>NC_136901.1:11054127-11393705 GCF_949606895.1 Notothenia rossii
ATTTATCTGTAGATAGATACCCCCAACGCTTTTTTTCTTATTTAAAAGAAGACCTTAACCTAAAGTATTATTTAATGTTTGAATAAAGGTTCATTCGTTTTTCTGTTTTGCACCTCCTCATATTAATATCTTTTGTACATCCTGTGGATGTCCGGTGCCTTGCTCAAGGGCACCATGGCAGGGCCCAGGAGGTGAACTGGGACCTCTCCAAGTAGTAGTCCACACTCCATATTTAGGTCTGTTTGGCGGCCCTACAGCTCATAGACCAAGCCGCTACTGACTGAGCCACTACAATGTAGTGAAGTAAAAGTATAAAGTTAGATACATTAAAAAAACACTTAAGTATGACAAAAATAGTGCTTACGTAAAGTAAGAGTACATATTACCACTGAGTAGTTTAGTTCAGCGCCATATAGGTTTAGTCTACACAAGCCTCACTGAAGATGACGTCATGCCAGGTGTGACTAATACAATTAATTAAGCTGTTAATTAGCCACACCTACCGTTTTTGTTGCTACAGTGGAACTTAACTAGCTTAGCTAAAATGACTACTGTAGATATTTAATGTATATGTACTTTAGTATTGCCCATTGTCTGCTCTGTTATACCTGTACTCCACTACACATAAGCTATTTAGGCTAATTAAAATACCTGTCAGCTAGCCTGTCCTGTGTCACTCAATGCGTTCATATTTAGATTTACGGTTTATATACGGCAGGTTTTTAACACTGGCACTGGCAGGCTCACCTTTTCTTCTGATACAACTTAAAAAAACACGAGTTGTTTTCGCTTATCTTCCTTCTTTTGTTTAGGTAACACTTTTTACTGAAGTGTTGGGCTACCTGAAGCATCCACCTAGCATCACAATAATGTAAACCAGCGTGTTCGGACTAAACCATTTGATCCATACAGGTAGGGGTGCGTGATGGAACTTTTTAATGGAACTTTTTAATTACTCGATACACATGCTGCATATAAGCATTATATGATTATTATATTATTGTTTAATATTAAAACAACTGTTGGTGAAGAGTAGGAGAAAGCATATAGAGCTGTCTTTGTTTACCTTTTTTTGTCGTCACCTGTACATTTACATTTAATTGATGGATTAAAGGATGTATGCATATATTATTATTATCATGGCAGATGTAGCAAGCATTACTGTTGTGTGGTTCAGAAGAAAGAAACAGATCTCAAATGTGAATGTGTTAGGGTGATGTACAATTTCCTTTTCTCTATTTATTCAAAACTGTTTTTGGTTTTTTTAGGTAGGAGGATGCTGAGCTCCTTAGTTTTTTTGCTCACCTCTTCTTAAAGTCTCAAGTCTCCTCTTATATGCGCGTGTGTGTATCAAGACTCCGAAAGTATTGCGTGGGAGGATAGAGACCACATACTTTAAACTCCCACCCATATTGGATGAAGCACCCCATTGGATCTTGGTAAATTAAAAGCACCCACAACATCCTTAGTAACTCAGAGACAAGACTCATTTTGCAAAGTTCATATAAGGCTACATTGTGTATATATATTTCACACAACAGAGTCGAACCAATATATAATTAATACTGCTAACTATTGATCTTATTCGCTCTAAAGCTTATGAACAGTTTAGTAGTGAGATAAGCACACACACTGGTATCGCATGGCACCAAGGGATCATCAGAGTTTGATTTTAATCTGTAATAACACATTGTCAATTATTTATGGATTATATTTTGTAATAACGAATATGTCTTCAAAGTAAGTAAATCTGAGAAATGTTGTGGAGTAAAAAGTACAATATGTGGAGAACACACAGACCCATAGACAATAAATAAGCACAGGAAACACTTGTGGGACCTGACTCAAGCGCATTTTTATTGAATGTTTATAACAGTTAAAAACATGTATAAAATTGGTCCTGTTTCAGAAACAAGGCACGCATAGTCATGTCAATGTTCAGTGTTCATTTCATTATTAGCATTATCAACAGCATCAGCATTATCAACACGTTCCATCTCATTATTTGTTTAATAGTAGTATCAAGCATTCCCTAATATAAAAACATGTTCTGATTTTTTCACAGAAGTTAACATTTTAATCCGAGCAGCAAGACAATATTCATGCAACAACGGGAGTGGAGAAGGCGCGAGCTGACAGGACTGATGGGCTGACGGGTCTTTAATAGTACGTCTCCCGTTCCACCCAACCTGGACACACAGGCAGAGAAAACAAACACCCATGGGATTTAGAGGCAATTCATTGGTCGATCCAATGTATTCAATCTTGATAGTTTATTACAGGGAAACTCTATAATGAAAGAAAATGTAACTAAGAAGAATAAGAAGTTTCTCTGCAATCACTAAGCATGAGAATGATCCAGAGGGAGGAGGAGAGGGTGCAGAAAAACAACAGCAGAGGGAGGGAGAGGTAGGAAAACACAGGAGAAGATAACAAAACATGGATTCTGGACTCACCTCCTGGGCTGCGTCTGAGGATCAGCTTACGGATTTCATCATAGATAAAGATGAGCAGGGAGTAGGGGAAGGCGCAGAACCACCAGTTGGGCCTGAAAAACACGCGCAGAAACATAGATGAGAATTTGACCCAGCGCCCCGGGGCCTGAATGAGCCACATGCGGTGGGTGGAGTATTACAGAGTGGGCTGGATGTGTGCACGGCTTACTGCTGCATCGTAGGCCGGGTTTTGTGCTTTACTCACTTGAGAGGGTACATCCGGAGGGCCACGTCCATGCCGGGGCAGTAAGAGAGGAAGGCAGCCAGAGCGGTCTCTTCAAACAGACCAAAGATCAGGATCTTGTTCCTGGAAAACAAAGGGGAACAATTGAGACTCTGAGACCCAAACAAACCAATTGAAGTGATAACCCCCAGTTTAGGAACTATTCATACTGAGCCACTGGTGTAAATAACTATGTGAATAGCCTTTTAAGTCCCAAATTACACTATCTCCAGAAGTGTTTTTTTGTTGTTGAGAAAGACAGGACCTAGCACAAGGTGGAAAAGGAGGTATGGCATTCAAGATGGCGGCTGTTTGATTAGCAGAGAATGTGTCTCTTCTATACCTACACTTGTTATTGTGTACACACAGGGTATATGCAGGAATCCTGAAGTCAAATGTAATACCTTTCAAGACCTTTTTTAAGACCCTCTCCATACATTTTAAGACCTCATCGCCACTTCGAGTTTTAACTGGTTACATTGGCGACACATTGACTATATACAGTATTGATTGTTCTTCCTCCTTATCTTCCAACCATTTGGACGCAAACTTGCATTTCCCCATAACGATGTTGCTTAGCAACTGGCGTAAACGGAGCTTCGCACGCTATCAAGCAGTGAGCGTGTGATGTCCTGTTCAGAGGACGTCCAATCCAACGGGATGCCATAAATAAACTACACAGAATCACACTACACACCTACGCAATGATTACATTCAGGCAGACTGTAGAATACAACCTTCAACTTTTAATACTTTTTAAGACCCCGCGGACCCCCTGATACAGTGTACTAAGTGTCATCATATAGATAGAACAAAAGGGTATCATTTGTGATGAAACATCTACAGCTTAGAGTTGGAAGAGGATACTGCCGCCTTGAAAGATATATGCCGGGGCATTTTGGTTCTTACCTCATGCCCTGTTGGAAGACAGAGTTCCTCCTGGTCTTACAGACGATAACATCGGCCCACTGGACGATGACGATGCTGACAAAGAAGGCGGTGTGGCAGGTGAACTCCACGATCTTCCTCTGCTCGTAGGTCTGAAGGGGAACACACAGAAAACACATTGGACCAGCTGCGCTCGGCAACATTACTACCTTCTACTTGTGGTGAGTGCAGTTGATGTTACTGACCCACTGCTGTCCATAGGTGTCCTCCAGATCGTTCAAATATTTATTATCCCAGTTCACTCTGATGCCCAGCAGGGTGGAGGGCAGGAAGCCATTTTCAGCCAGGATCACAAAGTACGTGAAGAAACCAGCAAGCGCCTGGATCATACCTGCAGGAAGGAGAAGGGAAGAAGTCACATTTTTAAAGTGAGTCACAGAAACTGAAGTTGTATCATATTTAAATGAAGGGCTATAATTATGCTTAGACAGAGTTAGTGAAGGCAGTTCATCAGTCCACTTAGAATTGGAAGCTCCACCGGGAATGAATGAATGATTAAGAAAACAAATGGCTCATTTGGTGTTTAAGGAAAAATACAATGAATGTTTTAGTCCTTCAGGCAATTTTGGGGACTAAACCATATGTGATATAATGAATGGCAAAGACACACAATAATATGAACATGTGTCAAGAAATATAGTTATATCAAGAGGGTATATGCATTGTAGGACCCATGCATCTAAACCTTAGAAAATATTAAAAAACATAATTACATTCTAAATGATGTTAATTTGTATTAGCGAGTGACATAATCTTATAAAGCAATTCATTTGTGCAATAGCTCTAATAAAAAAACTTGGAGGAAAATCAGTGGAGATCACATGTTTGGTCTTATAAGGAACTAAAGGAAGTCCAGGAGGGTCAAACCTATTCCTGGCTTCATTTCCAAAGAGGGAAAAACCAAAAGCCACAGGCCCCGCTCGGTCACAAACACACACGACTGTCTGTATCAGTATGACACTCAGGGTTTCCCACACACAGACTTTACTTGGGCGGGCCGCCCAGGTATATTAACGTCCGCCAAGCTGTTATCGGCTACCACCACAAGTATATTTCAGATTTGTGGGAAACACTGACAGTATTTCTGGTGCATGTCACTCCCAGTTATCTTTGAGCGCCCAGATACAGAGCTGCCTTTCCAGAAAAACCTACAAAATGGAGCCATGCAAGAACTCCTGGTTCTACTTTAAGATTTCTGATCAACGGTGTTTACCGATCTGTCCGTATGCTATACTGATGAGCCTCTCGTTCACCAGCTTGTCTGTTTTGGGGTTTCGTGGCTGTCTCTTCATGATGTCGCTCTCGGCTGCTTCATAAGCCAGGGAGATGGCAGGCACCTGGAAGACAGGAAACAATCAATGTTGACACATCAGTTTATAGGAGCCAGAATCAGACAGTTCAGTTTTCTCACAGCTTGGGTGTCACGAGTCACAGAGCTAAGAATAGATGTGGTGCGCAAAACAACCCAATCATTTACCCCGAAAAATGTAGTTTCATCACGCTCCTGTCAAACTCAAAAACTTTCCTGGCTTTTTTAGAATGTTGTTGATTTTGAATATCCCTAACTTGCACTACATTATTGGGAACCATCATTTTAGCAGCACTAGTCCATATTCACCATGTCAGTTCCCAGGTCGATACAGAGGATGGTGACGGTTCCCAGGGGCAGGGGGATGTTGGCGATGATGAAAAAGAGGAAGGGGGTGATCTCAGGGATGTTACTGGTCAGAGTGTAGGCGATGGACTTCTTCAAGTTGTCGAAGATCAAACGGCCTGATGAGAGAACAGAGTGTTGTGTCAAACCCTGCAGCTGAAAGGCCTTGAAAGTGTTCTGTGAAGTACAATCTGTTACCTTCTTCCACTCCAGTGACGATGGAGGCAAAGTTGTCGTCCAGCAGGATCATGTCGGCGGCCTGCTTGGAGACGTCAGACCCAGAGATGCCCATAGCGACACCGATGTCCGCCTTCTTCAGAGCAGGAGAGTCGTTCACACCGTCACCTGTCACAGCCACAATGGCTCCCTGCAGAGAAGATAGGAGCGTTGAGGAAAACATGACAATTATTTTCAGAAAGAAAGAAAAGTGAGTGAAAGTTAAGATAAACTGCAAGAAAAAATTATGTCTCAACATTTTAGAAAAAACACAGTTTTTCATAAATAAAAGTGAGGTGTCACTTCCGCTTCAGAGAAAAGTCACTATTCGTGCAGTCAGGTGACACTTTCATTCAAAGCAAATCATCTTTATCTGACAGTACAGACAACAGACAGAGGTGGTCGGAGATTACATGTGATCATAATCAGTGGATGTGCTGCATGCTGATAAGGGATTACCTTGAAAACAAACACATATAAGATTTTAAATATTTATGACATTACTTTTTGTAAAGCGATTATTAGTTTGAACCCGAAAGTCTGATCTTAAAAACGTGGACATGGAGGAACTGAATTGAAGTGACTGAGTTGTCATAATACATCTTCCACTCCTTCACCAGGAAACATGTGGGACACACTGGAATAGATTACGTTATTTAGAACATTCATTACCACTGGGGTTATTTTCCATTTCAGTAGAAATTGTTTAGTCATGGTTTCCTTAATTGTAAAAAGCTAAGAAAAGACTGTTTGTGGTCTCGATCAGGCAATATCCAGCAACAAACATCCATTCAAAGAAATAAGCCCACACAACACTCACTTCTGCCTACTGATGCACTTCTGAATATTCATTGAGGTCACAGCTTGACAGATGTTGTGCTTGATTATTCTGCCAATTTAGTGATCAGGTCAAAGCAAAAATCATAAATAAGCATAAGGGGGTATGGATATCAAATATTAAATTGTGAATTAACATAACAAGGCAGAGGCACATGCTATGAGGGACTGGAACTGCTCTGAACACCGCAGAGGCTCGTTGGATTAGAGCTTACCTGTCTCTGGCAGCCTTCCACAATGATTAGTTTCTGCTGCGGGGAGGTTCTGGCAAACACTATCTCCGTGTGGTACTTCAGGATGTCGTCCAGCTGCTCTGGGGACAGATCTTTCAGGTCTCCACCATGGACTACACAGGCCTTTGCATCTCTGGAGAGAATACGAAGACACTAAGTTACCGAAAAGCACAATATGTCATTTGCTCTCGGTCAAAACAATAACAAAACACAGGGCTCGTTGACATCATATAGTAGCTTGGGATTGTGTCAAGATGTATCAAAAAGATATACCGGTAACTCTAATCCCACAATTTTATGAATAATATTTGATTGCACTTAAACATAAACATATTGAGGAATATATTAATGGAATATTAAAAGCCTTGAATTTAAAACACAGGGTAGTGCTGAAACCTTATTCTGACCCAAATGGGGCCCAGGACATAACCTTGAAGTACGGTTGTCTTTTGTGTCCCCTTAATAACTCCACTCGGGGCTCCTCAGTAGGGTCCTTACCTTGGGTTCACTTCGTTGATTGGGATGTTCAGACGTGCAGCGATGTCCTCAACAGTCTCGTTGCCTTCGGAGATGATGCCAACACCCTTTGCAATGGCCTTAGCTGTGATTGGATGATCACCTGTTACCATGATGACCTAAGATAAGAGGGACACTTTATCAAGCATGTGAATTATAGACAAGAGATGTATTATTATTAGGTCACTTGGAGGGAATTCAACAGCACACATTGTACATACATTTTTCAACACAACTACCAACCAAGCGAACAGGCCAATTGAAAAAGCTTCATGTGAACTAAATATTTAATTTCCATTTGAATATGAGTTACCTTGATTCCAGCGCTCCTGCATTTTCCGACAGCATCGGGCACAGCAGCACGAGGAGGGTCGATCATGGACATGAGGCCGATGAAGCAAAGGTTCTCAGTGGGGAAGTTCACCTCCTCTGTGTCAAAAGCAAAGCCTTCTGGGAACTGGTCGTCGGGCAGGTTGAACTGGCAGAAACCTGGAAAGAATACAAGTCAAAAAGCAGCTTAGGACAAAATGCCCAATGAAGTGATTTTCTCTGAGTAGTCATTTCAGTTTCTGCTCCGTTTGTCAATTCATTCCGCCGTCTATCCTTACCGAGCACTCTCTCTCCAAGTCCTCCGAGTTCAAGGTAGGCGTTCTGGAAAGAGTCTTTCATCTCGTCGTCCAGAGGCTGCTCTTTGCCGTGCATCATGATGCTGGAGCAGCGGTCCAGAATCCTCTCTGGGGCGCCCTTCATCACCAGCAGGTGCTTGGTACCCTCGTCACCCGCTGAACCGTTGTGAATGGAAAGCTAGCAGAAAAATAACCAAAATAAAAACAGATCAGGCGGAGCATTTTCTTTCTTTTGTTGTGCTGGAATTTGGTATGAAAGAGCCGATAAAGGATGATCAAATGAAAAGAGAGCAAGCCAAAAGCTATGTGTGTAGCTTCCATGAGCTTTATCCATTCTAATCTCCTTCCATACCTGGTACTTGTTAGTAGAGTTGAACGGGATCTCAGAAATCTTGAGGTTTTTGTCTCTCATTTCTGAAACTGATCCACAGCACAGCTCGATACATTTCAGCAGAGCGGACTCAGAGGCGTCCCCGGCCACGTCTCTCTGGTGGAGGAGGACGGACAACATTAAGTACACACCATAGACTGTATATGGTACACACACACAAAGGTCACCAGGAGTCACAGATGCACACTTTTAGTTTCTGCCGGGAAATTGGGGTTTCTCTATAAATAGTCTGTGAGTCTGAATAACAAACATCCTCAACAGGCTTTAATGACTCAAGGACATAATCAGCAGATTGCAGCAGTGTTGAGAGGGCAATATTAGGGAGGTATAATCAAGTTACAAAGTCATTTCCTATGGCCTTTCAAATTGATTTATTTAATAATAATAAAACAGCATATTTAATTAACACATCTGTATTCTTTTTTTTGTGGGTATGCAAAATAAAAAATCATTAAACCAAGTAGTGGCATTTTTACCAGCCACAGTACATTCCAGTAACGTAGGAGGCCAGTAGCCCTCTACAGTTGAGGTTAAAAACTGGCTTTACCAGTGGGCACACTTTCACCTATTCATTTTGAAAAAACAATGACACACACACACACACACACACACACACACACACACACACACACACACACACACACACACACACACACACACACACACACACACACACACACACACACACACACACACACACACACACACACACACACACACAAGAGACTGAGCAAAGCCTGGGAGCCAGGAGACGTGCGCACATCTAGGTGTTTGTTTGTGTCGCCGTGTGTTTTGGTGGGGTTGGGAATAATGATGTGGTTACAAATGTGTGAGTAGTATAAGATGGAAAACAAGCCTGTTAGCCTGAATGGAAAAACATCTGTAGATCGTGAAATGGCTAATCTATTTGCATATCCAAATGACAGGGAAATACATTTGTACATAAGTGTATTATTTAATGTATTACTTTGGCACCATTGACTAAATTCATAATCGTTTCTTTGCTTTAATATAATGTTTCAGGACGACTAATACTGGAACACTCATCGTTTATCAAGTACACTTGAACAGTTGTTGACATTACTGGAAATGAAGCAAAAATATTAGTGAGAAAAGAACAATGGGGAAGAGGAACTCATTTTAGAATGGTTTGAACATTCAAACTGGAAAATGAGTCAGTGTTACAAAACGTTTAAATCGTGCCCACATAAGCACACAAACTGAAGACCTACAAAAAATGAAAAACTTGTTGAATAAAAAGGATGAAAGTTAATATAGTTGTGTGTGTTTACCTTGAGGATGGGCAGGCCGGACTGCTCTGCCAGGAAGACGGCGCGGTTGCAGAGGCCGGCGATCTTGGCGAGGGCGCCCCATGTGGCGGAGCTCTTGTCGAATGAGGTGCCGCTCTGGTTCTCCGTGGTGTCGGCCTCGTGGATCTGGTTGTCGAACCACATGTGGGCCACGGTCATCCTGTTCTGGGTCAGGGTGCCGGTCTTGTCGGAGCAGATGGTGGAGGTGGAGCCCAGGGTCTCCACGGCTTCCAAGTTCTTCACCAGGCAGTTCTTCTTGGCCATGCGCTTAGCGGTCAGGGTCAGACACACCTACAGACGGGACAGCTTGGCTCAGTTAGTTGTTTTTTTAGGGATTCATAGATCTACCTTTATTAGACGGGAAACACCCGGACTCACAGTGACAGTGGCCAGGAGACCTTCTGGCACGTTGGCGACGATGATACCGATGAGGAAGATGACGGCCTCCAGCCAGCTGTATCCAAGGATGAGCGAGAGGACGAAGAAGGAGACACCCAGGAAGACGGCCACGCCGGTGATGATGTGGATGAAGTGCTCGATCTCGATGGAGATAGGGGTGCGTCCGACTTCGAGTCCAGAGGCGAGCGTGGCGATACGACCCATGACGGTGCGGTCTCCGCAGCTGATCACAACACCACGGGCAGTTCCTGCAGCAAAGATGATCAATCAAAGAATGTAGCAGTGTCTCTAAAAGGCTTGGTTGATCCTGACATCATACCTTCAACACAGTTGGTGGAGAAGAAAGCGATGTTCCTGGTCTCCAGTGGGTTCTCATTGGAGAAGTCGGGGGTACGAGTCTGGGGCTCTGATTCGCCAGTCAGAGAGGAGTTGTCCACCTGAGCGATGAAACACAGACTGTGATTGAAGGAAGAAAGAAATGTAGCTATATCCGCCTCAGAAAGCACCCCTGAGACGATGCTGAGGCAGGTGGCCCGATGTAACAATGGATGATTCAGAAGCTGATAGAAAAGTCTGGGCAGTAATTGGGTTGCTCTTTGATCTAAAGTTTAGTTGAGGGCCCAAAGTGGGTCACAGACTTGTTTTTGTCCGCATAATAAGACGGCCATTAGTCACATGAAAAGGAATCAGTCCATTTATTAATATAGAGACTCCAAAGGAAATGTAAGAGGGCAAACTGTTTCACAGTCGGGGTGACCCAGAACAGCGGCATTGTGGATCAAATGTTATTATGAGATAAGGCTTCACTCCATTCGGGCTATATGGGGGTGCTGAGTGTCAGACTTCACATAGAATTGTTTGGATCCTACAAATGAACAATGACAAATTGCTTTTGGGTCAACTATGAGTTTTGACGATCCAGCAAAATAACTCATGTGGTTTCCAAGTTTAATAACGAGGACGCCCACCTTGCAGCCGCTAGCGGAGATGATTCGCAGATCAGCGGGGATCCTGTCACCACCTTTCACCTCCACCAAATCCCCCACCACCACTTCCTCCGCGTTGATGCACTTCTTCTCGCCATCGCGGACGACCAGGGCTTGCTACAGAACGAGAAATGGAGGAAAAGGAGAAGGTGAGAACGACGGCTTTTGTCTGTTATACCTGCGTCCACTTTCACATCTTGCATGTAAAGCTCACAATGAACCTCTTCATATTTAAGAGGGCTGATAAGATTCAGATGTCAAGAGGGGTCTGTTGTGGGTAAGACCTTGAATTAACATAATCATTAAGAGTTGGCATGGTGACAAAAACATGGTTGTGTCATATTTTGTGAGCTTAGCATATTCATGAATATGTACAAAATGCAGTTATCGAAGCTTACTATAGGTAAACACATGAAATGAATACAAGTTTAAAATGTGAGAACCTGTGGGACCAGGTTCTTGAAGGAGTCCATGATCTTGGAGCTCTTGGCCTCTTGGTAGTACGAGAAGCATCCGGTGATGATGACGACAGCAGAGAGCACCACACCCAGGTACAACTGTGAAAGGCAAGTCATCCACAAAAAGCATCATAAAAATGCTTTGCACTCATAAAAACATCCACAGAGACGACTAGGAGCTTTCCTCACATTGTCATTAGCAGGCTCATCCTCCATTGCAGCCTGGATACCATAGGCCAGGAAACAGAGGAGGGCACCGGTCCACAGAAGCATGGAGAAACCCCCAAACATCTGCAGGAAAACAGTACAATTAGGAGAGTGGAGCTCGTTTAAGCTGAACACAAGCTGTCAGTCATGGTGAGCCTTTTGGGCAATTTACAACAAAGCCTACCTGTTTGCAGAATTTGACCCACTCTGGGGTGGTGGGAGGAGGAGTGAGGGCGTTGCGCCCGTCACGAAGCAGAATCTCAGCGGCCTTTGCACCAGTCAAACCCTGATGTGAGGGAAACCATTGTTAGAAGATGTGAATACAACCACGTGTTAAGCACAAGCTGGTTGTTTACCAGTCAACTACACACAACTCCCTGGCATATATTTAAGTCCAAGGGGAAGCGTAGATGCGACTAGTTGCCTAGCGACACGGCATCAACAGAAAAACAGGGCCACGTCCTTCATTAGCAGGTAGGAAGAAAAACAGAAGAAGGAGGAGGAACAAGAAGCGGCCAATGGGATCTTGTGAAATCAGGGCGGAGGGGCTCGGGCAGCTGATCCATTATTCACAAGAGCTGCAAACACATGCATGCAGGCGCACACACACGGAGCCTGGAGACCCCAGTTTGGAGGCACTGATTAACTATTCTGCTTGATGCTTCCTGTGTGATCAGGAGCACATTTGCATTAGGAGAGAAGGCTAGTTGGAGTGTGTAGGGGTGGGCGAAATGACGATATATATCGTCGTGACGATATTAGGTCTCCAAGATATGCTTTTTCAGAGATATCGTATCTATCGTGATAAAAAAAAAAAAAAATTGAAAAAAAAATGTTTTGAAAAAAAAACTATAAAAGAAATAAACTGATGTGAAAGACATGCTCTAAAGCTGTCTAGTCAGGATTCAGACAGTATTGCACTTTATTTATTGTGTTGTTTGATTCTGTTGGCTTATATTTTATTTGATCAATAAGGTATTTATATAGTTTTTCCCTTCAGTTATGTCTTTTATTGCACTTCAAGTCTAAAGTTTACATTTTAATTGTTTGGCACTGACTTTTCCTCATTGATGTTTGATGTTTGACTTAGTTATATTTTACCCTCCTTTTCATGTTTATTGATGTTCACTGCTAGTGCTACCTCAGAAAGTTCATTTTTACACTGAGAAACTGTGCCTTGAAGCCATATCAAAATGTTGAATTATTCATTCAGGGATTCATTTCAGAAATAAAAAATGCTATTTTGGTGTGTTACTCCTTTGTGTTTTAGGTTATGTTACCTTGTAGGTGGTTGTTCTGTTAAGTAACTTGAAAAATAACCATAATAACCGACATGAAAAAATATCGTGATATATATCGTCTATCATGATACTGCTTGAAAAATATCGTGATAATATATTTTTCAATATCGCTCACCCCTAGGAGTGTGTGACTGAATGTGGTGGGGGGGGTAGGCTGGTCCTAAAGACTGTAGAAGATCCTGCATGCATGAACAGGAAGAAAAGGCATTCTGAAGCATTGTTTAACTGCTTTCCTTAGATTTCTTTAGACACCTTTAGATATCACTTCCCACTCTTTTTCGCTCTAAACTCGTTTTTAAGAAACCCTGAGAGAACCAATCACATCCTCCGTGACATTCCCTCCATGATAGGAGAGGAGATCCCCACTCTCTTGAAGCAGAGTCCTCATGTGTATTCATCTAAGCCACATGAATCCTTCACTCAGCAAGGCAAGCTGCAGCGAGTATTCCGCTCAACAAAATTCATCTCAGACTTCACTCACATTGTTGAGGTCTGTAGCATATTTGCGGTTGAGCTCGTCGAGGGTCAGCTTGTGATCATCCTGTAGGGAGAAGCAGAGACAAGATGGTGGTGTCAGTTCAGTGTGTGTGTGTTTTCCACTCAATGCATGGGTGTGAAAAGCAGGTGACATTTACAGCTCAGTGTGTGCGGCTGACCTTTCATTTTGAAATGACTGCCTCTCACAGTGTAGAGCCACGACAAGGACAGAGAAACATTCACAGTGGAGAGGAAGGAATGAATGGATGGAGGCGGAGCCAACAAAAGACATGAGGGAGGTGGGAAGAGAGACAGGAGGAGGAGAATGGAAGGTGAGCATTAGGAAAAAGCAGCAAGAAGAGGCACGTGAAGGGAGGAGATGTGGGAGAAATGATAGGAACACGATCGAGAGGGATATGGTCACACGGACACTCAAAGAGGACGAGACACTCACCATATCCACTTCCTTCTTCAGTTCATCCATGTCCTTCTCTTTCTTCTTCCCCTTGGCTTTCTTCTTGCTGACCTGCTCCGAGGTTGCAGCAAGCTCATACTGCTCGCGTCCTTCCTGGAGACACAACGGAGGAGAAGGAAGGACGATCATTGTAATGATACACGCAGTGAGCTGGTTAGCATTGTTCTCACATCACTGATGCTTTGGAGATTCATCCTTTTTAGGGAAGTGCACCACAGTTGAGACATATGTTAGTGCGATTATACCCACCCACATATCTTGATATTTACCATGACTGCATCACAACCTAAAACGGAATACTTTGAGGCCTGAGAGGTCTTCAGATGTATTCATATATTATATCAGAAACAGCTACAACTTTTCTGGGTCGCTACAAAAAGCCCATGCATGAGTAACGTGCATTGGACTATGGCCAAGTCTCAGCCTCGGAAAAACTGACAGAAACTTTAACAGAAGGTCGAGGAAAAGAAAGAGGCACCTCTTTGCGCGTCACATGAAGTTAGCTTGGGGGATGAAAAGCTCTGTTGGACGAGCAGAGTGAAAAGAACAGTTTGGCATCCTGGCTTCAGAGCCATCTGCCACGGCAAAAACAACTCTATGGGGATCCACTTTTTAAGGACTTTTCAAACTTTTGAAAGGCCCTCTGTTGTGAGAGCAGATTTAAATACACTACTTTCTTTTTGCTTTGGTTCCAACGCACATTGACACTAAAGTTCTGCATTTTGGTTTAATCTAGATATTGATTGAATAAGTCAAGCTCAACAGGAAACGATTTATCTGTATGCATTGACAATTAAAAGCAAAAGGAGCAATGTTTTTGGGTCATTTGGAAAATAAGTGCCTTTTTTTGGACAGGTTAGGCACGAGGACAAACATACATTTGGACAACACCCACGTTTTCCAATCAATGGTGTCGCAGTCCGAGCGAATAAAACATTCATTCACGAGGATTTTTTCCTGGCCAATTAAGTGATCCAGCCAGACCACAGAGTGGAACAATAAACCACTCTGAAATAATGTAATGGTAATCACACTTTGGTTATTTTCAACTCCGAAACTAATGATCTCGGAGGAAAAAACACATTTCATTCAAAGTGAACATGTCTGTGTTAAACCTGAAGCACAAACATTGAGATGTGCTTCATTTGTGTGAATCTTGCCTTGACGTCCCCTATCCCACCATCAGCTCTGGCACTTTGCCACAGAGTGACAGTCAGCCATCCCTTTTCTCTCCGCTGTCTCCTCTATAGCATCCCCTCTCATTATCAGCCTCACTGGTGCCAACAGGGACACAAAGAGTGTGTCTTCTAGAAGTCTGTATGCTGTGAAGAGAGCCAGACAGACTGACAGAGAGAGAGAGAGGAGAGATACGGAGGTAAACTGAACAGGTGCGGCGGCTTAGAAAAAGTCCAACAATCAGGGGAGTTGCCAACAGCATCTGTACGAGCCTCCAATGTATTTATAGAGTCCCCATTCTTAACTTCATTATTACATTTTATCCAGCTCTCTTAAAATGTCTTGTCTTGTCAATTCAAAACCCAAAGATTTTTTACTTTACTATGATATAAAAACAAAGAACGGCTAGAAATCTCAATATTTCAGAGACTGAAAACCACCTTTTTGGACATTTCAGCATGAAAAATTATTATTAAAATGTATCAATTTAATGTTGCAAACCACCAATTTGAATTCAAACCCTGATAACTAAGTTAAAGATACCACGAAACAATACAAATGTGTGAACTGCACAGCTGTGCCTAAGTACAGCCTCATAGCAATGAAATGTATTTATATTGCACTATTTAAGATGTATTCTTTTTTTATTACTCAACAAATACAACAGCCACTCCATTAAGTAGCACCGAGATGTCCCTTAACAGGTGTGTAGGCTTGTGTGTGTGTGTGTGTGTGTGTGTGTGTGTGTGTGTGTGTGTGTGTGTGTGTGTGTGTGTGTGTGTGTGCATCACAGAGAGGGGAGAAGGTTAAGCTTAAGTGTGTTTCAGGTAGGGAACAGGAGATGGCAACACTAGCAGCCAACATTGATTAGCAGTTAAGGCCCTTTCTTCAGCTTTGTACAGGGATCATAGGTTTTATCATGTTAGGGAGGGGGAAGCTGCCAAAGTGATTACTAATGAGCCATTTGTCTGCACGCAACTCCACAGTGTGAGGCAGCCATTTTAAAAACTCTATAGGCGATATATCATTTGACACAAAAGACAAGATACGGTCATCCTGCACGCAGTCCCAGTCATGGAGAAATGCTAACTAATATTGTTTTGTTTTGCACTGCATTAGCCTCCACAGTTTCCCAGGGAGTCACCAGAGCAGAGTGTGTGATCCAGCACATGTTGTTATTGTTGCTCCGGCCCCCTGGCCAGCTAAGCTGGGAAAACACTGCGCCTGGTTCTGGATCACTGCGGATACATCTTAGCCTCTGGACCCCCGAGGGCCACCGGGGGCCATCTGGCTTTAGGCAAATAATTCACAAACAGTTGTCCAGACCCCAAATTTGGAATGCAGGCTTTATCTCCAAAGGACAACTAAAGTACTAGAAGGCAGTCGGACTTACTTGAGACTCATTTAAAAAGCAACAAATACATGTTTCCTTATCACTTTATAAAAACGTTGATATACTGGTAGATATTTAAATGTGTAAACTTACATTTTTGGACTAACATTTACAGTCACTTTGGACTTTGAGAAACCGGTATGGAAATGTTTGATTAATCTAGAGAAAGATCTGCAGAATAATCGCCGTCTAAACTAACAAGTGTATTTTCTAAATGACATATTATAGACAAATGAAGGGCTCTTTTGATACCTAAAGAAACTAAAGCTTTCATAAACTCTGCATCACAAACTGAAACAAAAGGCTCCTAAATGCTTGACACAGAAAAGTGGACAAAAATGTAACTTATTTAGGGGTATTAGTTTGGACTTGTGTCCACCAGGCAACTGAATCCAATAGCATTTCAGAAACATAGGCAGAGAGAGGCCAGCATTCGTGTGAGAAAAAACGTTGAGATTCCAATAGTTGAATGAATGAGGCGCTCCGAATAGAACTGAAACCCCACAAACACACAACTTAGACAAGAATGAGGCCTCTTCCCCCCCCCCCATACCCCCTTTTTGTCCTCGCCCCAGAGAACAAACGTCCGACAGGCTCAAACAAACCCCAGGAGAGAGTGGTCGGTCAAGCACACACTTTTTACGGGCAGAATTCCTATGAACTGTTCTTCCTAATGTCAGATAAACAAGCTGCTCATTCAACTGAGACACACACACACACGTTGCTACCGGCAACTTTAGCCACACCTCTTCAGACATGTCAATGGACAGACTCAAGGGTTGTAGCCCCTCCCCCTTCTCCCCAATACCCCTACTCTCCTTCCACATTTCTCCCCCTCCTCCTTTCATTTCCTCCTCTTTTTTTTTTTATTCAGACAATGAAAGGAGAGTGAGTTAATTTACACCATGTTTAACACTCTCTCCACGTCCTGTGCAACTTTCAGCGTTCTTTAAAAAGAACAAAAGTCAGTGAATGAATCAATGCACTTCCTTGTTGCATACTTTGTGGGTACTTTTCTACTGCCAGGGTGACGCACAACACTGGCTGAAAATGTAAAACCTCCCACATCTACCTCCAGTGCTTTTGTCGTTTATTCGTCATTTGGACAGAACAGGGTGAACCTTTTTAAAGTGTAGAAAGTTTTACATTATTGGCACTATAATCTGTTTAATGTCATACACACAACTGAAGTGTGGAGGTCACAGGTTCCTCAACAAAGACATACAAATATATATACAAGACAAAATGGGTGATAAATCTGTCCCTGACTGTCGACACATCTGTGTTTCTTAAATAACTTAAAATGTGAAAACTTTCTTTGAGGCACGATACTCTTCTAAAACACACACGCGTTTTCCTCATTGCATTATCTTTGATGTTATCGGTTAGAAAATTAGCAAGGCTGTAAGCAAAGATCAGCAAATCTATGTTTTCACAAATAGGTAAATATTCAATTTTCTACACCGATCTGGAGCCGATTTGAACTTTTCCCCCACCTTTCAGGACTTAGCCACACCCCCGTGACTTTAACTTGCTAAGACCCCATAGCTACAAGTTGCATCATTTCCTCAAGAGGGGAAAAGGCTAAATGTCTAACATATTGGTTTCCAATATTCAAACTTCATGTCGTCCTTTTCAAACCACCAAGTGATTCAGGTTGTAACATTTGAGACCTGGATTATGACACGACTGTCTTAGGGACGGAAAATGTCATATTTCCTCAGAGTTAAATGGACTGCTCTGAAATTAAGTGTTGCACTTTCTAAGAGCAACAGGTTTGATGTTTGCAGAGAAAGTTCAAAGAGCCGTCACAGAAGCTTAGCCAAACACGGGCAAAGAAGGAGAGAGAGGTGGCATGAAGAAGGCTGCCAGAGGAGAGGGAAAGGAAAGGAGACAAATGAAACAAAGTAACAACAAAGTGGAGGGTACAACGGGATGAAAACAGGGATCTGGGGATGGAGTGAGAGTGAGAGTGAAAGAGAGAAGGAAGAAAGGCTGTCACAGACGAGGGGTGGCGTGTGACAAAAGCCCCGGTTAATACACAATGACTGCCGAGCGGAAAGAATGTTAAATCCTCAGAGGGAGGGGGGGCGAGATAAAGAGGAGGTAAACAGGTACAAACAGAGAGAACAAGAGGGAGACGGACTTTAAAGAATGAATGTGAAGGTGAAGTCGGGGTGCCCCTTCGAGGTCAGCTCACAGTGGGGAGAACAGTTAGAAAATAAGCCGCGGCAGAACCCTCTCTCGGACATGGGGAGGTTGGATTGTGGTCCACTGTTGCCGTCTCTGGCCACTAAAGAGAAAGATGTTACCGTCTTCTTTCTCATAAAGACACACGGCCCTCTCCAAAGATGCTCACAAACACCGGGTATCTGCCACGTCCTCCAGAGCTCATCCGTCCATTAACAGTTTATGCCCTTCATCAAACCATCTGCAAGTATCCACACTCCTAACATCTACAAAAGATAACCCAAGAAAAGCAAAGTACGTCTGACTTCCTAGCACAAAAGGTCAACATTTCAAAGTGCTATATCTTAATATCGAAAACAGGAATATGTGCAGGCATCTGGGGAGATAAAGCAGAAAAGGTTGATTCAGGTGAGATTAGGAGAACTGATTTAATATAATACGGACAAATGACATCATGATTTACGTGCTCCTGTTTCTAAATCATCTCTAACTTTAAGAGCTGAATGGATCCTTCTTCATCAGAGTACATTGTTAAAGAAATATATCAGCCCCACCCCAGCCTCTCTTCTCTCCATCAAGTCGGGGTGCGAAGTTGCTCTACGGAGGCAATGCGGCAACTAGTGTTTCTTAACCCCCCCCCCCCCCTCCACCTCCCTCTCTGAAGCAAATATCCCTCCTGTCTGCTCACTCTTGATTCTTTTTTTTTTTAAATGACAGAGAAGCCAAACAGAGAGAAATGAAAACATAACTATCCCCTTTTTTATACCTGTGCAAAACAACTCAAACCCTCGCTCTGTAGTGGCGATTAGCTCTTCCAAGTCTAGCTTTCCTTCTGTGCCAGCACTGAATACATTAGAGGAGAGGAGAGGAGAGAGGAGGAGGAGGCAAGGAAAGGAGACGCAGTGGGGAATTGGAGGGAGGTCGGATGGGGGCAGGGCATTTCTTTCTTCACATATGGGAGGGAAAAAAAATCAGCAGCAGCCAAGGGAAAGCCAGCAAAGGTTTTCAGAATCCTATATGAGCGTCTTGGAGAAAAGGAGAAAGGAAGCGAGACTGAAAGAGGCTTCACATCTCCCGCCAGATCTCTCTCTGTCCATCTTCCCCTTTCTTTTGCTCCCTATATCCAACTCTCCATTACTCACAGGCTGAATCTATAATGAATGTTTCTGTTGCGCAGCATGGCAGGGTGCGGCGTTTACTGATATTTCAGAGTTTCAGTTCAACCTATCCAATTTAAGTTTGCAAAAACAAAAACAGAACAGTAACAGAAGGACTACTTGTAATCTACAAGGGTTTAAATAATCCATTTTTGACATGACCCCCTCTAAAAGGATGCGAACGGTTAAAATAATTTAGTGGTACTTTTGGATAAAGCATAGGAAAATGCATGTGAATGAAAGCTATTACAAAATCTACTGAAGCCGAACACCTCTGCAGGAAGGGGTGAAAAAGACAGAAGAAAAGATGGAGATTTTACTGAGCTTAAAAAATCATAGTACAATGTTTAGTAACAACTTTTAGACTCATAAAATGTATTATTTTTGCTAGATCTGTCAGGGATGGGTCACCATATTTGCATGATATGATGTAAACAGAAAGCAGTAGAGATTATGGATAATCTACTAATGGTCTACTTTAATGCCTATTTCCTACACTGAATTCTTTGAGTGTGCATCTCACATAACTGAGTCTAAAAAGCAGCCTAAAAGAGTGCAGATCTGCATTCAGATACATTGGAGCTACAGCAAATCAGATCTCCCAGAAAAGGGAGAAATGTGGGCTGGACTTTTACCATTTTCCCTCCCACTAACAAGCCATTATACCCAGAATACACAGCTGCAAGAAATGCAACACTTAACTAGCAAAATGTTTGAAAATGGAAACGTTTTTTTTCCCTACTGAGTGGATCACATTATTGACGAGGGAACGACTTCCTATACCCAAAACATGCATCAGGATTATTTGTGAACAAATGTTCGATTTAAATGAAGAAGTCCACACCGTGAAATAAACCCCCCGCAGCCGCTCACTTCAAACGGCATCACTTCCACAGATGTACTGTCGCAGCTAATTCCGTTAGCTCGCAAAACTTTGACAGTACAAGCCTTTCCAGTTATGTAACCTGACACCGAGCCGGCAAAAAAGGCACGGTGAAGCATCTTTTGTGTGCTTTGGAAACTTATTTCGTACGACTTACTTTCCCTGACTGCTAAATGAAAGGGAGTTTTGTGTGGAAGTCCTGAAAATACTTAGAAACAGCAGCAGGCATTTGGAGAGAAGGAAGCTTGCTTTTCATCTTAACACATGTGGTAGTCCAGCTCCCCCCTCAACATTCATTTAGTAAACCACTTGTTGAATGGCGAAGTTTTAAAACCATCTTTTCCCTCCACCATATATCTTAATATGAACTTATTAAAATGCATCAAATAGAAAAAAAGTCAAACAAATAGACATTAATACTCACTCCTCGTCCCATGGTTGTTCAATTCTTCCCAGTTCAAGTAAAAAGTTGAGACACAAGATTCCACCTTAAAAAATATGTACAATAAAAAGTATTAAAACTAAATAAAACTCGTGGATGTGTCCTCTTTTTTTATTTATTTTGTGTTTTTCTTCTTCAGCACGTGTCCCTCCTCCAGACACACATCCGAGTTCGCGAGCGGCCGCGGCAGACCCTCCAATACTTATAGACGGCGTTCATGCCATTGTGACGTCGACGCCGTTTGCCATGGTAACCCCACGGATGGAGGCGGGGCGTTTGTTCTTCTTCTTCGGTTTGTCATGCAGCACACACACACACACAGAGCACACATCATTCACCATGGATAGGTAATAAGATAATAATCTAATTCAAGTACCACAGTTAAAGTATAAATAATTATCTACTAGGAAAAAGACTAGTTGCTGCAACAGCTTGAGAGAAACACTATTATTTCCCCACTATTCATGCACGAACAAAACATCTTAATGTATAATGCATGACCCGGGGTTGTGTTAAATGTGATATCATATCTTTCTATGTTCCTTAACAGAATATTTCAGGGAAAGGAGCTTTTTTTTTACTGCAGTAAAGTAAAAAAGTATAAAAATTACAATCTGCTAACAACTCTTCCTACAGTCTGGTTGCCGGGCAACTGCACCCAGCCAAAAAGTATTTGGCACATAACTCTGTATAACTAAGTATTGTTGACTGCAAACTTTACTGCTTATTTTGTCATCTTCTGATAGAGCCTGGCTTGCGGCTAAATGACTTGTTTGATCGTTTAAATACCTGCACTAATGGTTAGATTAATCTAAATAAAAAGGGGGGAAACTAAATCGGAAACGCGAAAGTTATTTGCATATTAAAAGTGATTTAAAAGTGATGCTTGGGATTAAACAACAAGGATAGCCCAGGACCCCTTAAACTCTGGGGCCCCTCATAGTATTCCCTCTCTCCCCTTAATGGAGCCCCTTTACAGCATATGGACTGCACATACTTGCCACTATGAATCTCTGCAAGCTCCAGGAGGCTCCCTGACCTATGACGCCCCTTGCGGAGATGGAAGTTGTAGGAGTGGGGGTGCGTTCCATGCAGAGACCCTGTCGATTATAACATTACAGCCATGCTAGCAAGTTTAGCTGTACTGCAACCTGTATTTGGATCTGTTCCAGAAGCTTTTAAACCCTGTATCCCAAACACAAATGGGAGATTTGGTCTTTCATCCCTTGATCTACGCCTGTAACCAGCCATGGAATTCAGCCACTTGTTGTTGTGTGTACAGAGAGGAAAACATGAGTCTGCATTCCCTCCATAACAGGGCAAACCAGTGAAAAAGAAAAGCTACGTTTCTAATAGCAGCAAACTCCAGCCTTGGGGTATTTTTGGATTCAGATAGGCTCCCTTTGTATTCTAATGGAATTTATCAGTTATACTATCTGCGCCAACTGACAAGATAACCCTGATAGATAGAGGGAAGATTTCACTGCGAGAGCTTTAACTTCTATCTACTCAGGGCTTTCACTTCTCTAAAATATGAAACACAACACAGCAAATAAACAAAATCTTGGTAAACAAACCAAACCACAGGTGGACTTAATGCCCAGATGGACACACAGCAGGTTCTGTGGAGGAGCAGGCACACCCAAGTATATTTGGGGGTGCACGTGCATATTTTTGTTTTGGTGAGAGCATTCAAGTCCACGCATGTGCCATGAGTGTAGTTTGCGTGTTGCCAGGGCCACTCTATAAATAGCCCAGATTTTATTTAGATGTTGGAGGGAAGGAGAGCAAGTGAGAGAGAGAGCACTTGCAAATGGGTTGCCATAGCAACAGGCACGTTCAGGGGCCCTGCTTGTGAACGAAGGATGAAGGTATGATAATGTCAGTGTCTGTCTGCTTCCTCTTTCTCTCTCGCTTTCTTTCCCCATGACAAATCATCAGAAAAGCAGCCATGCATAACAGTTCAAGCATCAAATCATAATAAGATGCACGCATTGAAAGTGTGCTCAGATATTTGTTGTTGTCAAATCGACTCGCTTTTTTCCCCATCTCTCAACCTTTCTTCCCATTTCTCTCCATCCCTCCATCCTTGTGTTAGCACTCTCGCTGTGTCTCACACCAGCACCCACTGCTGTAAAGTAACTCAACTGGTAAGAACAATCAGAACTTTTTCAGTATTAAGTGTCTAATTGTGTGCGAAGCAGCCCATCTGTGGCCAGGATGGTAAAGCATTCAAATGTGTACACACACACACACACACACACAACACACACACACACACACACACACACACACACACACACACACACACACACACACACACACACACACACACACACACACACACACACACACACACACACACACACACACACACACACACACACACACACACACACACACACACACACACACACACACACACACACACATAGCAGAGGGGTTGAGGGAGAAGGGGGCGTTCATAATGACCGGGGTAAACACAAAGTAGATAGCACTAGAGTGGTCTCAGTTCATTTTCACTGAGAGCCTCTTTGCATTAGCGTGCAATGGAGCAATCAATTGCAAACACCATAGTGGTAGACTTGCTCTTGATAACACACACACACACACACACACACACACACACACACACACACACACACACACACACACACACACACACACACACACACACACACACACACACACACACACACACACACACACACACACACACACACACACACACACACACACACACACACACACACACCCACACACACACACACACACACACACACACACACACACACTGCCCCGACACGCTTTCCTTAATATCGAGCAGGTAAAGATAAAACCACGGGAAGGTAAACATGTCATTAGGTGAAATCAAGTGATGTTGCAGATAACACTGATGAGTCAATCAAGAGATAATGAACTGATTTTGATTGGGGCGATCAGTTACTTGAGTCCCAAGTAAACACAGTTAATCTAAAACTAACATTTGATTACATTTTCCGTTTTTGATGAGAGAAAGCTTTTGCTTTTCAATGTACGATGTGTTATTTCTTTTTTATCACTATTGTTTTTGTTTAAATTCATGTTCCCCTTTTCTAAACAAATGTAGCTCCAGAACCGAAGTTTGGGACCCGTTGAGGTGGATGATTCCATCCGCATGGGTCATCGGATCTGACTCACTGGTACATATCTATTGAGCCTTGAAACAACATCCTGCATTTAATCTTGCTTTTACCCTCCATGTGTCAGAGAAGCAAAAGTGTGTGCAAAAATATCAAAACAAATTCCTGAGCGGACGTCAATGTAAAATGGTGCGGAAATGTTTTATTGTGAATGACAAACATCAAAATATTCTTCCATGCTTTGTGTTTTTGAGGTCTGAGCAACATCTCAGAGAAATATGTAACATGGCAGTAAATAACGATGAAACACTGACTGTGCTCTCCGTGGGGACTCAGTAGTATGTCTCTTGCTCCACCCAGCCTAAAGACAAAAGGAGACAAAAGAAGAGTTAGGGGGCATTCTCGGGACGTTTTGCCACACATCTGCGATCTGTATTGTCTATTTTCGTCCTGAATTAGGCAGAGACTTTCTTGAACATATTGCTAAGAAAGGTGTCTTTCAAATAAATCTCGTAATATATAATATAATACATTTTGCAAGTTACTTCCCCATCACTGGAAGGACTATACACGTTAATAGAAGCCAGTGTGTACCTAATTGGCCTTCCTAACCAAATCTCCATTTTAT
The DNA here is from genome assembly GCF_949606895.1 of Notothenia rossii. Classification (NCBI taxonomy): domain Eukaryota; kingdom Metazoa; phylum Chordata; class Actinopteri; order Perciformes; family Nototheniidae; genus Notothenia; species Notothenia rossii. The sequence continues at coordinate 11,078,871 of NC_136901.1, forward strand.
TTATAAGCGGTAAACCCTATGAACCTAAGGCACACATGTAAAACTCAAATCAGGCCCGTGGCGGATTCAATTTCGGACCGCATGATAATTTTCAATTACTATTAGATCTGGCCCGCCGGTATATTGCACGCACACCTTCACTCAATCCTGAGGGTCTCCTCAGCTCAGAGCCTGAGCCCAAACATTGATGAACTTGAACCCAAGATGAGATGCCAAGTATCTGGCTTGAACTAGCAGCACACTGAGTTTACATGGATGTTTGGTTTTTTCTTTGAGGGAAATAGTTTTTTAGAAGCTGTTGCTGGCCTGTGGAAAAATGTAATCATAAGAAATTACTCTGCAGATAGAGCCATAAGAAATGAATGCAACTGATTATTTAATGTTTAATGTTGTTTTTATAGGCAATCATTTAAGCTTTGTTAGTTCCAGCTTTAATATGTATAATAAGTTCATTTCAATACGTTCTGCAATAAACATTGAACCAGTCCGGCCCTCGACTAGTACCCATTTTTTTAGTTTGGCCCACTGTGTATTTGAGTTTGACACCCCTGACCTAAGTGATCAAAATCACCGTGCTAGATTTTTTTTCCACTCTTGAGTTAAAGCTTTTTTTTGGCCCATGATTAAACAATTATCTGAAGGGCAGTTAGCTTTTAGCCACAGTGGGAAAATCTCTTTCTGAGTTGCTTTGTTCAAATTAATCCCTAAAAAGTGTAAACCGTGCAGTTTAACTTGTTTTCCTCGGTTTGATTGAAACACATTATTCACCATGGATGGGCAACGGGATGTTCACTGATCTGTGCTGCGGGGCTCAGATGTTACAGACCCAAACACACACACAGACAGATACAACTGCTTTAGAGCCAGGCCTGCATGCAGGTTCTGCTCAGCTCCGTGGGTGGAACAATGCATTAACAAAGGCAGGGTTGAGGGTTGAGATCCCACTGGGCCGAGCCATCTGTCACAGATTACTGGACGCAGTAATAGCAGAACACAGAAACGTGTTTTAAGTTAGCAGGATATCTCAAAACTCTACATTTTCAATGAAGTATGGTCGAAAGCAATGTATCTCCAAGAAGTATAGTATTTATGAGATAGGAAAATAGCCTTTTTATTTGTTCTGCAGGTCTTTTTTTACAGATAAACCAATGGAGTTTTGAATGGTTATTGAAGTAGGAATATTTGATTAAACCATAAAAAAACACAACCAATTCTGAAGTGTTTAGAGACACTTTGAGCGGCATCATATTTTCAGATTTCTCATCGGGGAAATAAGAAAATCCCCTGCATTCCATCCAAAATGTGTACTAAGAAAAGATCTTACCGCCTGGGTTGCGTCTGAGGATATATCTTCTGCCTTCATCATACAGGAAGATGAGGAGGGAGTAGGGCAAGGCACAGAACCACCAACATGGCCTAAGATAGGGATCGACAGACACAAAGATTGAGCACATCACATAGGGACTTTAAATAACATGTCTGTTATTAAAGTGTGTTTCAGAGCTTGTTCAAAGCAAAAGAAAATAAGTATTAACTGATTGATGTTATGTTCAACTCATTCCTGCAGAGAACTTTATATATAATTGGAGAGATAGCGATCCAAGACAGAAATAAAGAAGCAAAACAAACACAGACGAGACAGAAATAGGAGCACTAGACTCTCAGGCGGAAAGGAAGAGAAGCCGGGGTTAGTCAAACATCGGCAGAGAGAAAGGGGGGGTGGGTGGGTGAAGGGTTAGAAGATTAAAGGCAGAAGCAGGAGAAAAGGAAAAACAATGAGGAGAGAAAATACGGTGGGATTTCAGCTACGTGTGAGCTAATGAGCCTAACATGCTTTTATGGAGCTCTATTTGACTCTGTTGGGCAAAGAGTCTCGTTAATACAGAAGCTCTCCTGCTTCGTTCTGCCTCTGAAGTGGAAATGACCAGTGACACAAGGTATTATCCACCTTCCACAAGATAACAGTGCTTTCACACCAAGTACTTACTTAGTTCATCAGAAGTCTTTAGTTCAGACTAGGTAGCGACTAAGTGGCATAGGAACTTAGTCAATTGGCCCCTACATAATGTGTATTTCATGTTTTGTATGTGCCAGTGTGTGCTTTACTCACTTAAGGGGGTACATTCTGAGGGCAATGTCCATGCCCGGGCAGTAGGACAGGAAAGCAGCCAGAGCTGTCTCCTCGAACAGTCCAAAGATCAGGATACGGTTCCTTTGGAGGCAAAGAGGCAACAGAGTTAACTTTTGTAAAAGCCCAGGATCATTTTACAAAGTGTTTCGATGTACATACTTCATTCCCTGTTGCAGGATGGAGTTCCTCCTGGTCTTACAGATGATGAGATCGGCCCACTGGACGACCACAATACTGGCGAAGAACGCTGTGTGACATGTGAACTCTATGATCTTTCTGCGCTCGTATGTCTGGTAGAGGGAAAATGGGAAAGAACATAAGCTCAAATAATCTTCCCCTTTAATATTTGAATGAGCTCAAGCTTAGAAAGTAGAGCGTCACTTACCCACTGCTGTCCGTAGCTGTCTTCCAGGTCATTTACACTTTTGTCGTCCCACTTCATTCTGATCCCCAGCAGGTCCATGGGGAGGAAGCCGTTTTCAGCCAGGATCACAAAGTATGTGAAGAACCCAGCTGTGGCCTGCATCATACCTAACGGACAGGAAGAAGGACAGTTTTATGGCTGTAGATTTAAAAAAAAAAAAATGCTTCAATATACTTCGGGAAAGCTTACCAATCTGTCCGTAGGCTATACTGATGAGCCTTTCATTTACAAGTTTATCTGTTTTGGGGTTCCTGGGCTGTCTCTTCATGATGTCGCTCTCAGCTTCTTCATAAGCCAGGGAGATGGCAGGTACCTGGGAGAAAACAAGATCAAAAGGTCAATTCAATTCAATATTTGATTTGACAACCATAATAAATAAGACCATCTGTCATGTCCAAGAGCTCACCATGTCAGTTCCCAGGTCGATACAGAGGATGGTGACGGTTCCCAGGGGCAGAGGGATGTTGGCGCAGATGAAGAGGAGGAAGGGGGAGATCTCAGGGATGTTACTGGTCAGAGTGTAGGCGATGGACTTCTTCAAGTTGTCGAAGATCAAACGGCCTGATGAGAGAACAGAGTGTTGTGTCAAACCCTGCAGCTGAAAGGCCTTGGAAGTGTTCTGTGAAGTACAATCTGTTACCTTCTTCCACTCCAGTGACGATGGAGGCAAAGTTGTCGTCCAGCAGGATCATGTCGGCGGCCTGCTTGGAGACGTCAGACCCAGAGATGCCCATGGCAACACCGATGTCCGCCTTCTTCAGAGCAGGAGAGTCGTTCACACCGTCACCTGTCACAGCCACAATGGCTCCCTGCAGAGAGAGAAGAGAGAAGCGTTAGTGTGTCAGGATGTGTGTTTCTGAAAGCTTTAAATCCTGATTTGCGTCAGTGAAAATGTTTTTGAAATTCTCTTTGAATGCTAACCTGTCTCTGGCATCCTTCCACGATGATCAGTTTCTGCTGAGGGGAGGTTCTGGCGAAGACGATCTCAGTGTGGTACTTCAGCACGTCGTCGAGCAGCTCGGGGGTCATTTCCTTCAGCTCACCGCCGTGCACGACGCAGGCCTTGGCATCCCTGCAGAGGAAATCACAGCAGCGTTAGGCTAACCGTTTTAATCCCACATCCTTTTAAAAATGATGAGTATAAGTTAGGCACCAGCTCAGAGACTCATGGATCTGTCTTAATGAGTGAATTAATGACAAAAACGTTTTAACTGAGTAGAACGCTGGGCCTCATTAGCCAATGCTGATTGAATTTTGCTCCATTAGCCCAAGAATTAGGGACAAAGAAAGAGACATGTCTAGAAGGACGATGTCATTTAGCTCAGCTGTGTACTAACCTGGGGTTGACCTCAGAGACGGGGACATTCAGACGAGCAGCGATGTCTTCAACTGTCTCGTTGCCCTCAGAGATGATACCCACACCCTTAGCGATAGCCTTGGCTGTGATGGGATGGTCACCTGTCACCATGATAACCTGAGAGGGAAGACGAGTGTTAACACATAACCTGATTGAGGCGTTGCTTTTGAAATGATAGATATAGACCTAGTTACATACCTTGATTCCAGCGCTCCTGCATTTTCCGACAGCATCGGGCACAGCAGCACGAGGAGGGTCGATCATGGACATGAGGCCGATGAAGCAGAGGTTCTCAGTGGGGAAGTTCGTGTCCTCTGTGTCAAAAGCAAAGCCTTCTGGGAACTGGTCGTCGGGCAGGTTGAACTGGCAGAAACCTGCAGAAAGAAAGGCAGACAATGCTGGTCAGAAGTCCACATATCTCCTCCGACCAAGGGGGCCGCTATAGAATGAAGCTATGTGTTACCTAGCACTCTCTCTCCAAGTCCTCCCAGCTCAACGTAGGCGTTCTGGAAAGAATCTTTCATTTCGTCGTCCAGAGGCTGCTCTTTGCCGTTCATCATGATGGTGGAGCAGCGGTCCAAAATCCTCTCTGGGGCGCCCTTCATCACCAGCAGCTGTTTGGACTCTCCAGGTGTTGCATTCTTGTGGACGGAAAGCTGTAGGACAAGAGGAAGAGTGGATTTAATGACTTGCCCTGATTCCAAAGAAGCAGAGACATAATCAAACCCAACCACTAGAGGGCGTAAATCAACATGTCCCACTTCAAATGTACAACCAATGGGGTTTTACCTGGTATTTGTTGGTGGAGTTGAATGGGATCTCAGCAACCTTGTAGTATTTTTCTCTCATGTCGCCAACGGGTCCACAGCACAGCTCAATGCACTTCAGCAAGGCAGCTTCTGAGGCGTCACCGGCTACATCTCTCTGTTTATTTAAGCAGACGACAAAGTGTTTAATTAGTGGGTTTGACTCAAAATGTCGACATAATTAGTATTTCTTCTTTTATAATACTGTGCATGAATATTGACATAACACAGAGAGAAAAACAACACTTTGAATAGCATTCAATAACATGAAACAATTTGTTCTATTTCTTTGTAGAAACAGACTAGTCAGTACTCAGTCAGAATGAAATCAATGGGTCTGTCTAGCCACCTTCTTGCTATAGCTGCAGCTTTATATTTCTGAAAAGGCCTTCAATTATTTTGAGTGCTTTTTATAAAGATTTGTTGTGAAGCCTCGCTGCATCTTTATTTTGCTGGTATCCAAAAAGCTTCTTGCCAAGTCACCCCCAAACAAAGTTTCTGCATCTCAGCAATCACATGGGTATTGTATAAAACAAAATGTTATAAGGAGGGAAAGTATTCCATGAGGTGATCAGGGGACACTCTGCTATGTTTTAGCAGGTTTTAAGTGGAATAACTTGAGCTTTTTTTTGAAGGCTTACTGCAATAAGCATCTTACCTTCAGGATGGGGACTCCGGACTGCTCTGCCAGGAAGACGGCGCGGTTGCAGAGGCCGGCGATTCTGGCAAGGGCGCCCCATGTGGGGGAGCTCCTGTCGAAGGTGGCACCGCTCTGGTTCTCCGTGGTGTCGGCCTCGTGGATCTGGTTGTCGAACCACATGTGGGCCACGGTCATCCTGTTCTGGGTCAGGGTGCCGGTCTTGTCGGAGCAGATGGTGGAGGTGGAGCCCAGGGTCTCCACGGCTTCCAAGTTCTTCACCAGGCAGTTCTTCTTGGCCATGCGCTTAGCGGTCAGGGTCAGACACACCTACAGACAGAAACCAAGTATTAAATACTTTACACTGATAATATATTCAGAGAAATGATACAGAAATGGTGTACACTACAACTCACAGTGACAGTGGCCAGGAGACCCTCTGGCACGTTGGCGACGATGATACCGATGAGGAAGATGACGGCCTCCAGCCACCCATACCCAAGGATGAGCGAGAGGACGAAGAAGGAGACACCCAGGAAGACGGCCACGCCAGTGATGATGTGGATGAAGTGCTCGATCTCCTTGGCGATGGGAGTTTTGCCACCATCCAGACTGGAAGCCAGACAGGCGATACGACCCATGACGGTATGATCTCCGGTGTTGATGACGACTCCTCTGCAAGTACCTAGAGAGAGAAATGGAGCTGATGTAGTTGAGAGAAAACGATAACCCGGTGGATTTTGTCTTGTCGGCTAATTGTCAGATCTCTACCTTCAACACAGTTGGTGGAGAAGAAAGCGATGTTCCTGGTTTCCAGAGGGTTGTCGGCGGAGAAGTCGGGGGTACGAGACTGAGGCTCTGACTCACCGGTCAGAGAGGAGTTGTCCACCTGAGAAATGAAAATGATGTCAGTGTTCATGATCAGATGTAAAGAAGCCTATGTGCTGCTTCAAGCCACAAAAATCTGATTAAAACAAGTTTTTCAGGTTCGCACCTTGCAGCCGCTAGCGGAGACGACACGTAGATCAGCAGGGATCCTGTCACCACCTTTCACCTCCACCAAATCTCCAACCACCACTTCCTCAGCGTTGATGTTCTTCTTCTCGCCGTCACGGAGGACAAGGGCTTGCTATACGAACAAAAGGTGAAATGATTAGTGTTTAGTGAAATTCATGGAACATTTTGAGAAATTGGATATTAAACATTAAGCCATTTTGCACAGGAAAGTCAGGAAAAGCTCACCTGTGGGACCAGGTTCTTAAAGGAGTCCATGATCTTGGAGCTCTTGGCCTCTTGGTAGTACGAGAAGCATCCAGTGATGATGACGACAGCAGAGAGCACCACACCCAGGTACAACTGCATAGGAGACAAAAGCATGTTAGTCATTGAATCTTTCTTTGATGAATATCACACTCTAGGAAACATTTCCTTACGTTATCGTTGGCGGGTTCATCTTCAGAAGCCGCCTGGATACCATAAGCCAGGAAGCAGAGGAGAGCACCGATCCATAGCAGCATGGAGAAACCACCGAACAGCTGCGAACAAAACAACATCGAGTTTCAAGTTCCATCTTGCATTGGATCTCAGTTCATTTGCATTAAATGTGCAAATTCACTCAGGTTTTGCATGGTAAATCTTGCACTCCCGAACGGGTATTTCCTGCTGGGAAGAAGTCACTTTTACCTGTCTGCAGAACTTCACCCATTCAGGCGTTGTGGGGGGAGGTGTGAGGGCGTTAGGGCCATCTCGAAGCAGGATCTCTTTCGCTCTGGCGTTGGAGAGACCCTAAAAGACACGTGAAAAACAGGTTTAGCTATGTCAGCTTAAATAGCATGCATACTTTCATGCAGTTCAACCCGTGAGGAGAGTTTAGTGCAGGGAAACACTATAAAAACAAGTCTTCCAGGTAAACATCTCGCTTTTACTTCAGGAGGTAAGGCAGGGTTAAAACAATCGGAAACACAGAAAGAAAAAATGTCAGTAATCCTAAAATGACTGCTTCCTTCATTCACAAGCCCATAATAAGACCAAATACTTTGTTAGCAGCTTGTGGTATCACAGTGTGAGAGACAGGATAACCGGCTTCTTTCTGTTATCATTTAGAGTGTCAACAAGGTCATGTTTTCCAAATGTTAAAAACTTGAAGATTTAAAAGTAGAGTTTGACTGAAGGTTTCTTTTTTTTCTGGTTGCTACCGGTGTTCCTGTGTGAATGAAGTCTTTGTTTTGGGGCAGACAGCTCAGATTTCAGTGGATAATCAGCATCAGTCAAGCATTTGGCTAGCTTTGGGCTGTATCGAGTTGTGTAATGGGATAAAGTGTGTGGTGCTTGGTAAAGCCCATAGCTTTTTGTACCATGTGAAAGAGGGTCAGTCCACCCATATAACAACAATTTATCTTCCTTGCCTCTATTTGTGTGCTTTTGACCTCAGTTTGTACAGGGACATCTTCCCTGTGGCTCCCACACACACACACACACACTCAAAAAGTAAACACACACAAATGCAGACTACTCACCCTGGAAAGGTCGGTACCATATTTTCTGTGCAGTTCATCCAAGGTTAACTTGTGATCATCCTATGGAGAGGGGGGAGACATTGTGAGACATTTAGAATGCAGATATTCTCTCCTTTGAGGATTATAAAAATGTCCTGTCTTTCAGAGGGACACAGGGGGAACATAAAGATGACAAGGCAAAATGGGCCATCTGATCAGGATTACGGAACGCACGCCGGTCCGTACAGTGTGATTTTAAGATTAGTTGAAGCAGACGTTGAGAGTCAGCTGATGATAGAGAAGTGGCAGCCAAACAACCAGAGCTAAGCTGGGTTGCGTTTGGACTCATTCAAACTGTTTGCTGAATGAAACACCTCATCCAGCCGCTGATGCACTGATGTTTGCCGGAGTAGCGCTCGTGTGTTTTGGGTAAAGCCGAACTCACGTCAATACCAGAGTCGTCAAAATGAAGTAGCTATCTGTTGATCTTGAAATGAGCCGGGGGATGAAAATTCAAATTGCGGTGGATCTGCAAACGAACAACCAGAGAAGCTGGCGTGCCCACACTGTGTTTGTTGAATAACGCCTCCAGCCAGTGATGAATACTGATTATTCCCGTGTCATTTGGGTGATCTGCAATAATATCTGACTCCCACCTTTCTTTCTTTTTTTGCCATACTGTGATCTTTATACCAAATGCGAAAGAGTGAAACATCCAAAGTGTTTTTACCACCTTCACATAAGTGAAACATTATTGTTGTGATAGACTGGTGTGGAATTTTCCATCTCAGTATTGCATGACTGTTTTTAAGCTGCACAGATTGCTACATCCTAACAACGAGTCTATCATTATTTACGTGTGTCATGTAGGAAATTGTTATCATTATTGTAAAGTAATGTTGAGCTTGTTGTACATATAGCGTGGTTATTTTGTTGACTCCCATGTCATGATCTGTGCTGAAAGATGGGTGATGTGTTCCTGGCTCTACTGGAGCTCCATGAATGAATGACTGAATGAGGGAATGAATGAGGCGTCAGTTCACACCACTAAAGGGACCCATTGTATTATTGAAGTACAAGCTTACATTGACCTTTTATGGTAAATATTTCACATCCACTGTATGAGAAATGCATTTACATTGTAAAAATGGGAGGTCCTAAGCTGTAAGGGAAGAACTAAGTTACTTTACATTCATGCATACTCAAGATTAGTGGAGGAAATGGGTGAAATTGCAGTTTTTCCCGTCATGCCATTATTTCAGCCAACAGAGGGAAATCACTATTACGGCTCATGTCTTGAAGGCCAAACACTATTGAGGTTGTCAAATTCTACATTTAGCATTTAATGTTGGACTTTGTCACATTTGATCACAGCTTTATGTTGCCATGGGGATAGCTACTATTGTCTTTAGCTGGACTTTGTCACCTCATTTAATTGTACGATGCAGCAAATATGATGGTGCAATAATCATTAACATGTCGGCATAAAGACGCCGACCTATTACTGGTTTACTACTGGTCAATTATTCTTTAATTCTAGCTTAAATCTGAGAATCAGCAATTTTTCCAAACTCTCTGAAAAACAATGCATGAGAGTCACTGAAGACACCGCCTGCTGTTAATCCCAGTAAATGATATGCTAGGGAGGTTATGGCCTATTGGCGATACGGCTGCTATGGCATTGAGGTGTCCTTCAGCGGCTGTAGGACTTTGAGATCTAGTTAAGACGCACCGAGAAACAATTATCATTAATATGTCACCACGATGCGTATTTTACTGCCTAATAACCTGCAGTCCTCTGTGACCTGCTGGGTGACATTGAGCCTGGAATGTGGAGAAAATTGCACTTAGTATTAAAACTGGCCACAAGCCACAGCATCCAAGTTATTGCAGTTTGTTGTACTTTGGCATACCTGCGACAAACTGACAGCATTAATCTGCCCCTTCAACTGATGACCTTGTGAGAGTCAAAGTCTATAATACAGCGAAATGTTCAGAAACGGATTATAATGTTATTATCAAATCTTTCACTAGTTTTCAGTAATGTCTGCTTTCGAGCTTTGAGATGAACATGACACCTGAATGTGCCTTTTGTGAACTGACCTTGTGAAGGACACGTCCCTATGGGAGTTAAAAGACGCCTTGTCTTGAAGAGGACATTCTTTAGTTTACGGCTAAAGACAGAAGTGAGAACATATTGCTTGGTAAACTTTACAGTAGTAAGTAGAGATAATTTAACTTAAATCATTATTAACAACTTAAATAAATGATTTTTTTTCAGAACAGCAAGTGGTTTGACATGATTAATTAGCCCTTCTCATTAACAAGGGGATGAAGTTAATGCAAGAGTGACCTTGGGAAATGACCTCTGAGAGCTTCAGATACAGACTGAAAAAACGCTGACACCAGTGGAAATTGGGTGACTGTTTTACACAGGAAACCACCAGAAACTCTATGCACGAACTCTGCACTTTAGTTTCTGCCGCTAGAAATGACTACACGTGATCTAAGAGTTTGTAAAGAACTAAGAAGCAGAATAATAAACGTTTACAAGCGGCAGTAAAAGTGAGTGTTTTGAGAAACGGAAGAAAATAATGACAACAGAGCCTCTAAGCGTAGAAAACTAATCAATCCACATAAGCATGACTTAGAAGTTAAGTATGGCTGCGAACTCCTTAATGACATGTGACAGTACATGCGTGGGGTGTAAGTAGCAATCTTTATGAAATACGGGGCAGACGGTTACATCTCATGTGACTAGCCATGAGGTCAAAGCAGCGGTCTGTCTCAGCCATGACTGTGTCATTGCTGTGACCGTACATTTAGCCTTACAGTGACCAACATGGTCTGAATCAGGCAAAATATGTTTACGGGAGGACATGCTGTTCAAGTTCAACAAGGTCGTTCTATTTAATGTCTGTTCATTTCAGTTAGAAGGTGGATTTTGAAAGTTTAAAACACGTTTGAGGGTTTGAGTTACTGAAATAGCTCCACACAAGTATTTAGGACAATTATAGGTTTATTTAAAGTTCTTTTTCACTTACCAGGTCAACTTCTTTCTTGAGTTCTTCCATATTCTTAAGCGCCTTGGCTTTCTTGGAGGTCTTGTCCCCGCCATCTGACGTGGCTGCCAGTTTGTACTCCTCTTTCCCTCGCTGAATTGAAGAAAGTGAGACAAAATAACATGAGCACACGTGGTAATTTTGCTCTGCAGCTTCCTCCTATATTGCAAGAGCCGAGAGCAGTGTAAACGTTGCTGTTCAAACAAGCTGCGTTAATCATTGTCAGAAGGACTGTGAATAACTCTCATAAAAGTTTCCAATTTAAAAGAGTCTAAAAGAGTTCCCTCAAAGTTCACAGCCAATTTGGAAAGTACTTCAGGCAATAACTTGAGACAAAAACTTGAGTGTAGGCTCAAAAGGGAAACACATAACCAGCTTAATCTTAACCTAAAGAATCTGAGAAACGAGTCCAAAGCATGTGACAAAGCTCCAATACTTACTCCCAGCCCCATGGTTGCAACGCAAGTCTGAGAACAGGCAATCCAATTGTCTTTTAAAAAATTGCAAAGTTCCTACTCCGCCTCTCTCTCTCTCTCGCACACCACTCTCTCTCTCTCTCTCTCTGCCTCCTGTTCTTCCGCACTACCCCGAGCACAGAAGATAGGTTGCTCCACATTAGCCAACCCTTTATAGTGCCTACTGGCTCACCTGCCCCGAGAGGAGGAGCTTTGGAAGGGGGAGAGGGGGGAGGCGGTGGAAAAGGGGGGAAACTGGACAGGTGAGTGGTGGTGTTCAGGAGGTGTGGGGTGGGCATTAGTAACGGAGGAGTATAGGACAAAAGGGGAGGGGTTGTTCTTGCTCGACTTCCTGGTTTTGTTCTCACCGCTTCCCTTCCTCTTCTTTCACTCTTACTCCTTTACTCCCATCTATTGCTTTTTTCTGACCCGGGTAGGTGGGGAGGACGACTCGAACGCCCTTCAGAACTTGTATTAGTTTACAGTACAAACAGGGGACGTCCGCAACAAAAAAAAGCAAGATAGTGGAAAAAGTGAATGACAGACATGGAGAAATAAAATCAGAGCTAGAAAGGTGAAAGTCCACTTCTGCAGGTGACTGATTACCCAAAGCTGAACTAGTTCCTCAAGTGCCTCACTTACTAACTAGCACCGAAAGAGAAGAAGCTGTGTTTTTCCCAAGAGAGAAGATGGTTGCTCATAGCAAAGATAACAAGTGGAATGCAAAGGGAGGAATCCACTGATCCTTTGGCTTTCCCTCTCTGTCTCAGGTCAATATGCCCTGCACAAAAATACCATGTCATTGATTCTAAAGTCCTTTCACCTGGGGGAAAGTCAAAAGACCGTGACTGGAATGTGTTTCATGAAGCTAACCCATTGTGTTAAGCATACATTCACACTTCTGCAACACTCAAAAAGGTCCTTGACTGACTGCATGCAGCACCCATACAGTGTCACAAGGATTACTATACGTTAATCATCATGAGAAACCTAAAAAAAAAAGTTTGTGGAGAGATCTCTTAAGAGTTCAGGTCAGATTTCATTGTTGAAGTTGGCAACGATCAGCGATTACAAAAAAAAGGAAATTCATTAAATTGTATTTAATTAGACGCACTACCAGGAACTGAGAACAGCTACACTAGTAAGCCCCACCTTAGTGTTCCTAACAGAAATCTTAAGCAACGCCATAAAGTTTAACTGAGAGGCTTTTAAATGAATGATTGAACCACCTAATGCCCCTGACATACTCTGTGTCCTTGAACAGACAAAGGGTTTTCTAAACTCAAGCTGGTACTGGAAAGCTCAACGCCAAAAAGAAGTATAACATATATATTTGTGCCGGAAAGCTACAGCTTATTAGCCCCCGTTTGATCTGTTATCTATGGCTGCCACCTTAGCTCATGACCCTGGCGTGCCCTGAAACCATGAAGTGCTCTTCCTGTTCATTGAAACCTCACAGGCAGACGGAGGAGGGGAAGAGGGGAGGGATCGTCCTTGTTGGCGGGCTGGTGGGGGTTGTTGGATGTGTTTGTAGTAAACTTCCTACTGTTTATAGTCACTAGACTATGCAGGGAGGAGGGTGTCACAGGTGGAAGGAGTATTCAGATATTTGACATAATTCATAAAAGTACTGATACCAAACAGTAAGACTATGGTACAAGGAACAGTCCAGTTAGTAAGCATAGTCAGCTAAATATACCCAATTCAAGAACATCTAATAATAATAATAATAAATAAATTATAAAATGACATAAAAGATTATTAATGCTGGTTATTTATTTATAAAAAAAGAATAATTATTCAATAATTCAGCAACATTTTGCTAGTTGAATTTATAATCTAATATATAGAATTTGTGTTTTTTTACGCATTACAATTAAAGTAACTAGTAACTTAAGCTGGGAGTAAAAAGTTCAACATGTCCCTAATAATTGTAGTGGAGAAGGGGCCTAGACAACCAGCAGTGTATTGAATTCAATGTGTTCTAATTCTATTCATGAGGGTGAAATAGATCCAATAGAAAGAAGAAGGCTATGCAAGAGTTAAGGTTGAAAAAGCCTTAAGGGGACAGTTCACCCCAAAAGAATGAGATGTTTTGTTCCCGTGGTGGTGTATATGACCAGGCAATAGCTGTAGCTTGCCACAACACAATAGAGCCCATCGAAACTGGATTGTGGTGCACTTTCTCGCGCTGAAGAGCATTGGGATGCTAACAACATGTGCTTCACAGCCCAACATGTCAACAGCTGTGGATGTGCGGGAACATATTTCCAGCACCTGTCTCCAAAAGCTGTGGCCACACCTTCTACTCAAACACATTTCTGTTTACACTCTCCTTTTGCAGGATTTGTATTTGAGCTAGTTTAATTATGTGGGAAATCGACCTCCCATGCGGCAGAGATGTGTTTCCCCCCATCAATAGTTTGCATGTGTGACGGAGGGCTTCAGCCCCATAATGAATGCAGTTTACGTTCTTGTTTAACCCCAAACAATGCTCTGCTATGCGTACACAGTGAGGAAGCTGAAGACGTAAAACATGGCCTTTGGAATGTCACTGTAGTATAAACACAGGGAGTAATAGTGATATCATTATAGAAAACAAATGCAACATATTAGCATTAGATGTTTCTAGACATGGGGCACAATGGAGTCTCATTTCAAGGTTTAATACAAAACGTTTTCAGACTTTACAGATAGCTTTGTGTTACATTTTGAAACAATCTGTTTCTTTCCGTTCTCCTGATTCTCTCTGAGTCTGGAGAACATTAAAAAAAAGCTATAAATCATTCTGGCTATAGGAGTCTGAGCTAAAAGTAAACCGTCTTCTCCCTAAAAATGTGTTTATGAAAGTGCTTTGTAAATGTTTCACTTGGCTGCATATTGCCCTTGTAGTATTCAAGCTGTGCTGAACTTTAGACCAAGTGTGACGTAGGGGCCTTTCAAAATTTTTAATAATCTAACCGGAACCACCAGCGTTCTGTTATTATTTGACAGAAGCCCAGCACTGATTGACACAAACGGAGAGCTGATGACTCCATTGTTACTAATTACACTCTGATACGGACAGGCTGTCTTAAGTTGATTTGGCAAAGATAAAAATGTGTGTTCACTGAGCAGTCTCGCCTTATTCTGGAATGTTGCTTCAAAATAAACAATTTTGTAAAAACGAATGTCAATGAGATATTGCAGAGGCTATTGCTCTGATACCACACATTATCCGAGAGAGCTGCCACATGTCCTTAAACTGGGAGTAATTTAAGTTTATGCACAAGCGTCTGATATTGGATACAGTGGCAAGGCTGCAATCAACACTGGTTAGACCAAATCAATAACTATAGAGGTAGACTTTTACACAAATGTTAACTAGACGGCCTTGAGTGGCACCAACATATGCCCTGGCTACTTTCATTGTTATTTGAGCTGTGCTGGGGGGGGGGACAGTGGGAACCTTTGTTCACATGGGGAGGACATTTGTCGCGCAAAGACATTCCTCCTCCTTCAGGGGGGGGGAAACAGACTAACATGTATTGTCTTCTCTAGCTGCCGTCACAAGATTTCAAAAACATTGTGACTTTTGGAATATTGAGATATTATTGTTGGATTATGGTTATATTACAACAATGGGGAGTATTGGGAAAGGCAGTAGCGAGGAAGTGACTGACCACAGCCAGGAGCGAAAATCCATCCCACCACATTTCATGCAGTGTTTCTCAGCCCACTGAGCTTCCAGGACTCCCACAATGCACTGCAGTATTGTAAAAGCACAACAGTATTTATTTAACAACCACAACTGTAGACTCAAAACGATCAAATAGCAGCTGTTTAATACGCTTCCCAGGCCATTAACGTGCCTTTCTCCGCGTACAATTGTCACGCTGCTTCTCACATGACCCTTCACATACTCCGTCCCTGGACGCTGTAAATTCTTCCATCTTCAAAGTTCCCCTGTAAATCAGCCTGTCATCACAGCGTAAAGGCTGCAAATGCATAACTAAACAACGGCCCTGTTTAGACCTGGCATTAACATCAGTCTATTGTGATCACAATGGTCAGCTATGTTGTGAAAACAACCAGGACACATTGAGACTCAGACCGCTCTCGGAGGGGGTACGGGTCAAATATGGCCACGTTATTTTAGCAATGTGTAAGCAAGTGTGTTAACTGACTTGGCTGTCTACTTTAATCAGATCAAAGAAGACAATGAAGTTCGTGAAGTTTAGTGAAACGTTTGATTTACTGACGGAGGGAGTAGACCGACTCTCTCTTCCTTCTGTTGAACTTGCAGTGTCATCATTTCAGACAATTTGTTATAGAAAGCTAGTAGACCATAGCAGAAGGTGAAAGCAGAAGCGGTCTTATAGCAGCTAGATGACGAGAAGAAAGTATGAGTCTATGGACGTATTAATCAACCATTTTGTTATACTCCAAACTGTTTTGAAATGAAAATAACCAAACAGCATTATATCATAGCTCGAAAACATGAACAATGTGTGAGAACAACCAACTGTTAATGCTATCCCAAAATATGGAGCATTAGCTGGTGACACTTGCCCTTGTTACTACGATGACGCACAACACTGTTGTTGGCAGCTTTAATGCTTAAAGTGCCAATGCCATCACTAATCTGCCGTTGTGTAAAGCACGTAAACAAACCAGCAATAGTTTTTGGGGTTTCAGAGCAAACCCAATTCAAGAGAAAACTGAGGAAAACAAGAAATCTAGCAAGCATCATAGTCAGAGACTTGGTCCCAAAAAGAGACTTCACACACCTGCTCGAAATTCTCAGCCCAGGTGTTTGTGTATAGGGAAAGTGGAATCTTTCTGTTGACTCTTAGCGCCCAGCTTCTCACATTTCAATGTTTGAAAATGTATGTTGTGCTAGAGGATTACCGCGTTAACCAGAACGTAATAAAGAATCAAGGGCTTTGTGAAGAAATTGAAATAACTGTCCTATAAAAAAAAAAAATCACAGCTAAGGGTAATAACATTGACACCATGGATACCAGATGTGTGACTCTCATCAACCCCAGATTTCTCGCCTGTCTGCTACTGTGTAGTTATGTGTCAAGGTCCAACATCCTTCTTCTTGAAAATATGTCAAAAACACAGATAAAGGTGACGACAGTAGGAGAAAGCAGTCGATAAGACACAAAGATAAAGGGCCAAGCCATAATGCCTCTGACAGTCGCTTTCTGTCTCAATTTGTAATACACAAAACGCCTTAATGTGAGACATTTGAATGTCACAATCAACTTACGACCAATAGGAGTCAAACAGGAAGTAATTTAACCCATGACCTTCTCACTCTACATGTTTAACTTAGGTTGTCAGAGAACCGAAATACACAGTTGTAGAAGCCCAGGCACATGCACATTGTATAAAACACATGACAGCCAGGGCATGCTGTGAACGAAAAGGGAAGACACAAAAGACAGACTGGTGCTATTTATAGATCCGAACATGTGCCAAAAACAACCTGGTTCCTTCCAGGCCAGCTTCAATTAAAGGGAAAGCAGGCGGGAATTATGAAGGTGGGCTTTTATATCAAAGGAAAACTGCTGCAGATCCAAATCACCGACGTCAGCAAGAGATACAACAGCTGATAGATCATAATTGTAGTCAAAGTAAGCTTGGACAACAATCATGACATCACCGTGGCACCATGGAGACGCTCAGGTTTGCTTTGGTTGCTTCACAAGCTGTCCGATCACATTCCTCGTGCAAATGTCGGCCGCCAGTAAATTGGGTTCTTGACGGTTTCCACTTGGTTGATGATGATGACAGAGATATATGCATCGTTTATGCAGACCCCCCCCCCCACACACACACACACACACACACACACACACACACAGACAGACAGACAGACAGACAGACAGACAGACAGACAGACAGACAGACAGAGACACACACACACACACACACACACACACACACACACACACACACACACACACACACACACACACACACACACACA
Organism: Notothenia rossii; assembly: GCF_949606895.1. NCBI lineage: Eukaryota > Metazoa > Chordata > Actinopteri > Perciformes > Nototheniidae > Notothenia > Notothenia rossii. The sequence goes on from NC_136901.1 coordinate 11,096,218, forward strand.
CACACACACACACACACACACACACACACACACACACACACACACACACACACACACACACACACACACACACACACACACACACACACACACACACACACACACACACACACACACACACACACACACAAGCCAAAGAGACATAGCGAGATATGTGCTTTCTGATAATTGTTTAATCATTATTGTTTTATTTATTTTGTTTAGGTCAATGTAAAGCATCAAAGTAGGTGTTTGAAAGACTTTTTTTCCCACGAGCTTGATTCCCTTTAAGTTTCACTGACCATTACATCATACACTTTGAGAATTTCATTTGCATCTTTACCGGGCAGAAAATCCTCTCACACTGGGAGCCTAGCGTCCTTATTTTTCATAACTTCGTATTCAAATCATAAAGTCATAACCGTGCCAGCAGGCTTCATCAGGATTTATTCCTCATATAATTGTGCGTGCCCATCTTGATCTAGATATTGAAACTTTTCCTGTTATGGAAATAACCAGGTTTGCCTGCCAGGGTTAATTATAACCCTGAAATCTTTGTCTCTTAGCTAAGGGACAGGTAAGACACCCTGTCACAGGATGAAAGAAAGTGAAAAATAAATCGTAAAATGATATCCAGTACACATGGTGTTATCTTCTAAACTGTAATAATTATAGATTGGAGAGCACAGACCCAAGGCCAACTTTTCAGATTTCCCAAGATGTTTTCCGGCATTCTGTGTGTTTCTGTGAAAAGTGTTTGAGTTTGCCAGTAGTTTTCGAACAGAGAAATCGAAAAAACAATTCCCACACATCATTTATTTTACACTTTATTCTTTATGTAATGCAGTAAAGCCAAAAGCAAACTGGTGAAGGAGTGAATGAAAGGATAAAGAAAGAAAAGAGTCCCTGTAGGCACTGCCAGTCTGGCTGATCCAACACCCTGGCAACGGCAACAAAGAGCCACTGTCCCCCTCACTGTGTCCCACACACTCACGCATGCATACTGTACTGTGTACACCCGGGCATCTACGCACACTGAGTTTGCTCACACGCATAGAAGTGTCCGCAAAATGTGAATGTTGTTCCCTTTAAACTCAGAAGATGTGATTCTCTATGTATCTATCTGGTTTAATGAATGACTCAAAATGAGCATCATCAGGCATTGTTACGGGGTCATGACCTTAGTCTCCTGATAAGAGAGTCTGTGGTTAGAAATCTGTTTCCTCCTAATGCTATCAAAACATCCACAGATTTCTCAGCTTAGTAAACTTCTTTATACTGTATGCTGTCATTAGACTGGCCACAACACGCTGCTACTTACTCATCATGGTCGCACTTAGCAAAACAAAATGACATCATTGTTCATTTAAAACCAAGGTGACGTTTATGCTTGTAAAATGTTTTGCCTGAAGCTCGATAAAGGCTGCTAATGTGCATCCAAAGCTAATTGTAACAAGATCAAAATAGAATTAAACGTAACCCCTACGACAACTGGGAGGAGTACAATGTGTGAAAATGTGATTCTCGAGCATATTTAGAAAAACGATTTGAGTCATATCTGCCTCATCAGCTTACTGTCAGTGGTGTGCAGTGTTAACATCATTTGATCCAGAGCTTTCTTGTGTTTTTTAACTGAGGCTTTCAAAAATTAAAGCACTGCTTGTAACTGTCATTCAAAGCGAAACTGCTTTTCTCTTCCCTGTAGCCGCAGGACCTCTGCTCACCAACTGGCTCAAAGGTCAGCGGGAAGTTTTCAAACGGGCAGAAAGAAATTCCAGAGCAGGAGTAGCTTAAAGTTGGGTCACAATCAGCTTATTCCACACCGTCTAACAGCATCACATATACTCTACTTAGTTTGACGTTTTTAACGGAGCCTGTTTAGGGGAGGACCCTATAGCCTAATGTAGGTTCCTTAGGAAGCAAACACAGAATGAGTTGAGTAAGCTAAGGGAAATAGTGGCTGCTTTCAACTTGTCTTTCCTCACTACAAGTGCTGAAGGAAGCCTTTTTTTACATTCAGCTCCACTTCAGCAGAGCTAGAAGAAAGTTAGCAAGCTGAGAGAAAAAAGTCAGACGGGGGACAAGTGGAAGTTGCAGAGGGAGGAGTTGAGGAGAAAGAAGTGGAGGAGGCGAGGAAGAGGAGGAGTCACATGACGGCAGTGGCATGTCTGCTTGTCCTTGGAAAGGACACTGGCGTCTCAAAACAAACCATTTCTTTGTCTTTCTATCGGACTGCATGTCCTCCTCTTCCTCCGTCTAGTTCTACTTTACTGACCTCTCGTTCCCTTTCCTTCCTGCCTCTCTAGTCCTTCCACAAACTTTTAATACAATTCAAACTGAGAAGTGACACGGCAGAGTGATCTTCCCAGTTCTCTGCGTGACACTTTGTTTTGCAGATTGTGCCTTAGAACTTTATTCCCTGACAGAAAAAAAAAACCTGATGTACTTTGGAGTTTTCCGCTTCCCTTCTACAGTTGCTATTACCCAACAGGAGTTCATTCACATACACCCCCACACCTTTACCTCCCCCTGCATTCCCTCTTCATTATCATAATCACACTGACACACACACACACACACACACACAGAATTCCTTTGCTGACTCCTCCCCTCGTGAAGACTTTCCCTTGGGGCCCGCACAACCTTCCCTCATGGAAAACTACCAGTGCACGCACGCACACACACACACACACACACACACACACACACACACACACACACACACACACACACACACACACACACACACACACACACACACACACACACACACACACACACACACACACACACACACACACACACACACACACACACACACACACACACACACACACACACACACACACACACAGATCAGAGTTAGCAGTGGACAGCACTATAATGGGAAAAGGGATGAAAGCAGGAAAGAGAGGGTCTTTGATGATACGAATCAAATATGATGAAAACTAGCCAACCAGTCTAAAAACTCCCCCTCCTCCCACACACCTATACATGACAACACTAATATTTACATTACCCACAGCCTTGAAAGGCTAACTGACATACAGACCCCCCCTCTCCCTCCACCCTGCATGCTGCAGCCTATCCCATCGAAAGCAACACCACCTCCCACCGGACTAATCCTCCACTGACCAAAATACAACTGGTGGCTGCTGCTGTGTGAATTCTTCTTGAGTGCCCTTCAAAGTCAAAGCTAAAAAACATTTATGCAATGTTAAAGAAGATATCTGCCATATTTCAGTTTATAATATTGATCGATATGGGTTCAATTTTTTTTTTACTGTGGATAGGGGAATATGCAGATAAATTACACCTAATTTCTGAGATTAAAGTAGTCAATTAAACCTGGATTAAAACAAACCTGGTCAGTAGGGATTTACTAAACACATTATCATAAGAATCAATACCTCGGAGACTTGTGAATGGGGCCTTTTGAAACAAACAACATTTGCATTTGAATGAGGAGGTTTTTTCTCGCAAACTGACTCAGACAAGGTTTTAAGGTGTTTCTATCCAAGACATTTATTTATTACTCTTATCATGAAAATTATTTGTTTTTTTAGCTTAATATTTCTTTCCCTTCTTGATATTTATATTAAGCCTTTAATTCCCCTAAAATGCTTTCAAGCCACAAACACATGTGCCTACACTGTTCAAAGACAACAAGTCAAGCCTCAGCAAGCCAAGAGAGGATTAATACTAAGACTTTTGGCAACATTAAATGATAACTGGCACACCGACTGTAAAAAACAATTACAATATTTCTCATCATCTGTATCGCTCATAGAAGAAGGAGGCAAGAGCACAACTAGAGTTAGATAGGTGAGCTTCCGTTTGTTTACAATAAACAAGTCACGAACAATGAGCTCCTCTCGTATAAGGGTACAGTATTTCCACACTGTATCTACAAACTACACATATTCACTCGACTGTAAAACTTGACAGGCTCAGCAGAATTCAACGGCTTGAGACAGAGAAATCCAGTTAAACCAGATCTTTAACAGATGGCAATGCTCGAGGCGACACGAAAGGATTTGCCTTATTCTCTTAAAAAGTGCTTTTTTAGGGGCACTGCTTTTAAATAACTAACATATTGTGAAATTCGAAAGTAAATGTGTTTTGTAACCTATTCATTCCTTGACAGGTTCAGCCTGCAGAGACATGAAAAGATCAATCATGTGTTTTGATTAGTATATTTAGATATAATACTTCGAAATAACTAATATGTGGCCTTAGGGGTTTTTCTATATTATTTCGCTACTATGGCGTATCATCCAGTTCTGCAGATATGCTGTGATTTGAGATCTTCTTCAGAGCTTAACATGAGGATTAGACATACTTGCACAAAATACATGCACCCTGCCTTGTCTTTAAGTGTTGAATTATGTAATAACATGTACAATGAGTAAGTTAGTATGACACAAAACTGGCTAATGAATATCCAGGTAATGGAAAATACTACATCTGTTGTAAAATATGTCAATTCAGGGATGAATCATGAAGAAATTGTATGCATCTTTGGGGGGGAAGTAGAGGGAAGTAGAGCAAGTGTGTACTTCAGCGCTGGTTGTCTTGGTGGTGCCCAGCAAACAATGTGGGCTTCGTGAATAATTGGACAGCCTTCTGGGGAAAACCTGGTCTGATTAAGAGAGACGGCATTCATCCTACTTTGGAAGGTGCAAATCTCATTTCGGCAAACATTTCAGGGCTCTGTGGACTTAATCCATGACAAACTGGAGTTGAGACCAGGAGGCAGAGTCGCAGTCTTACACGGTTCTCTGCGCTCTCTCCTAGGCAGTCATCCATAGGAATCCCGAACCCAATAAAATACCCAATATTAACGGTGTGTGTGTCTGCCCAAGGACAATTTAAGGTAAAACCTAATAGAGGTGTCATACATAATAACCTAATAAAAGTAAATGTAACAACTGCTACAGTGCAACAAAACAGGAAGATTAAATGTGGTCTCTTAAACATAAGATCTCTAGCATCTAAAGCAATACTGGTAAATGATTTAATATCAGATTATAATATTGATATATGTTGTCTCACTGAAACTTGGTTGAGACATGAAGAATATGTCAGCATAAATGAGGCCACTCCACCCAGCCATATCAATACTCATATTGCCCGAGGCACGGGCCGAGGAGGTGGAGTTGCAGCAATCTTTGACTCAAGTTTACTTATCAATACTAAACAAAAATTAAATTATACCTCCTTTGAAAGCCTCATTTTCAGTCTTACGCATCCGACCTGGAAAACTTTGCAGCCAATCTTATTTGTTACAGTGTACCGTGCACCAGGTCCTTATTCAGAATTCTTATCAGAATTCTCTGAGTTTTTATCAGCTTTGGTACTTAAAACAGATAAAGTAATTATCGTAGGTGACTTTAATATTCATGTTGACGATGATAAAAATAGCCTTACTGTTGCATTTAACTCTATATTAGATTCTGTTGGTTTCTGTCAGAGTGTAAATAAACCAACCCACTGCTATAATCACACTCTTGACCTTGTTCTGACTTATGGTATTGAAATTGAGCAACTATTAGTCGAACCGCATAATCCTGCTTTATCCGACCATTTCTTAGTAACTTTTGAAGTACTGTTACTAGACTACAAAGCATTAGCCAAAAGCTCCTGCAGCAGAAACGTATCTGTTAGTGCTATAGCCAAATTTAAGGAAGAGATTCCACCAATACTTAACTCGATAGCATGTCTGCATGTAGGGGAGGAAACTTATACAAAATGTACACCACCCCAAATTGATCATGTTGTTGATAGTGCTACAGATGCGCTGCGAATAAAATTAGACTCTGTTGCTCCTTTGAAAAAGAAGAAAATAAAACAACATAGATTAGCTCCATGGCATAATGCCGAAACCCGCAAAATAAAGCAAAAGTCGAGACAACTTGAAAGGATATGGCGTTCCACTAAACTTGAAGAATCTCGTTTAATTTGGCAAATTACACTCAATGAATATAAGAAAGCACTGCGTAAAGCCAGAGCAGCATACTACTCTTCATTAATAGATGAGAATAAGAATAATGCAAGATTTCTTTTCAGCACTGTAGCCAGGCTGACAGAGAGCCACAGCTCGACTGAGCCTTCTATTCCCATAGCACTCAGTAGGAATGATTTTATGTGCTTTTTTAACGATAAAATTGTTACTCTTAGAAACAAAATCAATGACCTCTTGCCTTTAACCAGTATAGTGTTATCAACAGCTCCCGGAAACGTAAGTTCTAATATTACACTAGATAGTAAACTAGAATGCTTTTCAGCCATAAACCTTGAACAATTAAATTCAATGATTCTCTCTTCTAAACCATCAACGTGTATCTTAGACCCGATTCCAACTAAGCTGTTAAAAGAAGTTTTTCCATTAATTAGCACTTCTTTATTAAATATTATGAATATGTCTTTATTATCAGGCTATGTTCCACAATCATTCAAAGTAGCAGTGATAAAACCGCTTCTTAAAAAGCACAACCTCGATCCAGAGGTTTTAGCCAACTATAGACCTATTTCTAATCTTCCGTTCCTCTCAAAGATTCTTGAGAAAGCAGTCGCAAAACAGCTGTGTGATTACTTAAAAAACTATGATTTATTTGAAGATTTTCAGTCTGGCTTTAGAACACAACATAGCACAGAGACAGCTCTGGTTAAAGTCACAAATGACATTCTAATAGCCTCTGACAAGGGACTTGTCTCTATTCTTGTCTTGCTCGATCTTAGTGCTGCATTTGATACTATCGACCATGATATCCTATTGCAAAGACTAGAGCACTTAGTTGGCATACAGGGAACTGCTTTAGGCTGGTTTAGGTCCTATCTATCTGAACGCTCTCAGTTTGTACGTGTCAACGATGAATCTTCCATGCAAACCAAAGTTAGCCATGGAGTGCCACAGGGCTCAGTGCTTGGACCTATTTTGTTCACCCTATATATGTTTCCGTTAGGCAATATTATAAGGAATCATTCTGTAAACTTTCATTGTTATGCGGATGATACTCAACTATATTTATCAATCAAGCCTGATGAAATTAATCATCTAAATAAAATTCAAGACTGCCTCAAGGACTTAAAAACGTGGATGACCTTACATTTTTTGATGTTAAACACGACCAAAACTGAAGTTATTGTACTTGGCCCGAAGAATCTACGAAACAAATTATCTAAAGATATATTAACTATGGATGGCATTAATTTGGCCTCCAGTGAGACTGTAAGGAATCTTGGTGTTATATTTGATCAGGATTTATCCTTTAACGCCCACATAAAATCAATTTCAAGGACCGCCTACTTCCATCTACGTAACATTGCAAAAATCAGGCATATCTTGCCTCAAAACGATGCAGAGAAACTAGTCCATGCATTTGTTACTTCAAGGCTGGATTATTGTAACTCCTTATTATCAGGGTGTACCAAGAAGTCAGTCAAATCGCTTCAGCTGATTCAAAATGCTGCAGCTCGTGTACTAACCAGAGTTAGGAAAAGGGACCACATTACTCCTGTTCTGGCTGCCTTACACTGGCTCCCTATAGAACACAGGATAGAATTTAAAATTCTTCTTCTCGCCTACAAAGCCCTTAATGGGCAGGCGCCATCTTACGTTAAAGAACTCATTATACCCTATTGTCCTACTAGGGAATTGCGTTCCAAGAATGCAGGGTTGTTGGTTGTTCCTAGAGTCTCTAAAACTACAATGGGAGCCAGAGCCTTTTCTTATCAAGCTCCACTTTTGTGGAATCAGCTTCCAGTTTGTGTTCGGACGGCAGACACCCTATCCGTTTTTAAGAGTGCGCTTAAGACCTTCCTTTTTGATAAAGCTTATAGTTAGGGCTGATTAGATTCAGCCCCTAGTTTTGCTGATATAGGCTTAGTTTGTCGGGGGACATCTTACTTCTTCCTTCTCTCTGTCTATACCTGTGTACTCTCATGTTCCGATTAACCAAGCTTCCCCAAATGTCTTTCTTTTTGGTGTCTATATACGCCGGGATCCGGAGTCATGGATGATCCTGCGGTCCTGTGTCATGGATTGCGAGTCCTGGATCTTGAGTCGTGGCTGTGGTCCTGGATCATAAGTCCTGGATGGATATACTCGTGGTTTCATCTTCCTATTATACACACATGCATTTCCAAACATTTGGACTACCTATGTTGCAAATGTATTATCTTTTCAATTTACACACGGCATCTATTGCACGTCTGTCCGTCCTGGGAGAGGGATCCCTCCTCTGTTGCTCTCCCTGAGGTTTCTCCCATTTTTCCCTTTAAACTGGGTTTTCTCTGGAAGTTTTTCCTTGTACGATGTGAGGGTCTAAGGACAGAGGGTGTCGTATTGTCATACTGATATTCTGTACAAACTGTGAAGTCCACTGAGACAAATGTAACATTTGTGATATTGGGCTATATAAATAAACATTGATTGATTGAGTGTGTGGGAGAGAAACTCCCTCTGAAGGGAACAAAGGGATTTTAGTCTTTGCAGACCATTAACATGCACTTAAAGGCCCTGACACACCAGGCCGAAATCGGACGTTTTCGTTAGTCGGAAGACGAAGCGTGCCCTGTCGCCCAAACTCAATTTGGTGTGTCGGCCGTGACACGCCTTATTTGGCCTTTCATGGCCGACGCACGGCCGATTCAACATCGGCCACAGGCAGTCGGGCAAAGAAATCACTCTGATTGGCTGTTCAGCTAGCGAATCAGTGCATGAGAAGCGAAATGGTTGCTTGAGAATAGAGGTTTCTCAATACTCAAATGTCCCCTCCTCGACTCCTCGGTCCTCCGGTAGTGACCCGGAAATGAATTTCAGCGAGCCATTTTGAAGGAAATCTAATTTCTCTAAATGCACTTCGAGGACCGAGCATCGCGCGCCGAGGAGGCTCTCTGGAGGAGCTCTAACCGAGGAGACACTGATGGTTCTTCCACGGCTCCTCCGCGGATGCATTTCCGGGAACGGTGGAGGCGTTACGCACGGCCGAACTTATCTCAGCCAATGACGGCTCTGTATGCATCCCCTGGATATTATTTTAGAAACTGCTTTCATCGCGTTGCAATGTTTCCAGAGAGAACAGCTGTGAGGTCCGTACAGAAAGCAGAGCAGTGTGTAAAATATATATCACTCAGTATAACAGGCACATTACTCTCTGTATTTGCTTCAGTTTAGTAGATATCTACAAACAAAGAGTCGATATTGTTCTAAAACCTTTTAGTGCTTCACATAATAAAATACACAACGGCTGTAGCCTGATTATGCTTTAAGAGCTGTAGGAGTGTGTGGTACAGTGTGTAGGTGTGCGTGGTACAGTGTGTAGGTGTGTGTGGTACAGTGTGTAGGTGTGTGTGGTACAGTGTGTAGGAGTGTGTGGTACAGTGTGTAGGTGTGTGTGGTACAGTGTGTAGGAGTGTGTGGTACAGTGTGTGGGTGTGTGTGGTACAGTGTGTAGGTGTGTGTGTTACAGTGTGTAGGTGTGTGTGGTACAGTGTGTAGGTGTGTGTGGTACAGTGTGTAGGTGTGTGTGGTACAGTGTGTAGGTGTGTGTGGTACAGTGTGTAGGAGTGTGTGGTACAGTGTGTGGGTGTGTGTGGTACAGTGTGTAGGAGTGTGTGGTACAGTGTGTAGGTGTGTGTGGTACAGTGTGTAGGTGTGTGCGTGGTACAGTGTGTGGGTGTGTGTGGTACAGTGTGTAGGTGTGTGTGTGGTACAGTGTGTAGGTGTGTGTGGTACAGTGTGTAGGGGTGTGTGGTACAGTGTGTAGGTGTGTGTGGTACAGTGTGTAGGAGTGTGTGGTACAGTGTGTAGGTGTGTGTGGTACAGTGTGTAGGTGTGTGTGGTACAGTGTTTAGGTGTGTGCGTGGTACAGTGTGTGGGTGTGTGTGGTACAGTGTGTGGGTGTGTGTGGTACAGTGTGTAGGTGTGTGTGGTACAGTGTGTAGGTGTGTGTGGTACAGTGTGTAGGAGTGTGTGGTACAGTGTGTAGGTGTGTGTGGTACAGTGTGTAGGTGTGTGTGGTACAGTGTGTAGGTGTGTGCGTGGTACAGTGTGTGGGTGTGTGTGGTACAGTGTGTAGGTGTGTGTGGTACAGTGTGTAGGTGTGTGTGGTACAGTGTGTAGGAGTGTGTGGTACAGTGTGTAGGTGTGTGTGGTACAGTGTGTAGGTGTGTGCGTGGTACAGTGTGTGGGTGTGTGTGGTACAGTGTGTAGGTGTGTGTGGTACAGTGTGTAGGTGTGTGCGTGGTACAGTGTGTGGGTGTGTGCGTGGTACAGTGTGTGGGTGTGCGTGGTACAGTGTGTAGGTGTGTGTGGTACAGTATGTAGGTGTGTGTGGTAAAGTGTGTAGGTGTGTGTGGTACAGTGTGTAGGTGTGTGCGTGGTACAGTGTGTAGGTGTGTGTGTGGTACAGTGTGTAGGTGTGTGTGTGGTACAGTGTGTAGGTGTGTGTGTGGTACAGTGTGTAGGTGTGTGTGGTACAGTGTGTAGGTGTGTGTGTGGTACAGTGTGTAGGTGTGTGTGTGGTACAGTGTGTAGGTGTGTGCGTGGTACAGTGTGTAGGTGTGTGTGTGTTGTACAGTGCGTAGATGCCGCGGACAGACAGGTCTCAGTTAGTTTGGTGTTCTCTGCTTACTTTTAATACTTGTAAATAAAACTTTTGGCCCGTAATTTCAATTCCTAATTTCCCCCACCAGAGAGAGGGGGGGACATATCCAGTCTCTGATTGTGTTATGTTATTATGAGAGTGCTCTCATAATTGTTTGATTCTGAAATTGTAAATTGTAAGTGGGGCAAAAAGTATTTAGTTGGCCACCAATTGTGCAAGTTCTCCCACTTAAAAAGATGAGAGAGGCCTGTAATTTTCATCCTAGGTATACCTCAACTATGAGAGACCGAATGGGGGGAAAGAATCCAGGAAATCACATTGTAGGATTTTTAATGAATTAATTGGTAAATTCCTCGGTAAAATAAGTATTTGGTCACCGACAAACAAACAAGATTTCTGGCTCTCACAGACCTGTAACTTCTTCTTTAAGAGCCTCCTCTGTCCTCCACTTGTTAAGTGTATTAATGGCACCTGTTTGAACTCGTTATCAGTATAAAAGACACCTGTCCACAACCTCAAACAGTCACACTCCAAACTCCACTATGGCCAAGACCAAAGAGCTGTCAAAGGACACCAGAAACAACATTGTAGACCTGCACCAGGCTGTGAAGACTGAATCTGCAATAGGTAAGCAGCTTGGTGTGAAGAAATCAACTGTGGGAGCAATTATTAGAAAATGGAAGACATACAAGACCACTGATAATCTCCCTCGATCTGGGGCTCCACGCAAGATCTCACCCCGTGGGGTCAAAATGATCACAAGAACGGTGAGCAAAAATCCCAGAACCACACGGGGGGACCTAGTCAATGACCTGCAGAGAGCTGGGACCAAAGTAACAAAGGCTACCATCAGTAACACACTACGCCGCCAGGGACTCAAATCCTGCAGTGCCAGACGTGTCCCCCTGCTTAAGCCAGTACGTGTCCAGGCCCGTCTGAAGTTTGCTAGAGAGCATTTAGATGATCCAGAAGATGATTGGGAGAATGTCATATGGTCAGATGAAACCAAAATAGAACTTTTTGGTAAAAACTCAACTAGACGTGTTTGGAGGAGAAAGAATGCTGAGTTGCATCCAAAGAACACCTACTGTGAAACATGAGGGTGGAAACATCATGCTTTGGGGCTGTTTTTCTGCAAAGGGACCAGGACGACTGATCCGTGTAAAGGAAAGAATGAATGGGGCCATGTATCGTGAGATTTTGAGTGACAACCTCCTTCCATCAGCAAGGGCATTGAAGATGAAACGTGGCTGGGTCTTTCAGCATGACAATGATCCCAAACACACCGCCCGGGCAACGAAGGAGTGGCTTCGTAAGAAGCATTTCAAGGTCCTGGAGTGGCCTAGCCAGTCTCCAGATCTCAACCCCATAGAAAATCTTTGGAGGGAGTTGAAAGTCCGTGTTGCCCAGCGACAGCCCCAAAACATCACTGCTCTAGAGGAGATCTGCATGGAGGAATGGGCCAAAATACCAGCAACAGTGTGTGAAAACCTTGTGAAGACTTACAGAAAACGTTTGACCTCTGTCATTGCCAACAAAGGGTATATAACAAAGTATTGAGATGAACTTTTGTTATTGACCAAATACTTATTTTCCACCATAATTTGCAAATAAAGTCTTTAAAAATCAGACAATGTGATTTTCTGGATTTTTTTTTCTTCTCATTCTGTCTCTCATAGTTGAGGTATACCTAGGAGGAAAATTACAGGCCTCTCATCTTTTTAAGTGGGAGAACTTGCACAATTGGTGGCTGACTAAATACCTTTTTGCCCCACTGTATGTGTGTGTGTCCGCATCTGTAGCCTGTTATTGTCTCATTATACCGCACTGTGAATGAATTAAAAGTAAATATATATCATGAACACATCTGTCCATCAGACAGAGGGCTGCTGTGCCTCCTGTAATCATTAATGGACGTCTCTTTAAAATGACCGCTCAGAGAAGAGGAGTTCTCATTTCTCTAACCGCCTGCTGCTTCCCCTCCTCTCTCCTCGGTTCCCCTCCTCAGTCCTCCGCTCGCATCTCCTGTGGGCGGGACTAAGTATCGAGGATAGGAGTCGAGGAGGGGAGTCGAGGAGAGGAATTATTGAAATGAGAAAGGGCCCTGGAGTTAAATGAAATCTCAGATTTGCCTTCTTAATCGTTAGTTTGGGTCCCTCACTTCCGTTCCGCTTCTCATGCACTGATTCACTAAGCTGAACAGCCAATCAGAGTGATTTCTTTGGCCGACGGCCTTTAGCCGACAGCCTCCCGATTCAACATGTCGAATCGGCAGCGGAAGGTGTCGGCACGGCCAAAAAGACACGACGGTGCAGGACACAACAATCTGAGTAGGGCGACAGGACGCTCATCGACGGCCAGACGTCTATCGACGTCCGAAATCAGCTTGGTGTGTAGGACCTTTAAACCTATAGTACACACTACAGAAAAAAGGGAAAACCCCCAACATCTTTTGTATGTTTATATCAGCTGACTAAAAACTGTGTTTTTTCATATGAGAGAATACATTTCTATTACTTTAAATAAGTAGGAAATAGCTTTGCTCCTTTATTGGTTTTAAGTTTATGGTTAAAAGCAATTATTCTGGGTGAATATTTGGTTACTTTCATGTAGAAGCCTAATTTTACCCAGACTGTATGCTTTGATTAATATTCATTTGATTCGTTTCCTGTAGTGTAACACACTGTTTGACTGACGGTAGGTCTGTGTGCACAGTAAACACCACAAGTCAAGGAGTGTGCATCAACAAAGGATACTGAAGAAAGAGTAAGCAGTGCATTCATAAAACTAACATCTCTATAGCGGGAGAAATACTTTGGAAAGTTGGAAAACTTTGGAGAATTGGTGTTGCAAAGTTTTAAGTTTGACAGCAGAGGAAATATGTCACAACATGCTCTCTCTGCAGCTTACCCACAGAATGCACCCAGCAACCCAGATTGGTGACATACACACACACACACACGCGCGCACCCCCCCCCCCCCCCACACACACACACACACACACACACACACACACACACACACACACACACACACACACACACACACACACACACACACACACACACACACACACACACACACACACACACACACACACACACACACACACACACACACACACACACACACACACACACACAGATGTCCTCATGTCCCCTGTCAACTCCACTGATGTTCCACAAACAAAGTGGCACACACAACCACAATACAGTATTTTTTGGAAAATGACAATACACAATGCTGATCTCTCTGACATTGGCCATTGTTGCCTAGCAACTAGGTTTCACACTAAGGAAGATGGGTAGAGGTCTAGTGTCAATACTGCTGGCATGTTGGTGTGTGTGTGAGAGAGATAAAGGGAAATGGTAGTAATTATGACTTGATAAAGACAACAAAGGAATGAGTGTTGGTGTCTACAGCTCGTAAGACAATATGTCAAATGTGCGTGTCTTTGTTAAAGTGGTGTGAACAGAGTGTTGCGTTATTTAAGTTTGCCCCGTCTTCTCTGACGGAACATCGAAAGTTCTTCCTCTCGTTCTTCCTAATCAACTTGTGAGATATTAAAATGAAAGCTGTGCAATAGCCTGCCCGACCTCACTGTGTTTTTAGCGAGTCAGACTACAATTATCTCGCGTCCCTGGAGTCATGGAAACATGTTCTACTTGCTGTCAACCTTTGATTGAAGGTGACATGGAGGACAAACAGTTTCTCCAGGACACTTTTTTAGAAATGATTTAGAACATGTCTCCAAACAATCATGTCTGCACACTTTGAGGGTGCTGAAAATAGAATTTGTAAGTGTCTGCCACTAGGGGTCTCAATCAAAACAACAACATATGACGTGGTTGGTGTATTGTGAAGTTGGTCAGTTAGTGTTTCTCATGGTTATGATTTCTTCATTGTTTATTGCATAGAAGGTTTTTATCGCAAGCTTATTACAATTATGGATATTTACAATTGTTGACAACATAGCAGATAATGTAACATAACTCAACAAAATATATAACATAGGTCTAGTGATTTTGAGACATTTTAATGCAGAGATGTTGGATATTATATCTGTAATGCAAACCAAGGATGTAAGCGATGGGGCGGAATCACATACTGACATTTCTCCTTTCCCTGATATCTAGTAAAAGAGTGTAAGAGGGAGAGGATTTGTGCTGGTCTTACCGAGGGAAAAGCAGATGGATTTTTTCCAACACACACACGGACACACTTGGAAGAATGGAAATGGATTCGAACTAGGAGCCTCTGGGGGCCAATATGAAGCTGAAAGCAAAGTAAAATATTTCCAGATCCCCTCTAAGCTTCTGTTGCGGAAAAAAACAACGGAATTTCGATTTGGTCTGCACTTACAGCCCTGCAGGATCATCTCACTGGCCACACACACATGAAACAACACGAGCGTGGATTGGAATCGGGATAAAGGACAATAAACACACTTTAAGGCATGCACGCAGACACACACCATGGAGCATGTATTTCTCTCCGGGGGCCTGTGGGACCGATCTTAGCGCCTTAATGTTGAGGGAGCCAGAGAGATGGATTTACCGTGGTGGGGAGGGATGAGAGGCCTGATGGGTGCTTTCACCACACACACACACACACACACACACACACACACACACACACACACACACACACACACACACACACACACACACACACACACACACACACACACACACACACACACACACACACACACACACACACACACACACACACACACACACACACACACACACACACACACACACACACACACACACGGTCAGCTGCATTGGAAGACTGTTGCGAACAATCAATAAGAGTCCTACCGAGGCACAGAAAGCCCTCATCTTCTCTGTTCCCCTTTTATTATCCATTATTCATTCCGTCAATACACACACACTTGAACACAATCTGGAGTCATGTGTGATACTGCGACACACTCCCAATGAGACACTTCTGCTGCAGAGCCAAATACAAAAACAAAAACACAGACAGACACACAAATACACCCCCTCGCCATCTTAACCCCATTACTTAGTTTCCATGACAACGGATCCGCACCCCAGCAGAACACCCTGTGATACAAATACACCAGGCGAGACGGTACGTATGCAATGTTTTGAGAGAAGGAGGCAGGCGGTGTGTGTGTGTGTGTGTGTGTGTGTGTGTGTGTGTGTGTGTGTGTGTGTGTGTGTGTGTGTGTGTGTGTGTGTGTGTGTGTGTGTGTGTGTGTGTGTGTGTGTGTGTGTGTGTGTGTGTTGAGGATTAAATATTTTTAATGTATATATATGTTTATTCTTTGTTATATCTTTTCTTTTAGGTCTTTGTAAAATATTTTAGCATTTGATCTCTCCCGAAAAAGCTCTTGTACATATTGTATATTGTACATATATATATGATATATTTTAAAGTACTAAAAGCGGCTTGTATTTTTCTAATGTTTATACATCTCTTCTTAATTGCTAAGTCAATCTTCTTGGACTCTTGGCAGGTCTCAAAGTTGGCCTTCACCTATTTAAAAACGATTTTAATGCCAAGCAATTCAGAGGTTTTTGTGTAATAACATTATATAAACAATATCTTAATAGAACAAATGTAGATTAGGGACTATTGACACAAAGAATTGGACCTGCTATGTATATCTGAATTCGTTTTAATTTATTTTGCACAACAAAAAACATGAATAAATATGCAGATTACAGTCTGCTGCAGGTCAGCTGTTTGAGAAAAGCCTCATTTTTGGAAAACTCATTCAATCTGATCATGGCAGGATTTGCTGGCCGCTTTAACATTTTGAAGCTGGATATTAGTACGTGGTAACTTGAGTGAAACAAACAACCACATTAAATGAATATTATTGAATGAACAAAATGTATGCCGTTTTGCTTTGACTCTCCCTGCTGTCTCTCCATCTCTTTGTCTGCCTGTTGCTCTCTCACACTGCCTTGTGAATGAAGGGATGACACACACACTTATATATGGACACACAAATAGCAGTGCAGCATGTCATATGGTGTGGGCAGCTGACATTTCACTGCAAGCAATCTGCCAGTCAGTTTTTGATGCACTCACACACTGATACACACACCAGCACATGATTTCTCTTTAGCCCCGGTTGACTCCATCAAGTGGCACATGGTGGGCACTGCGCAGTTACATAACTCTTCATTCCTCGGACTTTCTGCCATATAGTTCTCCATGTGTGCAGGGAATCACTGAATGATCAGTTTAATATAGCGTGCTAACTGTTATGTAACAATGTAATCATGGAGGTGTTAATAGATGCCTCCTGTGTGCATACAACGCTTCATAAACCAGGAAGCCAACGAGATGTTTAACAGCTCAACTGGCAGAACATGTAGAAGAGATAACCTCCTCTTACACACGAGTATAGGCGTCATCACAAAGGACATTAGGTTTTTGTCTACGCCCAAATTCAGAAGGGGCAAAGTAAGAAGAGCCGATTCAAATCACGGTGTGGACACACAAAGTTTCCTTCCGTTAAAATTGTGTCATAAGTGCTGCATTCATTTTGTCTCGGAATAATTGTAGAAAATCGGAAATAATCTCTTAAATTCCCCCTCAAGTTGGAACAAAACCTCTCAAATTCGGGAACGTTTTGTTACATATCTCACCTTGTCGCAGGAGTGCACATGAATGACCATAAAGCCAAACTCATATAATCCCTCCTTTACTTAATTTACTACTTTTTAAACTTTCAAGGATTTTCCCGGTACTATTTAATCCACTGCTGCAGCTGGTAATGTGGGTTGAAGAAGAAGCTTAGTGAAAAGTCAATCAGGAAGAGTACTTTCACTCATTCTCTCATTTGTCTTCATTCACTCATTACTCCCTAGAGCCACATCCCCTTTGTTGCCGACCATTCATCATTTCAAATCTAAGAATAAACAATGTCCTTCTATATTTGATCTGATCAAATAAATAAAGTCAGATAAAAAAGTTGCTGCTGCTGCAGGAGGAAAACATCAGCTACTTTTCTCCCCAGCTATTTAGAGAATGGGTGTCTGTGTCTGCATGTGACAGGTGTAAAAGGTAACCATGGAGATAGCATGTGTGTGAAGTACTCTTTTGAGGGAAGAGAATTATCATCAGTTCCAATCTGGCATCTGTTTCTCTCACAGATGATACCTCCTCTCTCTGTGTGTTTTCCCTCGAGTGATGGTGATAATGATGACAATGCCATGGATTGTCAGACACGTGTGTGTGTGTGTGTGTGTGTGTGTGTGTGTGTGTGTGTGTGTGTGTGTGTGTGTGTGTGTGTGTGTGTGTGTGTGTGTGTGTGTGTGTGTGTGTGTGTGTGAAGCCAGAGTTTCACGCTATCATTATCTTCCCTCATCAAAGCTGCAGAAGCAATACTGGGCCAACTACGTCGTTAATTAAACGGCGAGGAAGGCGAATGTGAAGAAAGAAATTCCACCCACTTCCAACCATCAGCAAGAATATACAATGAATAATGCAGCATTGTTAATGATTCAAAATGACTGACTGGATTTTCCTTTATAAGGGCACAATATTTAAACGTATGAGTAAGCTGAGAGTTCAATGCCTTGAATATATAAGGATACATTATTATAAACTACAACATGGCTACTGTAAGAAGCGTGTGACAGGAACCAGGAGAGAGGAAAAGCAGCAACAAGTGAATCTGAGTGAAGTCGTTCTCTCACTCATTAGAAAGGAAAGTAACTGCGTAGGGCTCATGTGGAGGAGACTTTAGCTAGCGGTGCACGCACACCCATACACAAATTGGTTGCCATGATAACAACAGATCCTCAAATAACCCTGGTCTATACCTGTCTCACTGCCTCTATATCAATACTCTATTAAGCGTCCTTATCCAACCAAACATGACACGTTTCGTCTACAAAGTGAAACTTGTTCACCATCATTTTGTTGTATACAAATCTTAAAATGGTACTTTTAATACAATAAATCAGTAATTATCTTTAACTTCTGTGATTTGAATTTGTATTCTTAAACCAAAAAGTGCTCCGTATTTAGTTGTATGACTAATTTAACACCACAGCCCTCGACCAGTTAAGAGAAAAAAAAGTAAATAGGAAGTAGTTTCATTTTTTGGGACAAGGTTACATTTCCAAAGGTCTTACGAATCGTGAAATAGCACACTGCTAACATTCACAATCATTAGAACACACACACATTGCAGAATTTACATTTCTCTCTGCCTCAATTATTCTCACACACACAAACACACGTCAGATAACCTGCCACTAATTAGAGCCGTCAGTTAATTAAGGCCAACTAACCGCATGGGCTTCACAATGAGCAGCTGTGAGGGTGTTTGTGAGCACATGATTGACATGAGGTGGGGGTGTAGTAACACCCATGCTGCCGAGTGGCACACTGACATATTAAGAATACTACGTTTAAATGAAGCTCAGCGCAAGTTCAGGCAGGAAGACCTATCACTCGTATTGCGCGTCATGGCAATACTCGCTCCCTTCACTAAATGATAGGGAGCGCCACTCCTCAGCTAACCTATCACTTCCCTCCATTCACAAGCCTAATCATCGCACCTGTTAATCCCTCTATATATGCTCTCCCCTTTTCCATCAGCTGTCTTCCAGGTGTCAACGCGCAACCCTCCTCCACCCCTTCGCCTCCTGCTTCCAACTCAGGGCCAAGCTCAACCTTCTCCCTTCCAACCGGACCTAACCACTTATCACCACCACCACCAGTGTCTAGACCCGGGGGGGTTCATCGGAAACGGTTCTTCCCTTCCCGAATGACATCCTACAAAACCTGGGCCTAATCGCCAAACACCATTTCATTCACTTGTTATAAACTGTCATCATTATGTTTCATTTATATAATGTGACCCGATAATAAACATGTATTCCATACATCACGTCTCTCCTGATTGAAATACTGCAACTCTTGTTTGAAAATCTACAAAGAAACGTGTTTGCCACCCTCTTAAAGGGAAAATATGCAACAAAGCGAGGAGAGAGGAAGTAAGAGCGTGAAAGGCCAGTAAGTACGGCAGATGGTTGCCAGTGACGACCCAGTGATGTGACGGCATCTACTCCTCTCCTCACATCTGTCCTCACGTCCTTCTGAGTGTGCGTTTTGATGATCGTATGTGATTTACATCTGCCGCTAAAGCCCGCTTTAACATCACTATCGCTCATCTCTGCTGCGTTCAGGGACACTGACCTCCAGTGACGTAAGGATTGTCCTCAGTGGACCGCAGCCTTTTCCAACAGTGTTCTACATTTAAGTGATTGAATCGATTAAGGACAGTAATGTAATTGATTTACAAACAGGGAGTAAACAAAGTGCATATATTGAAGCCTACTGTATGACGTTATGGTATTATGGTATTAGTACTTAGTGTATCAAGGCCTTCACACACTTTGGGCGTTTTGTTGTGGATAACGACAGTACATTTGTCAAACCTTTTTTTTGTCATAAGTAATTTCATACAGAATGTGAATATTACACGACAAAAAAGCAGTTTTCCAGAACAAAGTTGATTTTTCTGAGCTTTTGCCATCAAATAAGAATAAAGGCATCAACCAATCATATTGTGCGGAAGGGGGTTGAGTAGCTCTTAGTTCTTAGGAATATGCTATTTTAGCCAGTCCAGACTCTTTGGGTCAATTCACTTCAAAGTTAAAGACCAGTAGATTTTAAGCGACTTTGAGACTATGAAAAGCGCTATATAAATTCAATTTATTATTATTATTATTATTATTATTATTATTATTTTCTACCACACACATAAATTGCAGATAAGAAATATACATTTTGAAACCTTAATGGCTCCAAACAGTGATAAGAGAAGTTGCAGTGCAGTGCTCCTCTGCCCTCTATCAGCTATGAGTGTCCGTTGTCTCATCAGAGAGACCTTTTCTTTCAGGTTGCTCTACATCTGCTTCTGATCATGAAAGTAATGCTATCTGCAATACAACATCTGACTGTCATTATTAAAGTACAATAAGGAGCTGACTTAAAGGCCAAATCCTCAGAGCGGAGTGTATCAGCTGTACGCAGCAGAACACAAAATACAGGTCTGAGTTTACACAAAATACAAACCGTGGAAAGCTTCAGTGGGGCTAAAAGATCTTAAATCTCAAGAGTGACTTTTGATTAAATGTGCGCAAGAATAAATCTGCTTTTGAATTTATAGCTCTTATACTGATACAAGAAGACGTAAGTACAAAACTGTAATATTGAAAAGATTATAGGATTTATTATTTTAAAAGCATTGCAGTCCGCACCATGGGAACGTGACATTTGGAACCATGCAGGTAGTTTGAGATGGGAATACGAGAAGGGCTGGCTAGAGGTCGGAATGACAGAGACTGAAGGTCACACGTTTGATCTCCATGAGGTCAGAGGATAAAGGCTGACTTAGCATTATTACACATTTATGTGAATGAAATATTCATAGAAAAAACGATGTGTGTGTTTGTGGCACTGCACCAAGGCCATTCCTAGATGTGTGTATTATGTAGGATTTAGGGGAAAAAATAAACTTTCTTCACCTCAGAAACTTTGAGATTGACCTTGAGGTGTTTTCAACTCCTGTTATCAATTTCTGGATTAAACTTAAAATGTATGAAAGTATTGGTAATACGTAGAAGAATACTCCTTGAATGGAAATCCTCAATAGCACCTAAAGCATCTCTACGGCTTAAAGATCTTATGTTATACCTGAACTTGGAGAAGATTAAATATAACCTGAGGGGCTCTTCAGAAATGTTTGAATCTGTCTAGGGCTCTGTGATAGCCTATATAGCTGGACTTAAGACACTAAGTTAGAAAGAAAGGGGGGACTATGAATGTATGTTTTTTTGTTTTTTATAGACATGTGTGTATGTGTGTGTTTGACTATGTGGGCGTAGGTATGTACGTATATATATATGTATGTATGTATGTATGTATGTATGTATGTATGTATGTATGTATGTATGTATGTATGTATGTATGTATGTATGTATGTATGTGTATATATGTGTATGTGTGGGTATGGGGGTAGGTATGTACATATATATATATATATGTGTATGTGTATATGTGGGTACACATGTGTGAGTATAAGGGTACATGTATTATTGTTATTATTCTTTATTTTATTATCTATTAATTTTTTTTGAATTTTCTTTTACATTACTTTATTTTTACCTATACATGTATTTATTTATTTACTTTACCTGCTAGGACAGGGAGGGAGGGGGGGGGGAGGAAAAATATAGACTGTATAAATGTAACTCATTGTGCCTGACTCAATAAAAAAAGTGTTGGTAATAGTTAAAAAGGCGGGATTGTTTAGTCTTCAGTTTAATGTGTTAAACTTTCATTGACAGATTGTTTTTTGTTGTTGCAACTGCTATAATATCCCATGGTATAGAACATGTTAGTTTCCCAAAGAATGGCTGAATAAGGAAACTGTATTTCCAATCAATAATTTAAAAAAATGTATACAGCCTGCATCATAACCCGATATGGGTCAAATGTGAATCTGAGCTAAAATTATTCTCAGGAGAAAAACAAAATCTAATAATAATAATTTGAGCTCTAATACATGGATGGCTCGCACACATACACACAGATGTTGTTTATATTTAAGAAAAGCCCTCCTCCTGTCTTTCCCAGAATCCCTTGTTGTTTCTCCCAGCATGCTCGCAGGTTGCAGGGAGAGGAAGGAGGAGCTTATAATGTCAGAGGTCAACCTGACACAAATGTTTGATGTCTCTTTTCCCACTCTGCACATCTCCATCATGTACCACCTCAGTGTGTCTCTTCCCAGTATACATTCATTCACGTTTAACAGAGGGAGGGGGGTCTGCTCTAAAGTGTGTACGTGCGCTTCAACACGCTTCTTCTACTCTCTAGGGTCCTGCACATCTTTATCCTCGTACCAAATGCTTTCACAGACTTCCAATTAAAAAGCCACACTTTCCTGCACATTGTCCTCTTCTCCCCACTAGCATGGAGTTAAGGTTTTCAGTTTTACACTGAGACAACATTTTTGAAAGAATACCATCTGACTTTTGTCGTCTATATTTCAGATTTCCAACTAAATTCCGTTTATGACTTTGTCTGGAATTGGCCACACAGTTTATCATTCAATGTGAGCACTTATATATCATGGAATTCAATTTGATGCTGTACTGATGATGATATTTGACTTGCCATCATACATTAGGGGAGGTCAGAGTTGTGTCTCTCAAGGAGTAAACTTCCTTAATCCATTTCCTTTCAATTCTGCGGAGTGTTGCTTGATCTAATCTCATCTCAGTTCAAATGATTTTCCTCTTAAAATACATCTCTAGCTCCATCTAGTGGACTATTTTGTGCAAGACAGTTACACCTGTGTCAGTATCAGTGTGGGAATTCTACATACCTTCTGACGAAACATGATGATTGGCATGAAAGAATCGTCTTCTACGAACTGGGTTGATTGACATACTGTTAAGAGGTCTCAATCCTCTTAAGCTTTTGATATTGAAACCCAATCTCAGGACGAAGAGCTATCCGGTGCTTTTGATTCCAGGAGAACATTGTATTCAACAGCTGCAGGGATGACTGTGTGGAGGAGAATGTCAGAGGTAGTGACAGACCTAAATAGAGTCACTTGTGTGGTGTGAGTCATCCAAATGACTCTCCAATTATTTAGCTAATTGTTTACTGACCAGGGCAAGAATTTCACCTTCTGAAAATCATATGCCCGTTGGCCTCTGTGGTCTATTGAAATGCTTTTAGAAATGAATGTATCTATTGAAGTGAAGTGAAACATCGCTTTCTTTAACTTCCTTTATCACCCAGCTGCTGTTCAAGTAGCCATGTCCTTAAAATTACGAAAAGAGAGATGCCTTAGTGAGACATACTTATCAGCGGTGCCAAAAACTACTCAAACATCTGTGTGTGAGAAGGTATGCCAAGAACGTTAAAGCCAGCAACTGCCACAAAGGTATGTGGCCGTCACTGAAAGTCACATATCCATGACGACAAGTTTAAAGTGTGTATCAGCGGCTTTAGCCATCCAAAACACTCCACTTGAGAGCAAGCCTAGAGAGTTATCGTCTGACAATGCAGGCTACAAGTGTCTGCACCGGATACTAAACTGTCATGGTGAAGCCTTTTGTTAACGAGGAAAGAACAGGTACTTGCGGGAGGAAAGACAAATCCAACATCACGTCTATTTCTTTATTTTTGGGCTTCCTATCCCTATCCATCTATCTTATCCACCGAAGTCTCATATATTGTTTGGCACAATTTAGAGAGGTGACTGATATTCGTCATGTGTCATATCATCTAATTCCTAGCCTTGTCCAATTAACTTGAATGCACTACAGGCATCCAGATATCTTAAGGTTTCACAGCAATTGACCAAATCTGAACAGGTCTCATTAAAGTAGAATATTGTTAAAGCTGCAATATAGAATGGTCTGACTACGCACCATATTTAGGGACATCTTAATTAATAACTGCCCGTCTGATCTTGATTATACTTGGATTGGTAATGAATCTGCCCTATTAACCCTGTATCATTATTTACTGACAACATTTTCACTTTTTTCTATCCCTACAGGTGCAAGCTTTTATTCCTTTTTTCAGTTGTATGTTAATTCTTTAGATCCCTACTTTCTATCAAACTTTTCTGCTTCTTACACACTTTTAGGTCCGCATGAGTCATGACTGAAGGAGCTCCAGCAGTTGGGGTGTCCTTCTCCTCCTAGGCTTATCAGGGGATATCTGTTGAGCTGAGTGATCCATGGCAGAGCTCGGCCTCCCCTCTATCTTTAGTGAGCCCGCACTGTAAGTGGACAGCCTGACTTTATCCGGCCCACTGTCATCGAAGCTGCCGGTATTTTTAGGTGTTGGTCTGGAGTGGCAGCAGCTGCGAAGGCATTTAATGCCCACCCCCAATTCCAACTCTCTCTCTCACTCTTTAGCGGTTGGTCAATGACAGTATCAGAGCTGACGCACCAACCGAGCACTCGGCTGAAAGACTGCGGTCACTATCTGACTCCTAGACATCAAGTGTGAATGGAAGTTATTTTTCCTCGCTTGCTATGACTCTCAGTGACCAGGAGGTGTGCTAAATGTGAGCCTGATCCACAAACAACCAACCAGAGACACAAGGAACAAGAGCTGAGGAGACTCGCAGAGCTTCACGTCAGAGCAACAGAAGGAAAGCTACCATTTCTACCAACTAAGAATCATTTCAAAAAAGGACACATGAATGAACGGAGGCCAGCGTGAACGTCTCGAGAACAACATTTTCAGATAGACCTCACATCAGAGACAGAATGCTTTAAGGACGGCAACCCTTATAGAGGTACGTTTATCCTGTGAGTTTTCTAGTAACTTTTACAAGCTGTACTGTCACTGTATATGTCTCTATACACACTGCTTCTTGACATGAGGACTAGTTAAGTATAATCACTTCCAACACAATGCTCAATGAGTATTTAGGCCTGTTTCATATCTGTATTGATCATTCAGACTTGTCAGAATATCTGTAGTACTACTAAGAGCTCTCTTTTTAGCCAAGAAATTAGCACATGATGATGTGCATCAGTTGTGTGTTGAGTCATACTTTACAGCAGCCAAAATATAGACGATGACAACATAAGGGACACAGATGGGACTCACAAGAGAGACTGATGTTATGGACTGCTACACGATAAAACCATAGGCTGTTAGAATGCAATAGAGGTGATACAGGAATAGTGTAGCTTTAACAAGGGAATGAAGCTAAATGACGACAAAGCAAAAATCAGAAAGGATACTGTCATGCTTGATTCCTACTACACTAATGGGTCAGTTTTGTCTTAGTTAGTGGCTGCACACTGCACAGTTTGTAGGCTATGTGACACATGGCCACTGCTGCTTTTTTGGACAGACTACTTTATAAATACACACTTCAATGAGTTACAGCACCAGCTGAGAGATGTGAGTGGTTTATGTTTGCCAAAAACGCCTTTATTAAACCAACAAGCAAAACTAAACTGACTAAACCCCAAGTAAGCCTTGCTAACTTCATTAAGTATTTCAAATGCGTGAAACTCTTTAAAACACTCTCTTGCTCTATCTTAATCGGATTTAAGTTAATAAAATAGTCCTTTATCAACACCCTCAAGATTTTTCTCAAAGATATCTCACAATTGATATGCAATCATCTGGTTAAGGTTAGGTTCAGGTTCAAAATGTAGTCATTTAAATTGCCAATCAAGATTGATTTAATAAACATCTTCTCTATTTTACAGCTCCTCCACAAAAGATAAGAGGCTCTTATTGAGGTGATCCCACAGCAAAAGAAACGTCTTCATTCAAACCAGAAGTAGGGTGACCTTATCATGGATATTTTCGGAGGTGCTCCTCGAGTTCTGGGCTACCCACGCCCTGTGCTGGCACAGTGTGGCACAGACGCAACCCTGAGGTGCCAAATTGGTGGTGACCCTCGTCCTGATGTGATCTGGGAGCGTAAAAACATCCAAATCTTGTCCGAGGGACGCTACAAGCTTTCTGAGGAGGGGAAAGCTTACTCACTAACCATTACTGGAGTAACTCTGCAGGATGCTGGCCAGTATATTTGCAAGGCCATAAATAGCGTAGGTGAAACATGTGCAGCAGCCTCTCTAAAAGTGGAGGGAGAGGCCCAGCAGGTCAATGGTATGCAGCCACCAATGAAGGAAAATGGAGGATTTGAAGGACATCAGAATGGATACAGCACGGTGAATAATGGTGAACACAGGAAACAACAAGAGGAGGTTGATTTAACGTCTGACGATAAACCGCGATTCCTCATCAAGCCCCTCTCTTTGCGCGTGGACCGCGGAGAAGATGCTGCCTTCTCCTGCAAAATCTGGGGCACGCCTCTGCCTGAGGTGACGTGGGAGAAAGACGGGAAGAAGCTGAATGATATATTTGAGAGTGCACACTATAATATAAGCAATCAAGATGGCAACTGGTTCCAGCTCAAGATCTACAGGACGCGCATGCCGGACAAAGGAGTCTACACCTGCAGGGCCGTCAACCGCAATGGCGAGGCCTTGGTCGGTGCCGTCCTTCTTGTTGAGCCCGTACCGGAGCGAGAGGAGAGTAAAATGTCCTCGAACGGTCAAACTAACAGCCAGCGGTCGCCGAAGCAAAGAAGCGGGAGGCTCAGTCTGTCGAGGGTCATAGAGGAGCCACCTGTCAGGGCGTCTAAAGCCAAGAAGTTTGCCGTGGCAGAGGGTAAACACGCCAAGTTCCGCTGCTTTGTGACAGGGAAGCCAAAGCCGGAGATCATTTGGAAGAAAGATGGGATTCCACTACTACCCGGGAGGCGCCATCTGATATTTGAGGACAGAGAGGGTTACTACACGCTGAAGGTTCTGTACTGCAAAGTGCAAGATACAGGACTGTATGTGTGTGCAGCTTCAAACGCGCTTGGAAACACCCTCAGCGCTGTTCACCTGTCAGTCAAAGGTAGGAGATGCTTTTCCTGCAATTCTAACCGGTAGATCAAATATAAAATAGTATATAGCTGTTCAAAATGCCAAAAGACTGTTAGATAATCTTCATTCTTGCCAAGTAACAGCAGAGAGCATATATATACCAACACACATTTTCCAGAGATTCTATGCCATTGTTAGTCAATATTTTACTAACAGCTAATGGCCCAAAAGCTGCTAATGCATCAACCACAAGCAGCACTTGTGAGGGCTAATTGCTTTGTGAGCATTGTTGAAATGCATGGAATCACTTTTAAAGTGGCTAATTATTTTGTTCTCATCCCTTGATAATGGGCAGATAATTCTCGGGGTCACATGCCTTTTCATACGCACAACCCTGCGTCGTGCCAGCTGCCTCGATCACAAGTGTCAGTTAAGTCGTCGGATCAACATGCCAGTCTTTAATGTGTAGATAATGTAGAGTGCCATTACAGCAACTGAACGCGGCTTAGAAACGTGTTCAGCAAAGGCATTCGACAGTCAAGTGGTTGGAAAGAGGTTTTACTACAATGGGAAAAATGGTTCTCAGAAACAGCTTTTGTTCTCATAATCCCCATGCACCTTATTACATGTTACTGAAAATATGTAATGTTGTTACTATTACTAAAATCATCCAAAATCTAGAACTCATCCACTCATTTTTGTTCCTTAAAACATCTTAACTCAGCCATTCCCTTTGGTCCTTAGGTCCGGTTGTGCGGTTCAGGCGTCCATTAAGAGACGTGGAGGTACAGGAGAGGGATGTTGCCGTGCTGGAGTGTGAGGTACCTGATGAGTCGCTCCCCTCTGCCTGGTACCTGGAGGACCAGCGGCTGATGCCCAGCAATAAATACGGGATGGAGCAGAAAGGAACCACACGAAGACTGACCATCCAGGATGTTGGGATGGACGACGATGGAGTTTACCTCTGTGAGATGCCGGATGGAGGGAAGAGCATCGCAGAGCTATCAGTTAAAGGTTTGTTTTATTGAATGAGGGTATGCAGTATTCAACATTTGTGGATCAAAGGTTCATAATAAAGGGAAATAAGACAGGATGAGTTAGAACATTTTCAAGCAGCCAGGAGTTTAATGTATCTACTTTACAGGTTCCATTGTTCGTAAACTTCCCCGGAAGCTGGAGGTCCTGGAGGGGGAGAACGCTGTGTTCTGCGTGGAGGTGGAGCACGATGATATGGAGATCCTCTGGTTCAAAGACGGCTTGATGCTTCACGAGACTCAGCAGACCATCCTGAAGTCATTTGGCAGAACGCACATTCTGGTCTTTGTCAACGTGGCCTATCAAGATACAGGGGTAGTTACTTTTGTCTCAGGGAGATCCAAGACTTCATCGCGTCTCAAAGTCAAAGGTACATTTGGGAAATGAATTGAAATATTTTAAGATTTGCGTCTTAAAACAGTCTCATTATATTATTTTCTCTCTTTTAGCAACAAGACATCTTCCTCCTATCTGCCCCGTGGAAGCCAAAATGAATGTGGATGGACTCAACGGCGCTCTTCTCACCTGGGTTACTGCTCCCAACAGCCGGACCTCCACCCGATCCATTTTTGTCGTGGAGAGACAGACAGTGGGCTCCCAAGAGTGGCATAAGTGTTTCACCTCAGAGAGCGCCACTTCAGCGGATATCACCGGCGACAGCGTTCCGTGCGAGGGCGACTACCGGTTCCGGCTCTGTTGCATCAACAAGTACGGGCGAAGCGGCCATGTGGAGTTTCCCAAAGTTGTCCATATAGGTGAGGAATCTACTGTAAAATACAGTTTTACATTATTCTTTGTATTTAATTGTAAACTTGATTGAATTCAGAAATGTAAGTTGAAGTTTTCCAAAAGGTAACGTTTTATTGCAAATGATGGAAACCAATAGCTACGTGAAAAGTGATGATGACACAACAAAACTGAGTCATTTGTTTGCTTGTCATTACGTTTTTTTCCTCAGTCCCTGGGCCAAAGATCTGCAGCAGGCTCAAAGGTTGTGAGGTTCTGGAAGGAGAAGAAGCTAAGTTCTCCATCGAACTGTCTGCACCAATGGTTGGAACTTGGTTTTTGAACAGCGCTCAACTGCAGCATGGCGGACGGTTTTCATTACAACAGTCCCAAACACGGCACTCATTGGTAATCTGTGAAACTCGTACCGCAGAAGACTCGGCAGAGGTCACGTTCATAGCCAATGGAGTCCGGGATTCAGCTGTGCTCAAAGTTATACGTAGGTGTAACATCTGGTATTTCTGTGAAATTAAAAACTTCTTTAAACGTCTGGGATTTATGTATTTCTTGGAGTTTCTTCAATTTTTTCTTTTTTTCGTTATAGCTGCTGTGATCAAATTCAGTCCACAGTCAAACATGGACAGCAATAAGAGGGTGGAAACTGGTGACGCCATTGTACTCTACTGTGAAGTCTCCCACCCTTTCGCAAAAGTCTGCTGGTTTAAAGATGGCCAGGAGCTCCAAGTGACAGACGGCCTTAACATCCAATCAGATGGGAACATGAGGAGGATTGTGATTCAATCAGCTGATGCGTCCCGCTCTGGAGTTTATACATGTGAAACTTCTGGAGATGTCATTACATTCAATGTGGACGTTGCAGGTAAAACGTTTTTTGAATAGTTGATACATTTCAGTTCCTATTTTATATTTTTATAAGTTACTTATCTGCATCATGTAAATAAACAAAAATCCATATGCTTTTCTCCCCGTGTTTGCTCAGGTCCTTCTGTGGAGTTCAGTCCGATCCCAAAAGAGGATCTTCATAAGAGCAGCATGGAGCTGGACCCCGTAGTGCTGCTATGCAATGTCTCCCAAGATGATGCCGAAGTCGTGTGGTAGGAAAATGAGGAATCACTTATGTTGTGTGTTGTTGTTCCCATATAGTAACACTGATCACTGGACTTGATATACAGTTTTGTATTTTATAATAAAGTATTATTTGGTCAACATGTGTTTTACAGAAGTCTGTGTGTGATATTGTGTGTCCCAGGTATAAGGATGGCTGTGAGATCCAGCCCACTGAAAACATCACTCTGCAGGCAGAGGGAACCATGAGGAGGCTGATCATCCGCTCTGCAGAAACTTCAGACGCTGGCAGCTACACCTGCCAGACAGGAAACAATAGCATGGACTTTACCGTCAATGTTAGAGGTACAGGGACATCTCATCTCGTTGTTCCGAAGAGTGTTTCAAAAAATATCTATATGCAATACAATCCAAATCATCTCTCTTTATGGATATTAACATAAGCTGCATTATAAATCTGACCTCCCTTGGTTTCCTCAAACTTCAAACAGAGCCTCCAGTGATGATTGTGGAACCTAAGGATGATATTGTGATGGAGAGCTACATCTCAGAGGAGGTCAACCTGCAGTGCGAGTTGTCTCGCTCCACTGGGAGGGTGCGCTGGTATAAGGATGGCCAGGAGATGGATGAAAGTGACAATGTAAAGCTGATATCTGAAGGTCCTTACAGGAGGCTGACCATCCTCAACGGCTCAGTGGGCGATGGCGGAGAGTATGTTTGTGAAACAGATGGAGACTCTGTCTTTTTCCAACTTAATGTCAAGGGTAAGACAGAGATTTGTCTTTGTGCCTTTTTCTGATATACTATACATCTAATACAAGACTGTGCCATTTTAAAGTATTTCAAATATTTACATTTAACTATCCTCTTCATGCCTCAGAGCCCCTGGTAAGAATCA
This sequence comes from Notothenia rossii, assembly GCF_949606895.1. Lineage (NCBI taxonomy): Eukaryota > Metazoa > Chordata > Actinopteri > Perciformes > Nototheniidae > Notothenia > Notothenia rossii. The sequence goes on from NC_136901.1 coordinate 11,126,988, forward strand.
TTTCCCCAAGTGAACCAGAGGTGGAACTGACACATTCGGCATCCGAGAGGATGGAGCTCAGCTGTGAGATCTCTCAGGCGGATGCCCCGGTCCGCTGGTACAAAGACAGCATGGAGGTAGAGGAGAGTCCTAACCTGATCCTGGAGGTGGATGGGGCCCATCGCCGGCTTGTTATACCCTTTACATCTGTGGATGACGCAGGGGAGTACATTTGTGACACTGAAGATGACTCTGTGTCCTTCCTGGTCACTATTGACGGTAAGAATGGAAGAAATAAGTGTGACTTTTCAAAACGTCTAAATATTTTGAAGGGAATAATATCACGTTATGACTCTTTCCTATTAAATTATTTGAATCCGACTTTTCATTTAGAGCCCCCAGTAACTCTTACTCGTCCAGAAAACACGCCGGAGAAACTGGAGAGTTTTGCTGGCAAACCAATCGTCCTGGAGATCGTAGTGTCCCGGCCTGGTGCCGAAGTGAAGTGGTGGCTAAATGGCAGAGAAGTAGAGGAGAGCAGTAACATTGCAATCACTGAGGAAGGGCTCATCCATCGTCTGACGATCCACTCTGCCACCCCAGAGGATTCTGGGAAATACACCTGTGACGCTGCTGAGGATAAAATAGATTTTGAGGTTAAAGTTTTAGGTAAGAGGCCATGTTTTGGAGATGATTTCTGTCCCAAAATGCAACTTTAGAGCACACCAAAATGTCATGTTGACTCTAAATATGTAATTTTGCATTATCAGAGCCACCAGTGAAGATCCTAAGAAAGTCAGAGATTAAGATAAATCTGAAATCTCTGATTTCTGATGACATTGTGCTGGAGTGTGAGCTCTCCAGAGCCAATGCTGTCAGCAAATGGTACAAGGACAACTGTCGCGTTGAGGACGATGAAAGGTTCTGCCAAGAGGAAGAAGGGGCTTTCCGCTCATTGGTCATCCTCGCCGCTGAACTTGGAGACTCGGGAGAGTACTTCCTGGATGTCGGAGATGACAATATCAGCTACCATGTTATAGTAGAAGGTAGAGTTAGTTAAGTGAATTTGTTTATGATTTGGTTTAGAAATAACTCCTTCCACTTATCATCTGTCTTCTTCTCTTCTCCTTAGAGCCTCCAGTGACAATAACTGGCAACTCAAATGACTCTGACAACCAGGAGATGGTGGCAGGCGATGAACTGATCCTGGCCTGTGAAGTGTCCCGTGCCAACGCCCCCGTCCAGTGGTTCTGTAATGAGAAGTTGCTAGCCAGTGACTCCCGGACCTACATTGAGAGCTATGGCACGCTGAGGAAAATTATCATCTCAAATGTTCAACCCTCAGACTCTGGGAAATACGTGTGTGATGCTGGGGACGATAAGATGATCAGCGTTGTCAAGATTCAAGGTAAACACTCAGTGATGTCTCCAGAGATATAGATTATCAATAGGATTGTATGGTTTTTCTTAGAAATGACTCTGTTTCCTATTCTATTAAAGAACCTCCAGTTACGTTTGTGAACAAGGAGGATGACATTGTAGTGACAGGTTACGAAGCAGAGAGCGTGACTTTGGAAAGCTACGTTTCCAAGGAAAACGCCATGGTACGTTGGATGAAAGACTGGACGCCTGTTGAAGGTGAACGTACCCAAGCTCTCGTGGAGGGCCATAAGCGCACCCTTACAATCAATCCTTTGAGACGCTCTGATGCCGGCGAGTACACTTGTGACGTCAACACAGACCAGATCCGCTTCGGCCTGCTGGTGAAAGGTCAACATTTTAATTTCGAGTTGTCATTCGATAAAATTGTTGAGCACTAAAGTATGGTCTGGAACAACATGATAACTTCTTTTTTTCTGTATTAAAGAAATGAGGATAAAGTTTGTGATGCCACTACGAGACACTGTGGCCCATGCAGACGGTATGGTGACCCTTCGCTGTGAGGTGTGCAAGCCAAAAGCAGATGTCCAGTGGCTGAGGAATGGAGAGGAGGTGGTTCCGGGCCGAAGGTTCACTATTCGGGCGGATGGAGTTGAGAGAAGCCTGACCATCCACCGTTTAATCAAAGAGGATGCCGGAGAGTATGCCTGTGAGTCCAAAGATGACCGGAGCGTGGCAATGCTGAGAGTTGAGAGTAAGTTTTGTCCTGTGATCAGAATGTCTGTCTTTTCTTAAGAGAGCATGGTCATTCACTTTTTGTATGTTCCTTCAGTGCCAAGAGTAGTGGAGTTCCTCACAGAGCTCCACAACACCACTGTGCTAGAAGGAGAAGATGCTACGTTCAAGTGTGTGGTGTCCCCTGAGGATATCCAGCTGGTCTGGCTCTTAGACAATGAGCCAATCGCGCTGGGTGATCGTTTCCAGGCAAACCAGAACGGCCTGTGTCACACCTTGTTCATCAAGAAGTGCCAGATTTTGGACTGTTCTAAGATTACAGCAGAGGCGGAGGGACAAATGAGCAAAGCCAGCCTCAAAGTTCAGGGTAACTATTTAATGAGAGGAAAAGAGAGTATTAACACAAAGCAGCATTTCAATGTAACCTGTATGTCTGTGTCTCCTCATAATGTTCAGAGGCTCAGGTCATGTTTGTAAAGAAAATGGAGGCTGTCATGGCGGAAGAGTTTGGAGACGCCACCTTGGAGACAGAGATCAGCCTGGAGACGGGAGAGGTTCAGTGGATGAGGCAAGGAGTGGTCATCCAGCCTGGTCCCCGACACACGCTGGCCCAGAACGGCTGTAAACGCAGTCTCAGCATCCAAAACCTGAACCTGTCAGACAGGGGAACCTACCGCTGCGAGACTCTGCATGACCGGACGCAGGTCAAGCTCAATGTAGAACGTAAGTGATTCGGGGCACGATGAGGATGACAAACAGATCAATCTTCTAGTTGTTTCAGAACTAACGGACAGAATCCTTTCTAATGTTTGGAAAAGGAAACAGGTGAGATCTAGGCAACAAGATAACAGTACATATAGGAGGTGCTTTTCACAGTATGTCACAGTGCAAACAGATACTAAGAATAGCAGGGCTCGACCTGTATGTGAGAAAAGGTTTTTGAAAAACAGCCATTCAATGGTGTCCTGCATGACACTGTGATAATGGACCATGGAGTTGTGATGCTATAAACTCAACTGGTTCCACTACATAATGTTTCACTCCTCTCGCTAAATAACTTGTCCTTATGTCTTCCAATCCAGCACGTAAAATCACCATCCGTAAAGGCCTGACTGACCAAGAAACCTTAGAACGAGAGACTGCTTCCTTTGAGGTGGAGCTATCCCACACAGATGTGGAGGGAATCTGGCAGAAGGATGGCATCAGGGTGAAAGCGAACAACCAGTGGAGGGTAAGCACCAATGGCCTGGTCCACAGCCTCACCCTGTCCAACCTCTCCCTGGAGGACACGGGCACTATTGTCTTCACAGCTGAAGGGGCGCGCACCAGCGCTAGGCTCACCATCAAAGGTAAATTCTGCCCTTGAAACCAACTTTATCTAAATGTTTAAATAACCCAAAAATATGAGGGGTCAATTTATAAGTTTTCGAAGTGTTATTTCATTGGCTCATTGATTGATTTTGTTAAATAAACAGAGACTCCGGTGTCTTTACTGAAATTGCTAACTGATGTCAGTGTGGAGGAGGAGTTGCCAGTCACTCTGGAGTGTGAATTCTCCAGACAAAACATCGAAGTCAAATGGCTTAAGGTAAAACAAGTCTATGGTTTGGCTTATTGCAGAGAAATGTAAGATGTGATGGAGACTCACAGAGCTATTGATGTATATGTGTTCATCTAAGACAAAATCATTTAAAGAAATTTGTTTCTAAAAACATTTTCTATAATAATTCCTGCTTGATATCAATGAAAAGAAATAAACAAAAAGTGATATGTTTCAATTCTGTAGAAAATATCAATTTAAAAACAGATGTACTGAGATCATTTTAGATGAAGGAGGAATACCTGGGTTTCTTTGCTTCTGTGAATCAGGACGGGAAGGAGCTGAAGGCGGGGAAGAACTGTCGGATCTACTCCATGGGCCGGAAGCGGTTCTGTCAGATCATGCAGTGCACCCGGGCTGACTCTGGAACATACACATGTGACACGGGGGAAATCAACACTTCCTGTTCACTGGAGGTTAATGGTTAGTAACAGGAGCTGCAACAAAACACATGACATGAAATATTAAAAACTATTTAAAGCGACAAGGCAATGTAAAACAAAGGTCTTGACATTTATCTTCTCAGGGTTATTCTAAGGGTTGTGTGTCTTGACACTGCAAATGTAGTTTTTAGCTTATAAAATATCTCCCTCTACAGGATGAGAAAGATTATGTGGATTCTTATATCTCTTTACTCACCTCGCAGAGCATAAATTGGAGATAGTGCACAATCTGGAGGACCTTTACATTCAGGAGGACCAGAATGCTGTCTTCATGTGTGAGGTTTCTCTGGAGGAGGTCACTGGGGAGTGGTTCAAAGAAGGCCACAAGATCCGGCCCACAAGCAGCATCAAGATCCGCACTGAAGGTAACAAAGGATGGTTTTATTATAGATAGGACTGACTCATTTCAATAAGATTGAGAAATAACTTAAATAGTACCTAATGTGTTGTGCTTAATATCTAAATGTAGTAGGTAGAGTTAGACAAGTGAGATAACAAGAATATGGTATAAATAACGGATCAAAACTAAAATAGGGAAATGCAATGTAATGTAATGTAATGAAATGTTACTGGACTAGTGATTATAGGGTGTAGGCTGACCTCTGGTGGACAAATGGTAAATTGCAAGGTCTGTGAAAAAACAGAAAGCAAAAATAATCTATGTATTTTTTTCACCTTCAGGGTCCAAACACTTCCTTCTGATGTGTAACGTCAAAGCTGAGGATGCTGGGGAAGTCCGCTTTGTAGCCAAGGATGTTGAATCTACAGCTTACCTCGAAGTAGAAGGTACGTTCATATGAGATTAATATTTTACTTTAAAGTCTAATTGTTCTAGGATGTTGTCATCTTAATAAGTGTCCAATTAAAAAGTGTCAAAACATTTCCTTTCACTTCAGAACTCCCTGTTTCTATTGTAAAACCCCTGCGAGATCGAACGGCCCTGGAGAAACACCGCGTGATCCTTGAATGCACCGTTTCCACGCCACGCTCCAGCGCAACCTGGTACAAGGGCAGTGAGGAGCTGGTTTCCTCTGATCGAATTGAGATCCTGTCTGACGACTGCTCACACAAACTGGTGATCCAGGAGGTGTCTGTGGAGGATGAGGGCACCTACACCATCGAGGTCGGGGAGCACACATCCAAAGCCAAACTGATGGTGGAAGGTAAGTTGTGAAATATGAGTTGTTATAGGTTAAAAAATAATTATGAATTAGTATTTCTTACCATGATAACACTTGTCTCCTCTGTGCAGCCCAAGCCCTTGTAATGGTGAAAGAGCTGGAGGATGATGAGGTAACCGAGCCTGAGGCCGCATCTTTCCAGTGTGAGGTGTCTGTAGATATAAACAAGGCTCCTCTGTGGAATTTAAATGGAGAGACTCTTCAGACGGGCCCCTCTGTCCGCCTGGAAAGCCACGGGACGGTCCACAAACTCACCTTGAAAAACACCAGTGTGGACATGAGTGGGGTGGTCAAGTTTACCTTGGGCAAGGCCAAGAGCAGTGCCACACTCACTGTAAAGGAAAAGTAGAGGAAGAGAGAAAAAAGAAAGTGACTGAGAGAAAGAAAGTGAGAGAAAGAAAGTGACTGCAAAATGGGAAACTTTCATGCCACCTTAAACTGTAAAACATCATGTTAAACAGTTTGCATTTCCCTGTTCTGAATGTAATTCAAATTGATGGTATGCAGTCAAGTTAGACAGACCGTGGATGTTGAACTTGAGGCATGTCAAGTTATTACTTTTTTACCATGTAGATGCTATTTAATTGCCTGATTTTTAATTGACTTTACATTATTGTACTCTGATAAAACGCCTCAAAATAAAACACCAAGTAACAGTGGTTAATAACATGGTTCAAATACATGTCATATATGGTTTCTAAAAGAATGTCCCATTAAAATGCACTGGCAGTTTTCTAATATCAATGCTAAATAAGCTGTTTTTTATTGCATTACAAGCATAGCTTCTGGTACATTTAATACAGCATTCACCATTAATAATTGGAAATAAATAGAGGTTGAAAATAAAAAATACAACGTGTAAACATTACCTCACACGCACCGAAGGCAGACTTTTAGCGGCTAGCTAGTTAGCTTGAGCTACAGTTAGCTAATGCTTCTCAAATTACCTATTGGATGGCTAGCTAATTTGTGAAAATAATTTAGTCGAGAAAGAAGATATATTTCTCTGACGTGTTTATATATAAATAAAATGAGAGTAATCATTCAACTTACGTTCATCAATTCCCCATCAACATGACTCCAAATGAATGCTAATGTTGCTCTGTGTCAGCTAGTTGTGTTGTGTAACTGGGCAAACGTTTGCTAACAAGTTAGCCGACAGGTAGCTAATTAATCTTGATACAGACAATGTTTGTTTACAGCCTGTTATGTTGCCCCTAAGTGACCGGAAAACATATTATTTTTGATGGAATACTAATATTTAGTTATATATTAATGATATATGCGTACCTTTTATCAGCACCCTCTTTAATTAAATTATTTCTAATCATGTTGTGATTAACAGGGGAAAAGTTATCAATTAAAGATAGGGAATTCAGAAATTAATGTTAAATATTTGTTTATGATGTGTTATGTTAAACAAAAATATATATTATACACCCACATTTTCACAAATGCTACTTTTTCAATCTATTTGTTTTAGAAAAAAGAAATGATCAACAAAACGACACTTGGACCATCTTTCATTTAGCATTTATGGGGAGGAAATGGCATTATTACATACAGTCCATATATAAATTTGGTATGATAAAACAGGTCAAGAAAAATGAAAGGTTACATCTATTCAATCATGAGTACAGTAACATGAATATTCCATATATTAATGAACATTTGTTTGCTGTATTACTGTGCAAAACAAAATATACATATCTACTGAATGTGTGAGAAGTACAGTATCAGTGAATGGGCCCCTGTAGTGACACATTACTGGGTTTATATGTAATCAAAATGACTTCCTATTCATAATCCTGTTTGCCAAGGAAATGAAAAAAACAAAAGCAATGAACCTAATTGAGACATGTGATGATGGTTTACATAAAACACACACCAAAAATGACAACCCTGTTATGTGCCTACAACAGTATGATGCTATCATTTTAGTAATTTGCTGGTGTTTCTGATGCATTTATTACCTATTAATATACGAGGTAACCAACCAGGTCTTGCATAAAAACAGCAAGAAAAATGTTTCCCCTTTTGGAAAACGAATTGCAAAATATTGTATAAGAGGACCACTCCACGGTGAGAAAAATGAATCAGTTATTATTTAGGAAAGACATGTGATTGACAATATTTGTTAAACATAGAAAAATAATGTTATAGCTCTTAAATGGCGGATTTAATTGTCATCCCTGCCCCTGCTATGGAGGCTCTTCGTCAAATCCACGGCTTCATCCATCGGTGTTAACACATGGTATTGTCAACGCATATGAGGGGGGAAAATAACACTGCTCTGACAAACTGCTGGACCAACATCACCTTATAGAGCTTATAAAAATATACAGATTTAAATGTGTACGACCCAATGTGTTCAATGAGTTTTCAAAGTCAATTCCACCGTCAAACCATTATTTTTTGATAGCCGTTGGTGATTTTGAGTGAATAATAAGCAGAATCAGTACTTTGACTGCCTACCTCTTCTGTCTTTTCTCTATTAAACTCAATTGTAGCTGCACTAGAACTACCTCACCTTTACGGCATGTCAATCCAACCGAATCCATCCAAATAACAGAAAAGAGGTGCAAAATAAATCACCAATAGCTGTTTATTAAAAGTGTCACAGTGTGGATTTTTCCTTTGAATCTCGACACATTTCTATTATAAAGTCCTGAAATACTTTCCAGCCAATGTGTACCGCTTAGGGAAAAATAAAATGCACGTTGTAGCTTAAGACAAGCCAAGCTGTGACCTTTCCTGCATCATACCGCCGCTAAAACAGCCTGTATGTACTGCGAGAAATTCAAGTTTCGTCAGTGGCTTTAAAACGAGGACCAGAACCCATCAGAGAAAAATAAAACCTGGTCCTTTTGTCTCTGGGATCAATTGTTTCTCATTTTGGCTGTCCATCAGTCTTCAAACCACCTTTCGAAATCAGCTGCCATGTGCAGATGGTTGGATTTCTTATTAGTGTCTTACTGCTTGTCTAATAGGGCTCAATTCCCACTTATAAAACTATTTTAAAAAGGGATTAGACGAGTATATTGATTTTCTCTGACCTAAATTCCCACAGTTCAATAGCACTGAGAGGGGGGACTGAACTCGTGCTGTCCAATCCTTTTGATATTAGTGAATTATACACTCCTGATCATATATTTTTTTTGTCAGATTCATCCATAACACTGTCATGATTATTCAAAAATACTTGATCACATCACTCTAAAATGACAAAGAGATATCACATGCCTGAAAAGAATTAGGGTGCGAAGTGAATTTTTTTCAAAAACAGACATCTACAGTACGTGTACACTATCTTCTCTTTCAATGACAAGACCGACAAGGCTTATTTGTACGTAAATCTACCTTTTTCACTTGATTCCTGCTTACCAGAATCCTGCATATTGTGCATCGAGGAGAGAAGTCCAGTACCCAAGTCTGTGTCCAAAGCATTCATGGCTACAGATTTAGCAAGTTCAGTGACACTGCAGAAATATCCTAAAACATTCATCCATGCTTTCCTAGGAGAAAAGTTACAAGCTGATTTTCAGAGGAGTTTTCTGTTTGACCAGGAGGTGGCAGTGATGACGTCATCGAAGTCGCTGAAGACTCCCAGAAGTGTTGTTGTGATTCTGGGGAGGTGAAGGCTCGGTCAGCTGTGAAGCAGTCTGGTTGGCAGTGAGAGCTGGAGCCTCTCCGGTGTGGGTGATTTTTTTTTATCTGTACGCCGTTTTGTTCAGAGCTGAGATGAGAACACCGTTAGCTCGCGGTCCCTTGTTGCTTGAGCACCGTGTAGACGTTATCCACTTTGCTCAGCCTCTCGAAGAAAGGCAGGAGGTCCAGGAGCTCCGTGTCGGACATGTCGTCGAACCACGAGGCCACGGGCACCTGGATGAAAACGCAAGTCATCAGCATCAACGTTATTTTGTAGATCATGACTCACTCAGGTGCGGTGTGTTTTACTCACTGCGTTATCGGGGTGGAAGATGTAGGAGGCGGGAGAGTTGTCCACGATGATGACTTTGTTTAGGTCCCGGCCCAGGCGACTCAGGTCCTTGACGTAGTTTCCTCGATAGAAGACGCACGACTCCCGGAAAAGGCGGGAGCGGAAAGCGCCCCTCTTGTCCAGCAAGTCGGAGACGGGGTCTGCGTACTGAAACAAAAGAAACATAAATTAGATCAGTTCCTAAACCAACGAAAGCTTTCAGAAATAAAAAAACAACACAGACAAGTGTAGCCTTTGCTGCTAAAGGTTGATAACGTCAGTTGTAAGAATAAGCGTAAATTGACTGTAAGTTAATACAATAATAAAAGGACGTGAGCAGTTATGGTCTGTGGCAACTTTCAAGTAATTATTGTGCTACCAAATTGAAGTCACACCTCTTAGAGTTTCCTTTTGACATTTTGCCCACCCTATTGCTGGAAAACCTTTTCCCAATGACACTTTTTCTTACTTCCTACCTCTTATTTTCAATTATTTAAAATTTGAATAGTCAAATTCGCCGTTGCCCTTCTTCTGCAATTATTCAATGTAGTTTGAATTCAACTACAACTTTATGTAGTGCACAAGTATTTTGGTTTGTACTTATTGACACTGAGCAGCAGTTGGCAGCAGGGCAGTATTTCTCACCTTGGCTAAACTGGCAGTGAACAGCACGCACTCAAACAGCTCCCCCATTCTCTTCAGGAACTCGTCGACATGCGGCCGCTTCAGCACGTACACCTGGAAAACACAGGAATGTATCAAACCGGCTGCTGCTTTTACAAAATAAAACATGTTTCTACAAACCTTCACTGTCTGAGGAACCATGGCGCTTTCTTTCGCTGTATAAAATAATCTTTGCTTCCTGTGCCACATGGGTGTAGTCGTGGATGTAAATCATTGGAAACGTAATATGAAGGTACTCGTATAGGTTCACTGAGAGCATTTGGCTGCTAAAGTAAAGACTTGTTTCCTTGAAGTTCTTCCATTTTTTTTCTCCTTTCCGTGGCGTCGGAGGCTGAAGGGTAGCGTTCCTGAACCAAGTCATCCGGAATAGGCTTTGCTTGTCTGAACAAACCTATCCTGGATTACTTGAATCAGGCCCAGACCCACAGAGTGTCAAGCATCTCCATCTTCAAATCTCTTAATCACCGGCAGCAGCTTCTACACTCAGCAATTTAAAAACAACCGCAAGGGCAGTGAGGCACTGATGACAACACAGTAAGGACATCGTGTGTGTGACGCAAACATTACCTGGTGTACTGTTCCATCTATTTCCACAGGAATGATGAAATCTGCATTGTTCACAGGCTGTTGGAAGGACAACAAAAATGATTCAATTGAATATTAAAGGTGGGGTAGGTGATTTTGGAGAAACCAGCTCGAGTGCGCTAGAATAAAAAAATAAAATAAAATACACAACCGGAAAAAATCTGCCACTTCCTTACAGAGCCCCTCCTCCAACACAAACGAACGCGCACATGACCAATGAGGCCACGAGATAAGTTTGTGCACAGATGGAAGGCTGTTATTTTAGCTGGCTAAAAATGATTGGTTGTGCTTTTTACAGCGCTACGGCTTCAACAGATGACATTTTTTTATGGATTTTTTGTCAAAGCACTTCAGATATTTATTGCTATCGGGATGTTAAGAGCATTCCATGGAATATAACAAAAAGTGTATCTCGAGCCGGTTTCTCAAACTTACCTACCCCCACCTTTAAATGATTGAAATATTTGTATTGCATTTGGACTTTTATTGGACATTTTAAAATGGAGCATCTTTCTTAGAAATCAAATCCCCATTGGATGAATAAAGTATTCATATTCCGCTTCTTTAACATGGCTGAACAGCAATATAAAAGTCACAAGAAAGTCTGTTTACTTCCAGGAATGGCTGCAGGCTTGTTTTACTAAACACTACATTGTTTCTCTTACCGTATGAAATATCACTGTGGTGTTATTGCAGGATAGAAGCAGGTAGAGACAAACAGCCTGCAGTGTGAGTGTGAGTGTGAGTGTGAGTGTGAGTGTGAGTGTGAGTGTGAGTGTGAGTGAGAGTGAGAGTGAGAGTGAGTGTGTGTGTGTGTGTGTGTGTGTGTGTGTGTGTGTGTGTGTGTGTGTGTGTGTGTGTGTGTGTGTGTGTGTGTGTGTGTGTGTGTGTGTGTGTGTGTGTGTGTGTGTGTGTGTGTGTGTGTGTGTGTGTGTATTTAGGAGCATCTGTGTTTATTTGGGTTGGAGAAACAGCTCACTTCGGTTTGCCGTTTGTCATCGATGACTAAAATGTCACCGGCAGAGCCAACAACAACAACCAGATGTGGGGATGTGGGCCTGATGCAGACATGTGTTTTGCTATTTAACATAACTATCTTGTGCTGTAATGTGATCACAGGGGACAACTTTGTGTTTTACAGCCCCCTGGTTAGAAAAAAAACAAACAAATTATTTCTTTAAGTCCATGCATGATGTAAGAAATGAGGGCGAGACACTGCAGGCATTGTTTTCTTTAAGCGCTGACACATTTGCTCCCATAACAATCATTTTCTCAGACTTGCAGAAAGTCAATCTTACTTATTTGATCTATTTGCATCTGTAGATTTCTGAATTCCCCCGTTTCATTTGCATATAGAAACCTAAGATATATAGAAATAACAGTTTCACTTTACCTTAAAAGAGCTGTGAACTAACGTCTCGTCCAGATCTATCACCACACAGATCTTTCCCGAGTCTTTTGACTTCACTGGATGCAGAAGTGGCTTTACCTGGTTCTAAAAAAAAACACAACATGATATTTATTCAAACCAGCACACAGCAAGGTATATACAAGTATTTGAGGGATGACGGAAGTAGAACAAAATATGTAAATGCAGTTATAATCTGGCTTGTCTCTGAACACAGATTTGATCTTTCCACTGCTGTCAAAACACGCCACGAGAGACACGAGGGGTAAACACACCTTGGAGACGGTTCCGTTCTCCTCCACCAGCAGGGGGGCGTTGTTGTTGACCGGCGGGGGGTCGGGCTGGTCTCGACACAGGCAGCAGAAGAGACTGGAGAAGAGGCCGCGGCTCCGGGGCTTCTTGGAGGAAGGAGCCGGGGAAGAGCCTGCAGAGAGGAAGAGGCGGTCACCATTCTGTCGGTCTATTTTAAATACCAACTGACGTTAACAGCAAATTAAAACGACTATAAAAAATGGCTTATTCTTCCCTTCTTCACGGCACAGTAAGCAAACAACACATCCTAAACCCCTGAAGTTTTAGCTATGGGGTGCATATCGGAGGTGACTTGAATTGTTCTGCCACCGATTGTTTGTTTTAACTACATGATAAAAGCTCCAGCTGATTCCGCAAAGTCAGCAAATGTTGGCATCAGGTGATTGAGTTTAGTCTCTTGAGTTTATCTGTTGATTGCTGAGCCATGGCAGAGCAGGAAGTGTGCACCTGTGCAGCTCAACAGGTATAATAACAATAAGACTCCTTACAGTACTTGGCTGCGCTTTAAAACTTCCTGGAAACTGGTTTTTTTTTTTTACGCGTATTGTAAAATCGTTTTATTGACAATAGTGCAATAAAAGTGGGTGGAGACCAAAAGTGAGTGTTAAGACATTCAAGGTAAAAAAAAGAACGCAAAACGCTGCTTGTCCAATCTTCTTTTACATTTGTGTTTTGTTGTGTTACTGATCAACCCTAACTCTTTATTTAGTACATTAGTGTACTTTTTATTTTATGTGCACTGTCCCTTTGCTGTTACAATGTAAACATATGATCATGGATTTTAGACTTTATTTTCTTCAGTTGAACAGTTTACCAAGTGGTTCTTCAACCATTCCCTTTTAAATGTAGGTCAGTCATTGAGATTATGTCAGCGTCCGCCAAAGTGTGTCAAGCCAAATGTCCAATTGCTTTATTGCCCTGTCCCATAAATCTCCTATTAACACTTTCTGTCTCTTTATCCCCCACACTCCCTCTCTCCGTACGTGTCTGTGTTACCAACACACAAACCTCCGTTGTGCGTCTCTCTCTCTCCGCTCTTTTATTCAAACCCTGCCATTCCCTCCTGCTCCATTTGTGGATTCAAATCCTGTCTGACCCTCCGCTGGCCTCTGCCGCGCTCAGGCCAAAACAGGAAGAGGAAACAGACGGGTATCAGAGGAGGAAGCTGCTGCTGCCTTCATGTTTTAGTGTAGCGACAACGGGCTTATGACAAACAAATCCATGTAGCTTCTTCCCAGTCACTTTCATGGCAAATCAGGGTTCAGCTAGGAAGCAGAAATTGGTCATTTGACACATCTTAGCTGTGAAATAAATAAAGGATCTTATTCAGTGCCTTATAACAATAATCACTCCCTTATGTCCTAAATTCATTTTGCTCTCCTTGTTGCCTTTTTCACTCCCTAGTGACCTCACTCCCTCCCTTGAGTCCATATCCTTTCCAGCGTTCACTCCCTCGCCCTCATTCACTTCCTCCATTCTCCCTGAGCTTTAATACTTTTTCACACGCCTTTCACCATATAAAATGACCTACCCTAACCCTGAAACACAATGTAAGCGGTTTTAATTCATAAAAGGGACGGAAGAAAAGGAATTTATGGAGTACAGCTGACATACTGTCGACGTCAGCTAACAAAATATCCCCTGTCTTCCTAAATCTGAGTCATCAGAAAATGTGTTTTGGACGTACAGTCCAATACAATCTGTACAAATGTGGAGACAAAACAATGGTCATTGTCTTGTTCTTAAAACATATTTCAAATGCAGATTAAATGCACTGTAGAGCGCCATAACTATTACCACTATCATTATTGTCTTTAAGTTGATTTTGTAATTTGCTATCATGCAGCAGTAAATCTTCCCGTTTTGGATAATATTGTTATTAAATATAATATGTTGACAACCTTAGCTTGAAAAATTACCATAACAACTAAATAAGTTTAGCTCTACCATTTCTAAATCTAAGTTTACATACATTACATACATTTAAGAAATTAAGATGTTCCCATCTTAAGTATTAGTAGCTGTTTTGGAGCATCACATTGCTTTACACTGCTGTATTCTTACTAATTCAACAAATAAAAGATCATGAATACACAGTTATTTAAGAGAAATGTCATTTTGCAGGTTTTGCATCTTCTGATGGCTAATGCTGTGTTCAGGTGCTGTTTACACGAGAACGCAAACGGTTGTATCCGCTACTTCTCTCTTTCGTATAGCCCGTTAGTTCACACGAGGCCGTAACGGAAACGCGGAAACGGACCCCGCAAGCGATAACGGGTCCCAAGGTGGATAGATCTGCAACCGGAACGCTCTGGAGGGCCAAACAGCTCTGTGTGTACGCCCTATACGATCATTTTCCTGATAACGATGAAGCCATAGCCCCGCCTCTCCCCACCTCTGCTGCTAGTTAGTGCAAAATCTACAGCTCCTCTACCAAAACCATCAGCAACAAGTGGACATGGAGAATTACATGAACTACATGTTGCTAAATCCACCGCGGGGCATAAACAGAAGGGCAACCATGGCAACCATGCTCGGGGCTCTTCTTCGCTGCTTTTGATGTATTTTGTGGCGAAAGTACAGCGCCACTTACAGGCCCGGCATATGTACTACAGCGTCTCCAGCGCTTTCGAACGGTCTCGTGTGAACGGAACACTTTTTTGATATCGTATTCGGTTTGTTTCGTTTGCGTTTGTGTGTAAATGGGATAAAAAGTCTCTGTTACATCTGCTCAGGGCTTTATTTCATTTTCACTTTAAGACTTCAATAATGCAGAGAAAAGCATGTATAGGCTTGGAGTAAACTAACAATGTGTCAAAATACAAAATACCACAAGATGCAACTCTACCTAGAACCAAAACCTAATTCCTGAAACAGAAATGCCTACCTCAACATGTTCTCTCCTGTCCCGTAACTTATAAACATTGAATAATTCATATGCTGATTTATCACAGCGTGGCATCAGTGTGCAATACTTTTATCAACCCAGGGTTCATTTTAAAAGTCGTAATAATTTTGTGTAATCGACGCTCCCACTCCTAATAATGTCTTCCTCTTTGACAGCTGAGAAACATGTTTAAATGTGCTTTAATCTTGAAGAGAAGTTTCATCATTTGAACTGAATGGCCTTTTAAACAGCTGCTACACTTTCAGGGGATAATAAAACTCTCCAATAAAACAAACTAATGAAACGTTTAGATTAGTTAGTGATGTCATGGTTATAAAACGTTCAAATTCCAATGAAAGAAAACAGAAACAGCACGCAAAAGCTCTTAAGGTTGCAAAATATTTGTTGTTGAGATATTTTCTTTTTAAAATCCTCTGGAGCAGAGAGGAGCTCTGGATTATAGTTATTGATTAATGCATCGGTGTTTCTAGGGTCAAAAACACTAAACTCATAACTTAAAATAAAAGTGTTTAGTTTATTTAATAAAAGAGCACATGTTCAATGTGAAAAGTGACAGTAGATAGATTAGTTGCAATTTGGAGCTATAAATATGTATTGTAAAAAAAAAAAGACAAGACAATGGTTGGGGAAACAATGTATTGGTATTTATTATTTTTGATATTATTTATTTAAATGTACATATACATTTATCATTTTTGTATTGGTTTTTCAGTTAAATTATACTTTCATGGTAATCAGTAGTTAAAAAGATACTGTTCATTGATTGATTGTCGAAACTAAATAAAAATATTTTTGTTTTGAAAAAGATACTGTTCAAATTATTTTTGATTTCTATAGTTCAATAAATTGATGTTTTCAAAGTAAATGAATAATCGTATTTAATAATCATGATATCAATTATTGACCAAAAATAATCGTGATTATGATTTTTGCAATAATGGAGCAGCCCTTATTTGACAATATTTTCAGGCCTATCTATTTTTCTTGCAATGCAGTAAGAGACTTCTCCTGTCAGCTTATTTCATTTAAGAATAACATAGTTTTGTACTAAATAAAGGGTTTTAGAAATTGAAATGTTTAGAGAATTTTTAAGCGTATAACAGATGTTATCAGTCGTAGTGACATGACTCAGTTTATTAAGCAACACCTTGCTCGGTTGTGCTGTTGAGAAACACTTATACCACATCAAAGATGGCCGTACATGAGCAGCCATTAGACATATAGGCTTTCAATTTAGTAAGCAAATGTATAACCCTAAAATGCTTAGATTTCAAACTATAGAATTTTAGTCGACCAAAATGATCCTCTTATTGAGTCTCAGAGAAACTGAACGTTTTCTCGATGGTTCTCATCATGTCGATATCTCTTAATGCAGGAAACAGAGACAACATGTTTTCAAAGTGTGGATTATTCAGTAACCTGTGTTTACACTCTGTGGCATCTCATTGGATTGTGTACAGCAGCAGTGCTAACATTGCATGCTCGTGAACACAGATCTGATAAAGTTAGTGTTACATTGAGGAAATCTCAATGTTACAGCTTCGTTATGTAATTAAGAGGTAAACAGAGCAGCATTGTAATACAAATACTCTACATTTAAAGCCATGGCAGCAACATAGAAGAGATCACACATGCATTCTTAGGATCAAATAATAAGATTTTCCCACAGACACACTTTTGAGGAATTAATATATCCATTTATACGAATTGATAACAGATTTGATTCACGTTAATTGATCAGTAATCATAATCCATTCATATCACATGATTCTGAAGTGCACTTTCACTTAAGTCAGACTTTGAATGCATGACTTTCACTTTCAACGGTACATATATTACAATATACTTTTGCTACTTTTACTTAAGTTAAACATCTGAGTATTTCTTCAATCACTGATAATGACTGTAGGACATGTTTATGTTTTTATTTATGTCTTATAGCTGCATAATTGCATTGGTACGTCACTTCCTTTACTTTCATCACAGGCCAAAGGGCCGCAGCCCTAATATGCAGAAGTGAGAAACAGTGACAGTTTTAGTGCTGTGACTTTTAATCCACTTTACTAATGTTGCTATTCACACAAGTGCAAAAGTTGTTGAAGTAAATCAGATCTCAGTACGGTCTGAAGTGAAGATCGTGAACTTTCACTCACGGAGCAGCACAACTTTTTTCGGGGGGCATGAGTGCAAAACACAACCGGGACAAAAATAAAGACTTACCCTTCTCCCCTGCGGCTTTACTCCCCTCTTCATCCCGGCTGACTTGGGTGATTATTGAGGACGGATTGTCCATCACATCCAGGTCTGATCTACAGTGCTGACCTCACACTTTAAAGTTAGATTGATCGCAGACTCGGTGTGTTAAACCAACTTAACATGTACGGAAAAGAAGCCGAAACACCCCGGGAAACATCGCAAAAAGTATCTTACATACATCCATTACACGTCCGATGTCGGATACACGCTAAAGTTTGAAGTGTGAAACTTAATAAAATATTTGTCAAGGAGATGGCAACTTTGATTCAATATGGTGCTCAACTCCGCTCGCAATTTCAAGATACAAACATGGAGGTTTCAAGGCTTCCCATTTCACTTAAAGTGGCGCAGTAAGGCAATGGCTGCGGACAACACTCCCACTCCTGCTGTTTGCAAGTTTGCAGATGGTCCCTTAAAGTAGCCTGAAACAAAGTTACTCAAAACGTAGCTAGCAGGCTAGCCACACAGCACTTATTACAGTAAAAGTTACTGCTTGAAAAAATATATTATGCCCTTTACACTTCTTACGATGGGTATTTTTGTAGCATATGCTCAACTATGCGTCCATGACATTTACATTAGCCTTACGTAATTTACTATTAGGCTACAGATAGCAAAACAAACTAACTTTAGCTAACGGTTCTTTCTGTGATACTACGCAGCACAACACTATAATGACGCAGTTTTCACCACATTTGCTACTTATCGACTTGCACGTTTATGTATATGTGGGTGAGTACTACTGTAGTTGTTGTGTAATAGCTAATGTAAGTGAAAACTTGCCCAACAGCAACACTTTTTGTAGAAGTGGCACAGAAACGCCCAGTTTGGGTCCCCTTGAAACTGCCTCTAGTCAGGGAGCGTCGCACAAGTGCCGTCCCTCTGCCTCGTGTACATTTAGTTCTCATTCAAAATACAGTAGCAGGGGAATGTCTGGCTGCGTGGGTATTAATACGCTTTTTAAAATGATATATTATGTAAGATATCGTTTGTTTATTAAATATATATTTGTATTCCAACAGTTCTTCCTTTATTTTACCTTTTATTTTTAGAGTGTGTGATTTGTGTGACACGTTTCTTTATAGTGTACGCTTAATGCTGGGTGTAAGAAGAATGCATGCACTTTACAAAGACACCAGATATTTGACATCAAGGAAACGCAGAGTCAGAAACTATTCCACAGAGAGAACCAAGTTCATATTCCCAATTGTATCAATAGTTTATTACATACTATGTCATAAAAACATCTTCAACTTTTCCCACATATAAACACTGCAAATTGGTACATTTACAAATCTCCAACCATCCAAATTCATACAAAAAGGAACACTGTGATAGCGCAATACACAAGACGTTCTAATATTACAAGGACTGCATGTTGTATGTTGTATAGTCAAATATTGCAGTCAAATGTTTGCTTTGATCAAATAATTCATCTAATGGAGAAACATTTACACGATAAATATTTTGGATATTAATCCAATTTAGGCACTGACTGGGTGATCACGATTTCAATAACCTGACCAACCACGGCGGGTAATACTGAGGAACACAGCAATTCACCAGTGTATGACTTTTCCAAGTAAAATGTTATCTGCATTACAGACTGCTTTTCGTTGTTTCTTAAATGAGTTTTAACCACAGAACAAGAAATTGTACCAAAAACTCCTAGCTCACCCTAAAAGAGTTCATTTTTACAGTGTGAATCTTAACACCAATCACAAAGACACTCCTTAATACTTTTATTCTTTTGCCTCGATGCTAAGTCAAAAAAGTGAATCAAAAATGCTCGCGCAGGCACACACATGCACATAAATTAACATGAAAAAGTAAACAATTTCAAGAAAAAAAAAACATATTTTTGGATTTGAGTTTTAAAATGTAAATGCAAAAAATTAAATAGCAGCTTGGTACATTCACATGAGTTGTTGAATACTAAAAAAGTGACATAAACAAGGTTGTTCCAGGCTGATCTGGAGACCAATGTTCATCTAAACCAAACAGTGTACTTTCAGAATTCACAATGTGACTAAGAAATTGTGCAATCAATGAGAGGAAAGCGAAGAACATCCTGTGTCCTTTTAGTATATTAACAGTTTCTGAGCAGTTCTGGACTCCACCAATTCATCAAGTCTCATCTCTTTAGCGTTGAATGTTGAATTCTCCTAAAATAACACGAGGACTCCTGTCTTTTCTTTGGATATTTAAGATGTATCCAGCTTTCTGTGCCTTAACCTCAGTCTGACATTTTTCATGTTTCACTGAGGTGTTTTATGACAGATCCTTCTCTCATGTGTGGTGCTTCATTTCCCCCTCCATCTCACTTGGGGCTGGGAACTTGCGGTGAGGTCCCAGGCGCCGGGGATTTGGGGGAGCCCTGGTAAGTGCGCAGCATCACCTTGTGCTTGGTGGCGGCCTCTGAGCGCCGGCTTTGTTGCTCCACCAGGAACTCTTTGAGTTGGCCGGAGGTGAAGGTGAGAGTCTGTCTCCTCAGCTTCATCAGGTAGGAGTCCTGCAGCCAGGCCTGGGTGAAGCAGTCTCGTGTAGTCGAACGCGCCCTGGAAAAACACACACAAAATAGTTTAATTTTCTTTACAACAGGAAGTGTAAAGGACAATTTAGTTGGCACTCACCATGGGTAACTGCTCAACATCTTCTTGAGAAAGGCGGAGGCACTTTGGGACACATTTGGGTACAGTTTTGTGGGATCAAACTTTGCCAATAGGATTTTGGATTCCACTTGCAGAGGGTCTTTATCTTCGAATGGCAGATGACCACTAAGCCTGGATGTAAACACAGACAATGGCTTCAGTTTTTCCTCAATTGTAAGGATAATGCATTATCTACCGACCATCTACTTATATTTCAATATTGTAAACCAGTGTCTTATGATTGTAAATTCACATTTCACTTACATGATGTGGGTGACAACTCCAACAGTCCAAATATCTGCAGGGGGACCAACCACTTCCCCTTTTACCATCTCAGGAGCTGGGATCAGATTGATAATATATTAAACTACAAAAATGAAAAGCATCTGTAATTTCAATCAGTCAGTAGAGGTCGTTGTCCTCACCCATGTACTCCAGTGTTCCCGATCCTGACTCCTGCTGTTTGAGGCTGAGCGGGTTGAAGCCCTGAGCGCTTCCAAAGTCCACGATCTTGATGACGTTGAGGTTGGTCACCAGGATGTTGTCGGACTTTAAGTCCAGGTGGAGGACGCGGCGGTTGTGGAGGTACTCCACTCCCTGGAGGATCTGCACCAGGTAACCCGCCACGTCGTCCTCGGAATAACGAAACCTGTGGAAGGCAATGAGGAGAATCAACAATAATCAAATACTCAGATAGGAAAAGTAAGCAAAGGACATAATTAGCAACATCCCCGGATAAATAAATATGAATTAGTGTCTATTAATACAAGCCACATCTCCCAATTCCTGAGATCGAATGTAATCATATGATAAAGTGATAATGTTTTTAATTCCCAGGGGAATAACTGAACATAAGCTCTATAAATACCCTCCTACTATTATTATAATTTGTTCTACTAAAAGAAGAGTACAATTAGCCCCGAATTAAAGTAGTTGGCTCAAGTCACCAAAATGGACTTCAACTGTAAAATGCTATGTGTACTGTCAGAGTTACTGTTTCTCAGTATGTGTTTCTATACCCTTCCTCCTACCTGTCTATGAGGCTGTAAAGCAGTTCTTTGCCGGTGCAGTACTCCGCCACCAGCACCAGGTAGCGCGGCGTGACGTAGGCTTCGTGCAGAGCCATGACCTTTCCGTTGTGGAGGGATTTCAGGATCTCGTACTCCTTCAGGATGTCCTGCTTGGTCTCCTGGCTGTAGGAAATTATCTTCGCCATGTAGATTTTACCCGTCGCGTTCTCACGGCACTCTCGGATCACTCCAAAGCGACCCCTGGTTTAAAAAAAAAAAAACAGTACTATAGTTTGCATGATAAGACAAAAACAGTAAATAAATAAAATAAATGTTCCCCCAAAAGGTCAGTATTGGTCTTACCTGGCTTTCTCATCCAGGAAGGTGTAGGGTTTCTGTGGAACCCCTTGCCGTAGAGTTGTGGAGGGCGTAGTGCGTCCTGATGGGGTGCCTCTGGTGTCGGTGCTGGCCCCCTCACTGAAGGGGCTAAGGCTAGAAGCCTGGAGCACTTGTGGGCTAAAGAAGACCGGAGTGGGGATCACACGAGCTGTGATGGCGGGGGTGGGGGCGTATGTGGGCACAGAGGCTGGTTTGGTTGGTGTTGATGGCGGTGTTACAAGAGCTGTTAGCGGTGACATGGGTGGGCTCTGAGTCATGGGAGACACCACATTCACTGGACTCAGGGGTTTGGGGAGAACAAAGGGTGGAGGGGCTTTGACTGGGGGTGAGGAGGGAAGAGAGGAGCTTATTTTTTCAGATTGTAGTGGAGGGTTCGAAGGCAGAGACGGCAGAGGGGTGGGAATGACCACTGTTTTAGATTGGGATGTAACAGGGGAGATTGCCTCTTTTGGAGAGGTGAAGGTGGAAGCGATGGTGGAGTCTATCCTGGGAGCGCTGTTCTGGACTGGCTTGGGTGGAGGCACAGTCACAGAGGAAGAGACGACTGGTTCAGGTGCAGTTGGGACTGTCTTTATAACGGCGAGAGCAGGCGTCGCTCCTCCAGCTGTCAGAACAGACACAGATTGGCACAACAATTACAATGTGTTTGTTTATAAATCTTACAGATTTGTACCTTCATGGTGGTTAAGGTGGAGGGGGAGTTCTGTTTTGTCTTTTTAGTGTGTTCCAGTGCAGGATAATCTCCCATAACCCTATGCAGTAATGTACATGTTGAGTGTGTTTAATTACCTTTTGAGTCCAGGCTGACTGGATGGGAGCAGTTGCTGTACGGTCCTTGTCCTGCTTTGTTGTTGCAGGCGATGCGGAACCTAAACACGGCCCCTGTTGGCAGGTCGGTGACATTGTAGTAGCAGTCGACCACTCCAGAGGCCACAGTCAGCCAGTTGGGATCACCTGCAGATTGGGATAGATGTGTTAATATAGAAAATAAACCCTGATGTGAATAGCAAATATTCTTTGTAGTTCACAAATTGAACGCCAGATGGCGGTGTTGTCAAACTGCTAGATATCTGCACATGCATATGGATGAAGACTGAAGGCTTAAATTGAAACACAAGATAAAATGTTCTGCATTTACAAACAAGTTAATGCTCAGATTGCCTGCTGAGTAATCGCCTGTCATCGTAACTTATTGGTTATGCAGGTACGCTGAAAGAGACCTGCATTAAAATGGAAATGAGGTAGTGACGCATTGTTCTGTGGGTACCTACATCAGTGCTGCCTGGCGAAGATTAAATGGCAATACATGCCGAACTGAAATCCATCAGACCAAAAAGCTTAATAAATATTCACAAACTCCAAGGCTGCTACTCCAGAGTTTGTATGACTTTATATTCATTCACTTAATTATGATATTATGATGACTACAACAGTTTTGAAAGCAGCACTGGCACAGTCACTATTCCTTTATGGGCTAACTCATTTTCCCTTCACAATGTATTTTACATTTCTTTTCAATGAGCTGAATGCTGCTTAATTATTCATTTAAAAAGTAGTTAGAGGAACTTCTACGGTTTGTCAAATGACAATAATTGCTCACCTTCTGTTTTTCTCTCCAGGGTGTAGCTGCATGGAGGCTTGGTGTCGGCCGGCTTCCAGAGCACCAAGGCAGTGTTGTTGTAAGTCTGGGGGACTTCAGGAGTCCCTGGACGTTTTGGGACACCTTCAAATTGTGGGAGAAGACATATATTACTTTGAATTCTGAATTCCCAATAGCTTACAAAACAATTCTGTTAAGCAATCACTTATTAAACATTGATTTGCATCAAAATGTCATGATGAGATACCACACACAGGATGTTCATTATAGAGCCCAGGGTACAAAAATAGAACCAGACAAAGTTTTGTCGTCACACCAAACCAAACATGACACAAATAGGGTCAGTCCTTCATTTCAAAATGTGTTTACCATTAGGCCTGTGCATCGGCATCAACACTAGAACCAATTCTTCAGACGAGATAAGCTGTCTATTTTTCACACTGCTGATGAGATTATCAAAGGGAGACAAATAGCATCAGTGGATGAGATTAGAAATACTACATGTCCAAAGCAATAACAAATAAAGTTCTAAAGCAATGGGTTTCAGCATACGTCTGAGAAATGAATTTTCCTCTCATTATTATTATTGCTGCCTTTGTGAGCACCATGGGATGAATTTAAGCACTGTTGTTCTCATCACACACTGTCACCAAAGGCATGACTGGAGTTTTTAGTGTGATAATTCCAAAATCACAGGAAGCATAATTTGTTCCCTATTACATGATGGATACGAGAAGGGACAAAAATCCATTAAATCAATATAATGTAAAGTTAATCTCTTGACATTAATATTTATTCCAACTGTATAAATATTCATACCATTCTTCCCGCAATTAAAATTAAATTACATAAAATTCAAAAAATGATGATAATTACTGTAAGAAAGGCAATAGAGCAGCTGTGCCTCTGGTTAGAGAACTCGCTCCATGTGATCATTTGCAGTTGAGGTTAATGAATAAGGTTTTCCATTTCCCAGCTGCCAGTAACCTCATTCTATTCAATAACCATGACCAAGGAATACTTCATCCACACAGTTATTACTAGTTTAACAATTACTCCATGTTATTGTGAATTCTTGAAAAAAACTGCCTAGCTCTCTGTCTCCATAGTGTAGAACGAATACAAAAATGCTGGTTTGAATTTGAATTTGATATCCTAATGGTTATTCTGTGGGTGATGATATAATTATAGTCTAAATAGGATACTTACAAGCGATGGACAGTGTGCAGGAGGTGGTGATGGCAGCTATGGGGTTGGTAGCTACACATTCATAAACTCCAGCGTCCCTCCGACTGGACTTTGGGATCATGAGCAGCTGCCTTCCATCTGGGTGGGACATCAGGTTGATTCTGTCATCCAGCACCAGCGGTTTCCGATCTGGAAAACACAGAGAATTGAAGCCACTGAATAGCAGCCACTTTATAAAAGCACAAAACTGAATCTTTTGGAAGGTCAGATACCTATGGTCCATGTGATTTCTGGAGGTGGACTTCCAGCTGGTAGGCAGGTAAGAGTGACAGGTTCCCCCTCCAATAAGATGTGGTCCTTCAGTTTGATGTGGAACACTGGAGCGAAATCCGAAGCGGAGCGGCTGAACTGCTGGCTTTTTGACAAACTCTCCTCCTTGGGGACGGATGAAGGCAGATCAGTTTGAGAGGGGGTTTTGTCTTTCTTTCCCCTCAAACCCCACCTGTCCCAGCGGGATCGCCTTTCCGTCTCTGAGGCTTTCTCGGAATGCATACTAGAAGTGGATTCAATTGATTCCTTGGATGCAGCGGAGCCGGTCTGTTTCGCCAGCTGATTCTCTGGGATGCCCATTCCTTTGAGTCCTCGCCCCTCAGATTGGGAATGACGATGGCGGGTGAACAGGGGCGTCTTCTTTCCCTCCTCATCCTCTTTTCTCTCCTCAGACTGACTGCGGATTTTCGAGGAGATTCCTGCCACTTGGTTCTCGAACCTATGCCGCATTGCCAGGACCGGGGAGTCATTGACTTTCTTCAAATCCTTTTGCACCAGCTCTTTCTGACTTCCCCCAGCGTCCTTCCTCTCCTCTGATTGGGTCCTTATTTTGGCCGAGATCCCTGCTACTTTGGACTCAAACTTGCGCCTCATAGCAGAAACCGAAGACTCGTCAGCTTTTCTCTCGTCCTTCTTTGTATCCAGGGACTTACTGCGACCGACAGCCCATGAAACCCTCTTGCTCACAGCCGCTTCCTGCACTTCCTGAGGCTTTTCCTCCTTTGGTTTCTCAGCCTTCTTATCAACGGACGATGACCTCTTGGCCCGCAAGGAAAACCTCCCGATCAAACTGAGGCCTGTTTCCTTATCGTCTTCTCTTAAATCTTGAACCGATTTGGATTTCTCCTGAAGTCCTTTGGGCACCATTTCAACAGGTGCCCCCCTTGCCCCCGGCCTGTAAACCTCTTCCCCCGCCTCGCCCCCCTTCCGGTTTAGTAAGGGGGATTTCTCCTCTGATTTATTTCTGGTCAGTTTCCGAAGGCCACGGGTCAAAGACGACTCCCGCTTCTTAAACCTCGCTTCAAAGACCTCCTCTGAGTCGATGTCTTTGATGTCTGTTCTGAGCACAGGCTGGCGGGCAGCAGTGAGATCAGGGTTGGATGATGTGGAAATAACACTGGGAGATCGATCAGCAGTTGCTACTTTAGCGAACACTGCGGGGTGTTCAGGTAATGTTGGACTTTCTGTGGCTCTTATAGCAGCGTGTTGTTTGGATTTGGCCTCTTCAGATGTGTGAGATTGCCCCGCAACTGCTTGAAAAACACTTGCATATGCAGATGATGGTTTATTTTCTTCTGCCTTTGTACCTTTTTCATTAATATGCAACTCGGGATATTCTTTCTTCTCTTCTTCTTGATCATCGGCCTCCTCTATTACAATTATAGGAGTAATTACAGAAGGGGATCTAGAATCAGATTCTACTTCCTCTGGCTTTTCTAACTGGGTTTTGGTCCGTTTCTCTATAATCTCATCCATGTTCTTCTCATTCATACTTTGCAAATCTTTCCGTTCTTTCACATTGTTCTGTTGGTCCATTCTTCCTGGTGTTGGGAGTATAAAGGAAGTCTTTTTTGTAGGCGTTGCAGATCTAGACTCCAGCGTTGTTTGTTCTGTGAGCGCGGACATTGACGTTGCCTCCTGTAGCTTCTTCCCATCTATGCTACCATTGCCAACGGATGGGATCTCTAAGGGGGCTCCGAACCGGCGGTGCAGGGGCATGGGCTCAGAATCCCCCTGGCTGAAGGAGGCGCTTTTACGGAAAACTTTGGTCTTTGGCGTGTCCTCTGTAGTAGTCTCTGAAGAGGCGGCTCTGGTGAGAGTTGATGTCACCGCTCTGGATCTCCTCACGTTCCTATCGAGAGACCCCGTCCGCCTCTCATCTTCCATGCCCAGCGTTTCAAACAAGGGCCCTCGCAGGCCGCTCATCTTCTTGTCCGCGTTTCCTCCCCTGAGCAACCGCTGCCTCATCAGTTCCAGTTTCAGGGCGTAATCCTCCTGGCTTAACTTGGTCCCCCCGGGGCTGGGGCTGCGATTGGGTAGTTCCATGGAAACAGCCTTTTTCAGGCTCTTGTTACTTTCTTCTGAATCCTGTTTAGCATTTCCCTCTTCTGGGTCAATGTGGAGAAGCAGTGCTGAGTCAGCAGAGCTCCCTCTCCTCATGGTTGCCCGTCTAGATTTGGTCTGCGGTTCGTCCATCTCCACACTTGATTCTTTTTTCAGGCTCTCTCTTTTCGTTTGTTCCATTTTGTCCTCATCAGGAGTTTCCTCTTCCTCTTTCCTGCTTTTGTAAGCCTCTTCTCTCGTACCTTCCACCTCCATGTTGTCCTTATTCCTCGGGCCATCAGCGGCAACACTTGGCCATGCAGTACCATCTTCGTCCCCCGGGATCTCGTTGAGAGAGACCCTGGAACCAGAAAAGACCATAGAGAGCGGCATAGGAATGAAGGGAAGCTCGTCCACATCTGCATCCGAGTCGGAGGAAGAGGAGGGGGGTGGGGTGCCTTCTTTTAAGTGCCGTGCCACAGCAATGGAGATGTGGTTGGATGATTCATTCAAAAGCTCTGGGATCGAACGCATCACCATCTTGGATTTGTAGCTGATAAGGGAACGCTGAAAAACACAATAGAGGACATCGTGAGATCGTATCTTCATTTCCCTATTTTGTACAAAGTCTTCAGTTCAGAGTCGATAAGACAACTTACAGACTGAAACAGAGAGTGTTTGTTCATTTTGGAAATAAACGAAAAAGCTATGCCATCTCCAGTATTATATCCCAACACTTTTAGAGGTTAATTTATTATTGGATTATGTCTAATACGACATTTTTTGAATTTTTTACTAGGTTTACCCTACACAATATAACACTATATGAAAAATTAAGAAAAAAAACGACACCAAAACAGCAATACAATACTAAATTCCTACTTTAAAGATTATTCCATACATTTTGATTGGCTTACCTGCCATTTCCTTCTTGACAAAACTTGCTTTAGCATGGATGTGTTGATGCTCTTGTCCATGGCTGACTGCAAGACAAAAAAAGCCACAATCCTTTACCTTCTTTGAAAGAATATCTTATAACACATATAGTTTAGAGGCCGGGCGGTAAACTTTCGAAATGACAACTCACCTTAAACCAAGGATGACGAAGGCACTCGACAGCACTTGGCCTCCTAGAAGAGAAAAATACATATAGGGGGAATATGAGTTTAGAGGTTGTTAAAAGAAAAAAGCGTTGTTCAAAATGATATATATTTACATATGTTCATTTCAGGAAAAAGTCAAATATGCTTACAGTCTGTCTGTCACCAAAAGCTTGATGACAAATCCCTTTGCTTCTTTGCAGAGGTCAGCGAACATGCTCTCCTCAAACGCCACATTATAGTTACGGATGTTTAAGGCAGTGGCTCTATCATTCTCACCGGCAAAAGGAGACACACCAGTAAGGCTGAAAAAAGCACATTATCACCAAATGAGAACATGTTTGGTTATTTTAGAAGGAAAAAGTAAATGTATGTAACCTACCAGAGGTACGTGAGGACACCAGCGGGCCTGTGGGAGAGCAGGACAGATCAATACAGAGTGGAACAACATGAAAGAGATTTGATTTCCCTACAGGTAACAAGGTAGACCCTCTGGGTTATTCACTTCTCCGTGCTGGAGAACAGGTGGCTCACCATATGTCTGTTGCCGTGGAGACTGGAGTTTGGTTAACGATCTCTGGTGCGACATATTCTGGCGTGCCATATTTACTGTAGTACTCCTCAGAAGGCTCCAGTTTTATGGCGTTACCAAAGTCACAAATTCGGATCTGGTCACTCCCGGGACTTGACATTAAAATATTTTCTGGCTAGAACAGGAAACAGTTATAAATACATGGGAAATAAATACATTGATGCAGCACCATGTGTGGGATGGCCTGACCTTTATGTCAAGGTGGGCGATGCTTTTTTGGTGAAGATAACGAAGACCTTCCAACACTTGCTGCACACTCCAGCGGATCTGTGTTGAAACACAAGAGCCTGAGCTTCACAGTCATGTTACGTAATGATAGCGCAATGCAGGGAGCAGAAGCACACAAACCTCCAGTTCCTTCACTGATGTTTTTTTGGCAATTCTTTCCAGCAACTCCTCGTGACATCTTCACACAAGCAGTTGAGGAAAAGACACAAGAGGTGTGACTCGAATGCACAGTCCACGAGCAATGAATTATAAAGGAGCAAAACTCCCACACATGCTATCTCTTGCTAATTCCACTCGATGAGTCAGAGAGAAAGAGCTCCGCTGCGCTTCATTCATGCCTCCGGGGGACTGCAGGAGACATAAGGATTAATGCTTTGGATCTTTTTTGTCCTTCAGATGCTTTTGAGAGCACTTGTACTTAGCAATGTACTTTTTGTACACTGCTGTAGAGTTATGAAAAAGTTTGCACATGTTTGAAGGGATAATAGAGAATAGAAACGGCATGATGTCATTCATACCATAGATTAAGAATTGACACTGAAAGGATACAACTCTGTGATGAGCACCACCACGCTCTTCTTCTCAAAGGCGTCGTGGTAGCAGAGAATCCTCTCGTTGTCCAGCTCTGACAGCAGCTGCATTTCTCCGAGGGCCAAGGCCTTCCTCTTTCCTCCCGCAGAAATGATCTTGGCAGCGAAGTCCGCCTTTCCCTTTTTCTGAACCACCCTCTTCACATAGGAGAAGGCACCCCTGCATCAGGAAGTGGGTTTTAAATATTACCAAACATGTTTCTATTTGACAGTCACACCAGAAAGTAAGTAAGTGCACTACAGTGACCTTATTATAGGGTATCGATCAGAAATATAACTATTACAGCATGGAAATACATTCTTGACCTTTGTGAACAGTGTCTGGACAAAATCATGCCAGCTCGAATGTCACTCACTAGCCTTTCAACCTAAAAAGACAATATTTTTAAGAATGGGGACATGTAAGGATTAAAAGATAATTGACTAAGCTGAGGGATTGTATTGTTCATGTACAACACCATTGTTTAATACTCTAATGCTCTTGGGAAGATGAATGCTGTGTGTGGATTCCAATTATGCAAATACTCCGTACATGGAGTTATTGCTGGTATTTTCTTTTTGGAAAATGTAAAAATCAATACAAACTATTAACGATTGGTAGTTTTGCCCTTTTCCACTAATTAAATAATGAAATATTCTTTACCATCTTATTATAAACTTTCATCTTCTATGAGTGTGTTTCTGTAGTGTTTGTGAGAAGAAATTATATTTTGAGTTTACTGCCCTCCCAAACCATCTGTTGGACAAAAGATTTTCCCATTTGCCCCCCTCTGTCATTCTCAATGCTCTACAGTTCTCACTTAATGACCGTCTCCACCGAAATGTTTTATCAGTCGGCTAATGTATTCTCTGCACTCAGACGGGTGACTCACCTCTCGTTCCCGTCAACCCTTGTTAAGCAGGTGCGCCTCCCCGCCCCCCCACAGCCGACCCTTAGTGCTCAGTGTGTGTGAAGGTTGATAGCATGAGTGTGTGGCCAGCCATACACACACTCACCTCCCTATCTCTTTGTGGATATCATAGTAATCCGTCAAGCGCCTCATCTTCCTCAGAATGGTTCCCTCGTCCTCCATTGGCTCTGCTGCTTCTTTCCGCTCTGCAGGGAGCATCAACATAGCCATTATCATTATGTGTGTGTGTGTGTGTGTGTGTGTGTGTGTGTGTGTGTGTGTGTGTGTGTGTGTGTGTGTGTGTGTGTGTGTGTGCCATCATAGTGACAGATGGTTTCATATTGTAGTCTCTAAACACCTGGTGGTCCCGCCCATATGGTGTGGATTTAGCAATGCAATTTCCAACAGCAACCAGCTTATATTGCTGTGTGGCAAATGGATATAATCTAAACTGAATGTTAAGATCGACAGAAAATGGAGGAAAAGGCCTTTGGGTCAACCTATTTGAATGATTTTTTAAAACAAAACCGATTGAGAATTAATCAGTATTTCTTTATTTGTTTTTACTCGCACAGCATTTCTGCAATTTTACTATGACAAAAATCTGTCCCGTGAAAAGTGTGTTTGCAGACCTGTATGGACCGTGAGTTCTGCTTTGCAGGAGTTGGAGCCAGCTAAGTTCTTTACAGTGCACGTGTAAACACCGGAGTGTTCGGGGCGGGCGTTTAGGGCAACTAGGGAATATTCTGGGTCATCGTACACAAATGTGAAGTGGCTGCTCTCAGAGAGAAGCACATCATCCTGCAAACAACAAGAATACGGTTTCAGATTAACTCATTTCAGTACCACAGCAAATATAAAGGAAACAGTCTTATCTGATATTAAGCAATTGTTACCTTATACCACATGATATCTGGGTCTGGTTTGCCTTCAAGTTCAACAGCAAAGCGTGAAGTCTCCCCAATGTGCACGTCCACATCTTCCATGATGGTTTCAAACTTGGGAGCAACTACGGAAGAGAAACAAGTCAAACAGGTTCAGACAGATATGAAAATCCCCCAAAAACATTCAAATTGGAGTCGAAAACTGAAATACCACTTCATACTATACTACTATACTAGAAATACGATATATTCTCATGATATTCTTTTGCTCCCAGTAATCTAAATAGATGCAACAACCCCATGAGGGTTCTGCCAAAGTCATTTTAAGAGAAGCTTTATTTAGATTTGTGAAAGCTGAAGCTCAAATTAAGTTACACACATCTGCCATTTGTTGTCATTAACTACTGCCAGGAGTAAGCGGCAAGTCATTTGAATTGAATCAGAAATGAAAAATGTGTCATGTGTGCTTCTCCCTGGACTAAACCGACCTGCCATCGCCAGCTGAAGCGTGCACAGGTCGCTGCCAAACTGGTTGCTGGCCGTGACCACCAGCTGCCCGGTGTCTGTGCTCCGGACTCGCTGAAGCTTCAGGGTGTGTTGATCGTCGTCTGGCATGCTCATCTCGTACATCCCCGGTCTGTTGACCAAGACCACCCCTCTCCTAGGAAACAGGCAAGATATTAGAGGGCTACACATGAGCACACGGGATCTTCTTTAGCGACAGGTAGCAAAAACCCTGCAGACAGAGAACTAAGAAAGATTGAATTATTTGTAATTTAATCTGAAGATAAGCAAGTTCTATCGCAATTTATAAAATAGTCCCTGATGATAAAAGGGAGAAAAGCAAGGATGTGCTCTGACTTTTCCTCTTTAAAATGAGCTTTCCTACATTTAAAGATTAAAGCCTCATCAATTCAGCCTCAGTGTGTGCACACCTTTAGTTGTATTATTGCAATGTCTTGCAGACAAGTGTATGACTTTTGTACAAATAACTCTAACTGCTAGGGATAGATGGACTAACCTTTTCCAGGTGACAACTGCATGCACGTGGTTCAGTGTGATGGTGAGGCTTGCAGGTTGGTTCTCCACCATATAAACAATGTCCGGTTTGTCTAGAATAATTGGGGCTTTTCTCAAATAGGGTCCTACAGGGGGGAAAAGATTGTAAAATGAAACATGTTATGAAAGCAAAACATCACAACCTCAGATGAAGCATGGGAAAATGTATGTTTCTTTATCAGTCAACTTCTCATGGGTGTCACCTCTGTCCAGCAGCTGGACCAGGTCAGTGGAGGCTGATGGTTTGCTCAATGTCTTCCCAGTGGAGGTGAGGATTCTGAAAGCGTAGCGGACTCCTTTGGACAGCGAGGTGACGGTGTAGTTGGTCTCCCTCAGGTTGGAAGCCACGACAGACCACTGGATGGAGCCCAGAGGCTGCTGCTGCACCACATAGAGCAAGGAGCAGGCATCTGAAGAAAGGCGTTTTGTTTTAAAAAGATGTGCTGATGACTTCCCAAAGTTCTTAAAAACAGAAGGCATCTGGGGCATGCTATAAATAGATTTCACCGCAAGCGTTTTATGTAAAGTGATTTTTCTTTCAAAATGTTTTTGGTGAAGATATGTCGCAAGATTGCAGATAAAAGATATTGGTATCCTAGAAACTAATAAACCTACCATAAGAAGGGTCCAGCCTCTTTGGCCTCTTCCAGATGAGGCTTATTGTTTTTCCTGTTATAGCCTCTATCACTGGGGGGCCATCAGGGGGGTCAGGAACAATATCTGTTTTCAAATGATAAATACAATTCATATAATATAGCACATATTGAAATCTCTTGACTGTGGGGTCACAACGTAAGCCCCTCCCTGTGCACCTGTGACGTAGAGATGTGCATAGCAGGCTGCTTTTCCCAATTTGTTGGAGATGACCGCCTTATAGACGCCCCCATGAGCGTGACAAGCGCTCCGAAGGACCATACTGTGGACATCCCTGTCTGAAGAACACACGCACACTTTATTATTTACCAACTTTTCCCCGAGAAAAATGAACTTTGCTATTTGGCTTTTTGCTTACACTGGCTCATCTTGCGTTCCTCGCTGCTCTCGATGCGCTTGCCGTTGTGGTACCAGGCGATGGTTGGGTAGGGCAGACCAGACACTTTGCACTTCAGCAGCGCCTCTTTGCCTTCAATCACCTCTGCATCAGCCAGAGGTTTAACAAAGTCCGGCATGCTCCTCTTCTCCACTTCACTCTCCAGCACTTCTGGCTCTTCAGGGATGGATGGCATTTTCTCCAGCTTGGCCCTGGAGGAACAAAAAAGATATTGATTTAAAAAATCTGAGGGCGTCCACTTGAACGGATTTATTCAACTCCTGTCACATAGCTTCACTCCCTTTTCCCTTTCTTTTCCCAAGAGATAAAATAAAGGCTTTCTGACTTCCTTACTGACAGCTTGGTTTTATTTATTCCCTTTCTGAAGCCTTTAAAATGACACATTGGAATGACTTCTCTTACATGTGAGAGGAGATGGCGGCTCGGGGTTCTTGCATGTAGAGCTCAGCGGTGCAATCAGATTTTCCGTGAATGTTCTGAGCGACCGCTGTGTAGAAGCCTTCTGTGTCGCTGCTAACGTGGGCGATAACAAGCGAGTGACGACCCCCCTCTTGAAGGATGCGAACATTATCACTCTCCTCCACTCTCGTCTCTGAAAGCATGAAAACGACAATCGGACACTTCTTCTATCGAGTAAACCACATGATACGTTCAATGTCAGACACTACACTGTGGTTTCTTACCAAAATGCATCCACGTGACGCGAGGCGCAGGGGATCCGCTCACCTTGCAGTCAAAGCGGGCAGTGCGACCTTCAATGACCTCCAGGATGTCTAGCTTACGGGTGAACAGAGGCTCGATGGACGGTGTGACTCTCAGGCTCGCACTTGAGGTCAACTCCTCTGTGAACGGAACCACACAATGCTTAGCAACAAGCTTTTCTGCAGCATATTCACACAAAACACTTTTATTTTATTGAAATCTATGGAAATATTTGGGGGTTATTTAACTAAAGCTAATACTTTACCTTTCGCGGTGCTTAACTTGCATGTGTATGTTCCACTATCATCCTCATGTACTGAATTTAGCAGCAGACGGCACCTGCAAGATAAGAAAGTGAAATCTTAAAAATCACTTTACTTTTAGAAAAACACCTTTATTCATTTACGGTTTTTTTAACATGTGTAATTGCATTCATGCCTGATTTGATTTGCCTTGGTCCTGACATGTTTCTAATCTTGGATAAACCAGTTAAAGCGCTTTACCAGTTACATAACAAGTCATAACAATGGATCTTTTGGAGTTCCAAGGATATAAGTGATTCCAGCAACCAACATTTATTTTAGGGCAAGATACATATTCAAGGGATTAAAGGCATCCAATGTTTCATCTCGTATTAACACTGTATAAGTGAGGCCAAATGAACGACAAGAAGGAAATAGTTAATCACAGACATCACCAAAATACTTTTTCAAACATGCATGAACCCACCTCTTGCCATCAAAGGGCATTTTGCAGTTGAGCAGCGCTGGCTGGATCAGCTTCCCGTTGGAGAGCCAGTCCACATCCACGTCGGGGGGTCCTGAAATGCGGCACTCGAACACGGCCGACTCTCCGGCCCTCACCGCCACACCTTTAACCTCGCTGGTGATTTTCAGCGCTGTTTTTGCAGATGCTGATGAGAAAAAAACAGACATTTTAGAAGATATTTGTTATATTTACGTAGGCAGATTAATTCTCCATTACTCACCTTTGACCTCCAGTCTGCACTCAGCTTGCTTGGCTCCGTACTCGTTGGTGATCTTGCAGACGTATTGCCCCGCGTCTGACCTCTGCGCTGAGCTGATTCTCATTTCAGCGGTGCCGTCATCTGTGTCTCGCACGGCGAAGCGCCCCGCTGTCTTCACAGAGACTCCGTCCTTCAACCTGGGTCAAAGTAAAGTGGCTGTCACAGTCGTTTATACTCAGGTGTTAAATGGAGGGTGTGTTACAGAGTGTGACCTTGGCTGAGATGATAGCGTCTATGAAAATGCATTTGAGGAAAGATGTCTTACCAATACACCATGGGTTTGGGCTGCCCTGCGACCTGAGCTGAGATGACGACATCTTGACTTGGAGTTACCTCCTGGTCACATGGTGCCACCTTCCACAGGATCACAACACACCTTAGTATTAGTATTTGTTATTTGTTTTCGGTCAGTATATTTAGGATTGTCAGCATATTTCTTGAGGGATGAATGCATCCATAGACAGTCAGTCAGTCCTGAAGATCATCTTTAAAACTAAAGTAAGACTTTGTTCCTGACAGCTCCTCCTCCTACCTGAAATGTGGGAGCTTCCTGGAAGTGGACTCTTTTTTTCGTCGGTGCAGGAGACTCCTCAAGCTCCATGGCTTCCTCCTGAGGACTCAGATACTCCTCCTCTGACTGCGTCCTACTACTGAGTTTCAAGGCCCCGGATAGTTTCCCACATTGCATGTGGGTGGGCTCTGAAAGAAAAGGAGAAGGATACTGGCAATATGTATAACAGACTTTCAGCTATTTCTAATTCACCTTCACTTGAGTTTATGGTGAAATTAGCTATTAGTTATTGAAAATGTAATTGTCATTCATTAACTGGGGAGTTTTCATGGAGGTCTCTCCTTACTTAAGTGCTTATCTCATGGAATATGGTTATCATTCCACCAGGGTGTCTTTTTAAACCTTTTGAAAGCACCAATCTGTCAGGGCTATGATGTCTTCGCTTGCTTTTCCTGAGATGACTATCTTAGCCAGGATGAGCAGTTGGCAACATAGAGCAGAGAGTTATAGATGAGTGGGCCATGCGCACCCACACACACACACACACACACACACACACACACACACACACACACACACACACACACACACACACACACACACACACACACACACACACACACACACACACACACACACACACACACACACACACACACACACACACACACACACACACACACACACACACACACACACACACACACACACACACACAGGGGGAGCGTAGGGACCTCTCTGAAGTGTCTGTGACTAAACAGATAATGAATTAATCCCTTAATCCCTGACCCAATGATTCGCTTATACCCATGGAGTTCCAGAGCAGACACTGTGTCTGGAGTCCCGGCAGCTTCTGCTAAAGTCAGAGTTAATTCGCTGCTGGATAGAGGAATATATAACTGTCACCCTACACTACCTCTCTTTAGACTCCTCTGTGTTTCTCTTTCTGCCTTGTCTCTTTCTTTTTAACCTTGCTTTTCTCACTTTCTCTGGCATACGCTGATAACAGTGTGAAAAGTGAAAATGTATAACATCCAACCGTGGAAGAGAATCAAAACATGTCCTCTCATGAGGAGAAAAGCAGAGTGGATAGGTAAAAGCGCATAAATGTCATCTGCAGGTCAAACAAGACCAGGACAGACTTGTCAGCATGAGCAGAAGTATACATCCAATGACTGAATTATAGAAAAGTACCATTAAAAGCGTTCCTCTGGACAGAAAAAACACTAGAAATGACAGGTTTCTTGTCTAAGGTAGGTTGGGATTCAGATAAATTGTTAACACACTGGCATTAAAAAGAAAAAATAACAGAATAACCTACCTAGAGTCACATCTCTGAGCGGCGTCTGTGCACCAGGGGATAAGTCCCGGGAGTATTTACGCAAACCTGCCAACTCTTACGCAACTGCTGCACAGTCAGAGCCAGCTAACCTTTCCTTTTCAGCCCCATCCTCTATTCTCTCTTCTGCTTCCTGTCACTGTTATAGTCTGTAGCATTATAACAAAGATGATAGCATCTGAAATTAAATAAGGAGGATATTGTGGAAAATATAATTATTTGATGTTTAATCGTAAATGAGAGTTAATCTCTGTCACCAGAGGTTGGACATCCTTATGGCATAGAAATCACTTTTCTCTATATATTTTAAATCACCCTGCCATAGATCTACTCTGGTCCCAGTTAAAGTGACTCACATAATCTCCCAGAACATTTTGACAACTCTAAGGCCCTGCAGCATGAAATCTAGAGATGAAAAACACTATGATTGCGGCGGCAGTAATCTGGCACGGGGACATAAAGCAGACTGCAATTACCCGGGAGAACAAGAGGGCGGCTAAAAATACTCCGGCAAGTTAGACTCCACTGGCCTAATATGGCAACACACTGCTGTTGAGACAGAACCAGAGTGCACGCTCACATTTGTTGACAAAACTGGGGTGCAGGTTGCATTGACACAAGCTGAATGTACTCACCGTACAATATAAACACACAGACACACACAGACACACACACACACAGACACACACACCGCGGGCACATTTTTAAAATCGACCTTTTTTCCCAGAAGGAATATTTCCAGTGTTTATTCTGAATGCCATGCCTGCCTTTAGGACTCAGGGGACCTTTTGTGTGACGGGGCAGGTCTGCCGTTTTGATTCTGCCTTTGAGAATTAATGGGTTGCTATGGTAACTATCGCTGCGAGGAGCCCCCGGTCGGGATGCTGAGCTCCGGCAGGCCTTTGTTGTCATTAAGACAGAATGTCAGGCGGAGGAGGGCTGGCAGGGGATTAAAGTGTGTGTGAGTCAACATGTATTTCAAGGAGTGTGTTCTTTGAAATGCCTATAGATGTGTCGCAGTGGCACCATCCATCCCTCTCCTCACCTGACTGCATGTAGAGCGTGGCGCTGCAGGTGGCGCTGCCCGCCGCGTTGACGGCCGTCACGCAGTACGACCCGGCGCTCTTCAGACTGATCTGCTTTACCACCAGGCTGTGCTTCTCCCCTTCAGCTTTAACCAACTGCAAGGCCCCGCTGTTCATCTCCACATTGTTCTTCCTCCATGTCACTGAGGAGGTAGAGAAGAGCACATTCACGCAGATGACAAACGTAACAAAACCTCCCACTGAAAAACAGATATAGCCCAATCTGTCGTACGAAGATGAGTGATGAATAAAGCCCATTGGTTTCGGTTTTTGCAGGCTTTCAAGAAGGATTTTCCCTCTAGGTTTTTTCCTCAGTAACACATAGTTATCTTTTGGCTGAAAGAACACACATAATACCTTCTTCCAGTAAACATGATTCTCTAAAAATGTGACTTCAAATTGATTTCCTCCAAAATAATGGACAAATCATTATTGGTGCAACAAATGCATTCCTGGCATTTTTGTATTATTTCCTTTTCAAACATATTTTTTTTACAATTCTTACAAGCGAGTAAAACAAAAATGAGCCTTTGTGTTTCATACTGTGTGCAAAATGTTCTCTGTGGTACCTGTAGGGGACGGGCTCCCAGTGACGACGCACGTTAGCGTGACCTCTGACCCACTGCATGCCTTGGTGTCCTGAAGAGGCCTCTCAAATCTCGGGCCCTCAGCTGGCTCCTCATCAGCAGACAGGTAGGAGTCATCAGATGAGCCCCCTGAAAACAAAAGGTCACGTTTAAGAAGTCATACAGTAAAGTAGGATTACAAAAAAAATTGAACAAACTTCTTAAATGTGGATTCAATTTAGTTGGGGTTGTTCATGCAGGCAGCATTTTTGAGAAATTGTCTGAGAGACTTGAAGGTCAAGGAAAACATAAACGGCATTGTTAAGGATTTATGCATTGGGTTCCTCTGTGGTGGCTGCACCATCAAATGTGTCCTACCTTCCTCCGGAGACCTAGGTTGAACAGAACGACCCTTCCTGCTCCTGCGGACCCTCCCCTCTTTCCTCCTGCTCCTCTCGTTGCTCCTGTCTGCCTCACATTCTGTCTCCATGGGTTCATCATCCAGCAGGATAGTGGGGATGTTCAATTTCAAGACGGGCGACGTCTCGGCCTTCCTCCTTTTCACGCGAGGGCTGATGGAAGGAGTGGGTGACGGGGCGAGCCGGAGGGGCTTGGGAGGGTACTGGGACCCTGGTTCCCTCACAGTTAGTGGAGATGTTCTCTTCCCGTTGGGGCTTGGTGATCTGTGGCCCGCTTCGTTGTCCCTCTTTGTCCCCAGGTCTCTGCTGGGGGATGAGGATCTTTGAGACTTTGGTGCGTCCCTGTCAGCTTCAGGAGAGCTTTGTAGGGTTTCCCTGTGTGCAAAGACAAGAACACGGTTATGTAACACTGACAAGTACAACATTTTTAATCAGATTTCAAGGAAGTGTGAAGTCAATTTCAAATGTTGCTTCAAGAATTGTTCACAGCTTACGTAAGAAAAATGCATTTTAGAATTAATCAGTAAAAGAGCATTTGTATTTCAAACCTGGTGAGGCTTGTCCTTATGGCTGTTGGCAATGGTTGCCCTGGTAACTGGTGAACTGGCGCCGTCTCCATGGTAACAGAGATTTTCCCTGTTCTTCCTCGTGATGAGCTATCCGCTGGTTCCCCCTGTGAATCCGGCTGTGTCATGTTTCTCTTTTCAGGGCTGTTACTCTGCAGACCTTTGCCCTGGGCCTGTGGAGACATCTGCACTCTGCTGCCCACTTCCTGTTCCCCGACTTTCCTCTCCTCCAGGGCTCGCTCCCTCTCCTGCAACTTCTTAACCACCTGGGGAGGAATGGGCTCTACTTTCCCCGTGGTGAGCCTCTCCTTCTGTGACAGCTGCTCGGTGGAATACGCCTTCTTCAAGCTCGGTTTCCCCACGAGTTTCTTGATCCTCTGGAGTTCCTCTGCAAACTTGCTCTGGTAGCTCTGCACCCTCTGCGAGTAGCTCGTCTTGTCCTCTAAGGACGAGGCCCGTTGTTTGAACGCTGATCGTTTATGCGCTGCGCCCTGCAGGACCCTCTCCTCGTCTTTGCTCGGGCCTCCTGACTTCTTTCCGCTGTCGTCTGAGTCGAAGGAAGCCGCTCGGCCAGATCTAGATCCTCCTGATGGATCCACACTAGCCCTTTTTTCCTCAAAAGCACAAACCTTGTCGAATATCTTGGGCCCAGCGCGAGCCAGTTTGGGTGTCATGACAACACTTGATGCCTGGCCTGTCTTAGAAGATTGGGGATTGTTTTTTTCTGGCTCTTGGTCTGGGATGCTGTTTTTGTGCTGGGGAGAAGACAGGGGGACACGGGAGGAGAGCCCCTGTGATTCGTCAGCAGTTTGAGTCCTATAGGGGTGAGGAAGGATTGAGGGGAAATGGAGGTGTGAAGTTAGAGCTCTAGTGCAGCTTCCATAGGCGTCGGAATATTAAGAAAGAAACAGATGAACGTCCATTTGTGTCATTTTGTTTTCATGTTGTGAGTTTCTTGTGTTAAGTCTGTGTCTCATTTTCAGAAAGCAACACATCAGACAAAGTAAAACGAAATGGCAGAAATAGGAATTGAAATCAAGTCTAGCCCACATTTCATTAATTTTTTTAAACTGAATTCGAAATTGTAGGCATGATGCAGAAACAAAAATGCAGATCTACAACGTGAACTCTTACAAAATGCCCCTGCTTCAAATACAAAAACATCATGCCTAAAAAGAACCTGTGAACTACATGATTATTAAATTGTGTCCATGCTAATATTATCTTGAATCAAAGCCATCCACCCATGCAAGCCACAGCAAACCTATAAAGATATGGTGTTGATCCAAAAGTGTGGGGCGTCTCTACAAAACATGCAGTGGGTAAAAAGAGTCATCACAGTATCCAAAAGTGCTGAATAATACATTTTAGCAGATTGTGCCATTGAGTCCTCTCTAATGGCTTTAGAAATATGAACAATGATATTAAGAGGGATGTGTTATCATTGTTAGATAAAAACAAAACCACATTCACAGCAACAAAAAGAGTCAGAAGGAAAGTGTGGCATCAATGAAACAATACTGTATGAAAAAAGCTTGAATATATGAAATAAGAGTAAAAAAATTAACAGTTTTGGAACTTATTACATGGAATACAGTTTTTGCAAGTTGGGTCTATGGCGGATGTTATGTCTTGTGATTTCTTTGCAATTTGGGGTTTGTGGCCAGTCTTTTTTTATGTTAAAGTGGGATCATAAAAATAAAATGCCATGTGCTATAACGGCATAGAAAAAGTCCTCCCTCTGTAGAGGCTGAACATGCTCCCATAGTAGTCGCTGCCTACAGAAACACTTTCCTCTGACCCCTGAGCAGGCCGTGCCAGGTTAGCGTGAGACGCCCGGATTAGCGGTTCCACACCCAGGTGACGGACAGGGGGGGCCCCCTCAGCGGGAGCCCCTCCGAGGGCTTGCCTGGCAGGGTTTGTGGGGTCCAAGTGAGACCCTGCAGGGCGAGACCCTGGAGGGCGAGATCCTAGAGCTCGGAGCTCTCGTTCCACCACGGGGTCATAGCCACCAGGGAGTGTGGCCCTGCGATCCGACGCGTCCGGGTTGTAGTCCATCATCCCGCCTCCCTCCCCTGCAGAGAGGAGACATTAAAAAGGAATCACAAATATACAGTATGTTTTATATTGTGTTTTGTGTCTGCATAATGCAGGGGTGTCCACACCTTTTTCACAGAGGGCCACATACAGAAAAATATACGAAGGGCGGGGCCACTCCCTAGAGGTATATCGCCTCGTAAGTTAAGTTCAATCGATCCAATGTAGGTCAATTATTCTTGATACTTGAAAATGCTGCCTACATCACAGCTCTCATTCAGTTATTGTGTTAGCAGCTCATTCCTTAAAACAGAAGTTTTGGATCTCTTATAATAAGAGGGAAATATGAAGGGTATATTTCAAGGTTGTTAATTTACATTTGTTATTGGGCTTTTTTCCGATCAACTTAGATTTGTTAGAACATGTTTTCAACTTGAATTGACTGAATTTATTTGAAAATTAGGCTTGAATACTGTGTAATATATTTGAACATATATATTTAAGAAGTACAATATAAGACAAGCAGAAGTTTATTATAATTATGTCATTATACTTTTTAAAAAAAAGATAATTAATCAACCCAACGATACAGCAATTTAATGAAGAGGAACCCTGAGCTGGTAGAAAATGATAGTGGTGTGCAGGATCATCATTAAGCATCAAAAAGGGCTAGGATGGAATAAGGGGTCTATTGATTGCTTGGAAACAGGAAATGAAATGTGTAAGGGCTACTCTGCGGGAGCATGCACCACTTAGAGGGATCCTCCCCCGTCGCAAA
This sequence comes from Notothenia rossii, assembly GCF_949606895.1. Lineage (NCBI taxonomy): Eukaryota > Metazoa > Chordata > Actinopteri > Perciformes > Nototheniidae > Notothenia > Notothenia rossii. The sequence goes on from NC_136901.1 coordinate 11,169,083, forward strand.
TCAGGTGATGATTGACGTTTTAGTGATGAGCAACGAAGACGGGAATGCTTTGGCAGCGAAAAGAAAGGGCAGTCAGCATCTTGCTTTAACGACGGAAACGTTGAAACAGCGATGGTGCCGAGGATATAACACGGCAGGCTCCCACTGCCATCACAAACTGTACTGACTCAGCGCCAGAATCAGAAAAACGAACTATATCAGCAACAGAACTATAAGGACACATTTTCAGAGGGAAATATCACACAGATCAAGACTTTGACATATTGAGCTTTAAAGTGCTGTTTTTCATTTCTCTCTGTTGCCTTGCAGTATTTTTACGAAGCTAATGGAGAATTCTCCCGAACAATCTTGCATCATGCATGTGCATTAGATCCAAACAAATCAGTCTGAAGTCAAACAAAACAAAAATATTTCACACCATTTAAGAAGCATCCTCTTTGTGTTTAACAAGGCGTTCTACATTTTGGTATGCAGCAGAGGAAACAGGAATCTGCTTCTAGAAGAGAACAAACGATGCATCACCTCATCCATCCCTCCCTCATTTGATATTCTCTTTTTTTCTGTTTCTTGTCTCAGGAGGGATGTGATGAGGGCGTAGTTAGCCCGCCAACACGTAAGCCTAGAAAGTGCAAACACTGTGAACAAGCAAGGGAAGAATGTGAAATGTCTATTCGGTGCAGGTGTCAATGTTAGGGATCTATATTCAGACATCCTGTTGCCCAGTTAGGAACGGGCGCCGAGGGCAGGCAGGTTCTGTGACGCCAGTCCACCGACACCATTTTAGCAAATGAGTGAATAATCTTTCAGGAATTCTTGAGCTGATAGGAAAGGCAAATCCTTTTTTACATTTGCATTAAGAACAAGAGCGTGGGGAGTGAACATTTATTAGGCCATCCTCATGTCAAAAGTGAAAGCACTCGAAATTGAAATTGGTTTCTGTATTTTAGACCAACTAGGTTGATGGGATAGCACAAGAAACACTCCTCAATTTTTTTCCATGCACAAAAACCTATATAATAAAACACAGGAAAGGTAAAATCCCCCAAAACATAATACAGCCTCTTTAACTCACATTGACGAGGAAGTAATTCTTGTTGTTGTCACAATTCATTAAAGACAGGGTAAAAACTACCTAGAGCTGTGCTTTTGTGATCAAACCCTGATCTAAATATGAAAACTGCATGGCTGCAATTAACAATCATTTCATTTTCTATTGATCTTTCCAGGAATTGTGTTGACTAACAGACTACTGTCAATGAGATGTCAGAAAATGAGCCCAAAACAAATCACAATTTCCATGGTCTGACCCAGTGGCGTAACAAGGTTGTGATTGGCCCCGGTTCAAATATTGTTTTGTGCCCCCCCCCCCCCCCCCCCTTTCTCTTTTGAGCGCCGCTCTTGTGCTTTGGTTTGCTGTACATTATAAATGCAAGCTATTACAGTTTTTATAATTCTACCGAACTTGCTGGTGTTAGCTACTGTACAGTACAGGTTAATTAAACGGTTTGCTCGTCACGCAAGGTATCATATGACATGAAAGGGAGCAAGGTCATTGGACAGACAAATTACAAATTAATGTAGGTTGCTTGGTTACTTTGAAGATTGCGTGAACCGGCCAATGCCATTGGGGACCCAACTAAATTAAATGAAAATAGAATATTTAAAAAATAAAAGTAAAATATATATATATTTTTTTGTGTGGGCCCCGGTGCGTTGCACAGGCTGCACCGTCGATTGTTACGACACTGGTCCGACCAACCAAAGTGCCAATAAACTCAGATAAAACTGAAAAAAACAGTCACATCTCTTTGCCCCTGCTTGATTTAAATAGAATTCTCCATACTAAATGCCCCATATTTATTTCCTTATTGATTTAAACTATCAAAGCACACAATGTAAAATAATTGCCGCATTTATGTTCGACCTCATTCATCCAACAATGTCATCTTTTGCAGAGGGATCCAGATCTGAGACAGGTTCCCTGCTGAAACTAGGGCAGTGTGTCACTTTGTTGCATCACAGCATTAGGGATTCATGGGAAATGGACGTCACGTTCTGCGGTGATGCAACGTTCTGATTAATAGACGACCCTTTTTTTCTGAATTTAACCAACGCACTGCTTTGGCTGGCTTGATAACAACCTCCATTACATATATCAATCTGCCTTGAGTCATCATTTTGAAGAAGTGTGTTTTTGGCAGTGATGTTGGTGCTGCAGTAAGTCATATTGACTATAAATAAGGTTTAAATAGCTACTGACTCTGTGGATGCTGCCCGCTGCACATTTTTGGCAAGTAATGCATATTTCATACTATAAAAATATACATAAGAAAAAGGTGACATTACACCTTTGAAGAGCTAATCCAGGAGAAGCAAAATGTGTACACAACCTCAGCAATATGTTTTAGATGAACTACCTGAAGGTCCTCTCCGTCCGGCCTTGTCTTGGTGCCTCCCGAGCCCTTCTTTTGTTTCCATCTGAGGTTCTGTGGTCTCATCCTCTGTGGTCTCAGAGTCTGAAATAAAGGGAAGCAGAAAGAGATGAGTTCGGATGGGGAAAGAAGATGGAAATCTGGATAACAGAAATTGAGTTGGAGAAAAGGAGGGGGATATCAACAACAGAGACCCGGTGAAAATGACTTTTCACTTTTGCTTAGCGAGACAGAATTCGAGGGGGCCTTGAGATGGGCCCCGAAAGTGAAATCAAATGGGTTGAAGCTTGAGCGTGACATGGAGCCAGCTGTGAAAAGATGGCTGGTACATGGAGACGGGGTAATGTAAAGATGCTCTCTGATCAGTCTGGATCGGTTTGTTTCTTTAGATTCCTATTTCTATAAATAGGTCACCTGCTATAGTCATTAAACACAATACCTCATAATACCTCATTATGATGATAACTGGGTAACCTTTCCAAAAGATCAGTATGAGTGGAACAACATGAAGTGATTTGCATCAGCAATGAAGAAAATGCCAACCATCTGGAAAATGTCATAAGAGATAATTTCACAGGAACTGAAATCACAAAAAATAAGTAATGTGGGCAACAGAAAGAAGGACAGGTACAACATCCATTGATTGCAGGCTTGATTTTATAAGGAAGATGCAAAAGCAGAAAAAAGTCAAAAAATATGATATGGAGAACGGATTGTCTTGAAGGGAACACAATGCACCACAGACACACACACACACACACACACACACACACACACACACACACACACACACACACACACACACACACACACACACACACACACACACACACACACACACACACACACACACACACACACACACACACACACACACACACACACACACACACACACACACACACACACACACACACACACACAATAAACTGCCTGAAACCACAACACAGCTCACATGACATCAGCAGGGTGAACAGATGAAGGAGGAGGGACGAGAACACAAAAGGTCAGAAGATGAATCAGACAGGCAGGTTTACCATAGCTTTGCTTTCGGCAGGAGCGGAAAACTTCACTTCCATAGTGGCAGCAAGAGAGGGCAGACGGGAGAGCACCGTTACTATGGAAACCAGCATCTCTCTCACCCACACGACCAATCCTCTTCGTACCCATTAGCGTCTAAAATCACCAGCCAAACTGCCGGCTGGCTGACAGATGTGTGTTCTGGTTAGAGAGCTTGTGAAGGAGGAGGACGACAACCACAAAATAGGTTGAGCCTCATTGCGCCTCGCATCAAGTGGGATTAGATAATTCCAGAAGGTCTGCCTAATGATAAGAAAGCCAATGTAACATGAACAATCACCATTAACTCATTACATTAGTAGCAGCGTGTGCGTGTCTTCCTAGATTCACCCATCTGCGTGAAATGAAGTTAAATAGCTTGCACACTAGGCGAGGGAAATTGACTCAGCAATGTAATCATGAGGGAATATATTTCATGTGTTGTACTGTAAATATAATTTGGAGTAGAGTACAGCAAGCCTTTGGTTTGGCTTGGATCGTAGATTGCACAACATTTTTGCCAAATATTATACCGTAAAACATGGAGGCTGAGAGGCAACAACGTGATTAACAGATATTGCTTTGTGGGGGAGGATGTACAATAATAAAGCCCACTCTGGTTGGAAGCAGTCGAGCAGAAAAGCGAATAAACCCGCTTAAGAAATATATAGGCTACAACAGCGTTTACACATACAAGTTATTAAAGGAATACATCACAAATGAAGTACATGAAGGCTAACCAGGCTGAGCAAAATCATAAAGCTAGGTTTGTTTTGTTTACTAACAGAGGAGAACACAATATACTACAGCAGAAATGGAGTAAAGCTCATACTGACAACACACCATGGGTAAATCTGCCAAATGTCCTTGTGGAATGCCCAGTTCTCTGAAACAAGATACAAAGTCAAATGCATTATTCAACGACAAACACAGACAACAATTCTGTTAAGCACAACACTGCCGGTCACTTTTACCCCAAAGTAAGTCTGTTGCTTACTCGACTCTAAGCAGCAGAAGGTGTGAACACTACACCTTCTGATTTGTAGAAGAAAATGTCACATTAAGAAATAACTGTAAGTGATATTCATTTTTTTTTACAAAATGTTCAAATGCCTTGTTTGCTTGCTCCTGATATAATAATACAAATTCTTGGAGCTTATCCAAGTCCTCAACAGTTCAAAACAAATATCTTTAGGTTCAAGCTGACATGTCTTCCAAAGCCAAACACATTTAGTTGCCGATTCATTTGTCTTTATCATATTAAAAATATCCTTACTTACTGGTTTAAAAGTATTTAATTTATATTCAACACAGTCACATGTGTTCCACTTATGCATTACATCAAACAGCTGGATTTACTGATCTAACTTCTGAAAGACGATGTGATCATATGAGAATAATGCTGATAAATATTCTTGACTCATCCATTTCTTAAATGATAGATATCTGGATTCAGTCGGTGTCCCTGCTGATGAAGCACTTGGTGAAACGGCTTCTCGGACGTTCTATCAATCAGCACCAAGGAGAGCGCCTCAGAATGACTCACTGCTCTGCCGTGGATGGAAAGGGAAAGTAGCAAAAGTGCGAAGTGACTCATTTCACACTCTTTTACCCCCACGTTCGTGCGTGCGCGTTGTGTCGGGCAATTTGATTAACTGCTGCCTTGTGATAACACGCGGTTTGACTCGGCTAGAAGCTTCCATCGTTGTCGTGATCTCCATTGTTATGGCCTCGAGGCAATCATATCAGCTAAAGCCAGCCACAAGCGGCTTTTTGAAAAGGCTGCATTTGGCAAATGCTTCAAAAGAAAACTCTGTGGGTGCAATCCAAATCCTACCAGCATTATTGTCACAGATCTGCTGCTGGAAGCAAAAGAGCAACTCTCAGGGGTTTGATATTGAGGCAGAATTCAAAAAGGAGGCAAAGGGACCATGAGACATCAGCTTTACCTCTCCGAAGCCCTTCTGACAGGCTGCCCTGTTCCTCATGTCTCCACGGAGTGTAGCCTACTGACATACTTTCTCTCTGCTCCTAATATACTAAACAATAACTTATTATATCTCAAAACTGTCACGACATTTAAGGCAAGCTATGTATTGCACAACATAGACTGCGGGACAGCGGAGATTTGGACTGTTTGAATGTGTAAAAGGGGGTAATTTGCCTCTTTCTGTGTTTCAATGAGAGAGTCCTAAGAGATGGTCTTGATTGCTCATACTTTTTTCTGCTTAGTAGTTTTCCTGCGCTGACTTTCTTTGACATGTTGTCCTAACTAGCCCTCAACATATCAGCGGATACAACATGCCGGAAAATATCAGTTCTCCTTTTCACACTTCCGCTCTTTTGGCTTTCTCAAAACAGAATCGCATGCCTTTTGTGAGGTTGTTAAGCATATTCCTAAAATGTTCCTTTTACCACTGTTGTACATCAACATATTTGCATCTCATTATCAGGTAAAGGGTGTGGCAAGACATACCAATATGTTAAACCATACAAATGTGTCTGGATAGAGCTTCATAACACAATCATTAAATGCAGTTTCCCCCCCCCAAAGCAAACTAACCTGAAACCTCTTCTTGGACCAGATTTTCTTCATCTCTTCAAGTAGTGCTTCCTGTCAAGCGTGCGAGATGACCTGTGGCATGAGCTCAGGAAAACAAGCCGAATAAGCCCAGGGGTGTGGCATGAACAAAATTCAAAAAAATCCAGATTAACAACAGGGATTCAGCCGTCTTTTGTGCGTGGGTGTGTTTACTCTCCAGTCTGGCAGCAAGGAAGGGGGAGAACGAGAGAGGCGAATGCAAATCAGCCCGAGCCAGGTGTCTTTGTGTCCGAGTGTGTATCCGCTGATGTGAACAGCGTCCCTCTCTGACGTAGACGCTGCCTTTAAAGGGGCAATTCTCAGCTGGTTTGTTCAAGTCCCCCCCTCCTCTGCTCGATCTGCCTCAATCGGGAGCACACTCGGTCCAACAGGAGGTGGGGGGTTGGAAGTCTGAGCTTTAAGGAGGTGTGTGTGGGTCTTTATTGCGGCGATGAGAGTGGTGGATAAGAGGAGGAGGAGGAGGAGGAGGAGGGAGAGAAACAACTGGCTTCAACGGAGCATGTGGACATAGGAGAGATGAGAGTTGGATTGAGAAGAGGGAAGAGAGAAAGAGCAGAGAGTGGAGGCAAGAGTAGGAGACGAGGGAGAAGCTTCAAGAGGGAGGAGGCGAAAAGGAGACAGATGCATAGATGAGAGGAGAGAAGGGATGAGATGGCTAGACATTAAAGAGGGGGGAAGGGCCAGTGGAATTGATGTGTTCTTAGAAAAAGGTGCTACTGAATACAAACCTCACATCCTTCCTACACTCTCTTCATTTCAGTCTATTCTCCTGCTTTCTTCTCTATTCAATGTAGCAGACCTCAGGATAGGCATTCATTATTTATATATATTCCAAGTGAGCTTTAAACAATGATCACAGTTAGCACAGCTTCAAGCAGTAGAGGGCTCTATTCACTGGGAGAGCAAATATATTTCCCTTATGGATTGGCAGGCACCTAACAAGCAGATCAACCTAAAAAAAAACCACCTTTACAAATAATTAATGTGTTTATTTTAAATGACTTTGATCTGAAAATAATGGTGAATTCATTGTAAAGTCCATTAAATGACATGTACACGCTAAACCATGATTGATCTATGTATACACAGTGTAAATCAGAAAAAGATGATATTACAATTCCTTCTTCCAGTCATTTATTTCGCAGTTGTGACAAGAATATGCTCCTGCTTTCCACCATCCATCTACCTCCTCCTCCATACCTCCATCTCCATGTCTAAAAAAAACCCTCACTCACATGAATTGTTCTTTTCAGACACATCTGTGCTCCTCACACCTCCTCCAACAAATGAATCTAAACATAATTACGGGCAGATCTTCCACCATCTACTCAGAATCCGTGTCCACATTTCTGTCCCCGACTTGCTTCACTGAGCGATGTGCTTTTTAGCGTTGTTAAGTGAGGCGTGTTACTATGTATTGCCTTGTGAACACATAATCAATAGGAGATTTACTCCTGCCGTGAAAAAGAAGTTGAATGATTTAGATCGTGGTCTCTATCTTGTTGCCTTTTTTCTCATTGTATTTTGTATTTAAATGACATCCAAAACTAAAGCCTTCCCTCTTAGACAAAAGGCAAACCTAGATGCAGCACAGTGTAATTCAACAAACCTCCCTCTATGCACTCTCGCCTACCTCCACTCCTCCTCCACCCTCACAGAGTGCAGAAATCAATACCAAGGCTGTATGCGTGATATGGGATACACCCCCAAGTAACAGTTCAAACGCCCTGGATCAATAACTCCATCATTACACAAAATTCCATGACCATCATCCAATGAGAGGGCAGATACGATGGAGAGCGTCCATTTTCTTGGAAAACTCTTTCACGGGGGTTGTTTTTTTTCATGCTCACTAAAAGCCACAAAGAACAAACTTCAACTCATCTCTGGCTGGGATATCAAACAATATCAGCCCTTGAGAAAAGATAATTACATTCTATTGGTGCATGTCATTTGTCTTGCTCTGAATCTGGCTTCCTTTAAAGGCTTCCAAGGCAAAATGGTCCCCTGCACTGCAGTGTTCTCAGACATGGGAGTAAGCAGATCCTCGTTATTGATCGCTGAGCTGTTTCAGACATGCAAATGCAAAAAACACATGCATTACTTTTGACTATAGTTTATGTTGAAGCGTCTGCAAAGTGTGGCTTCTGCGATACTAACGGAGATGAAAAATGAGTACACACTGAATGAGCTTTACAAACATTCAGGAGAGGTGCAAATTGGAGCGCGCTTCATTTTAATTAGCTTAAAACAACAATGGAGTAAGCAGACTTCACGGAAAGCGATAGATTTTCTGACAGAGACTGCTTTCTGTGATGGATGCCTTCCGGTCACGCAGCAGGTCTGGCATGATCTCTGTGCCACGAGGAAACACATTCTGCTGCTGTTACATCCTTCTCTGATGTTTCTGTACGTGCTATCAAACTAAACATTGGTCGGGTCAATAATGGGAAATGTAAGACTACAACCGCTACAACACAGACTTCATTCTGCACATTACAAAATGGAAAATGAATATGGTTCAGACTAGCTGCACACAGTGTTTCTCCATCAAGAAAGATTTAAAGGTCACCTATTATGCAAAATCCACTTCTTCATGTCTCTTCTACATCAACATTTGTCCCCTCTGTGGAAAAAGATTCTGAACGTTTCAGGAACAAAGATTCTCTCTCTTTTTGTCCTGATCAATTTCTATAAAAACCTGTCTGAAAATGAGCTGATCAGATTTTGGCCACTTTATGATGTCATAACGATGTTTTCGCTTGTGTAACCATTAGCCAATCAGCAACCAAGGTAACCCCCCCCCCCCCCCACCTTATCACCTGAATCTCCTCCTAGAGCACCATTGAGTTCTTTTTAACCAAATCTCTCTCAGAGGGGCGTGGGGAGGGGCTCCTTATTTTCATCTAAAGTAACAGACAGAGAATCAGCACTTTGGAAACAGGGCTGAAACAGAGGGGATTATGGGTAATGCTGCAATGCGCGATCTGTTTGGTATTTGGAGCACACTTCAGAGACATGTTTTGGATATATCTGAGACCTATAATATATTGATGAAAAACAGTATAATAGGGGACCTTTAAGATTAGAGACCAAACACAATGACGCTTTGTTATTTGCCCCCCCAATCATCCTCCCGAGGAAAATGAGTGATGGTATGTGGAAGAAGTTGGTGAGGCAGTTTGGAAATCCTAAATGACAGTGGCTAATGTTGACAGTCACACTGCAACCCGATCCTACCACCTAATCCTCCCCAAATCCCTGAGGGTCCCTGTGAATGGCTGTGTACCACCGGGATGGAACACAAACACACACTTTGCCAGACTAATCACCAGAGAAACAGCGTTGGCTTCACCCCCACATATTGCCTCAGCTGCCTGATGATAATAGAAAAGATCATTAATTGTACTGTCTCCTTAATCCACTTGAACTCAATATTTAGAGAATGTGAAATCATCAAGCGGCTATAGATTATCTCTGCGCCAGGATGCCAATGTAAGGGTCGATAAGAAATAGTGAGAGCAGGAATGCCAAGCTATATACGCTCCACAACAGACACTGACTGAGCAGATACATGGGTTTGAGTTTCAAATGCAGCACTTATGCAGATAGAAAAACATTGAAATATTACTTTTATAGCCTTTGGAATTGCAAGTTGGAAGGCCAGTTCTTTATTTTCGGTGTTTCATTAAAACGCCAAATTTGTGACATGAGAAATGTGGAGTACTTGCATATATACTTGAAGTTTCACTTATTATAACATCAGGCTAGGCTTGTTTTAATTTAGTGAACATAGTACCACTGTATACCAACCTTTATAAGCATCAGAACATCTTATATTTAACCATTCCATGTGGTTATAGACCTGTCAATCATTTTTGGGAGTTTCTCTGGACTTATAGGATGGGATGAGCCTTTGTTTACATTTTGATCGTGGAGTTTGCCCTTTAAAGGGATTACTACTGTATAGTTGTTTTCTATCGACATGAGGATGGTTGAACACGATTGTACATGCTGTTTCCCAGCTCTTGAGCCACAAATGAAACCCTCACAGTTTTTAAACAAAGAGTGACATTTTGAGAGAAAACAACAGTCTTCATTTAGCCATTTCTATACTTGCACTATGACAAACAAGATTGATGTAGCGTAAAGCCTGCAGTAAAAAGCATTATCCATGTATAGCTTGGGATTTGTACAACACTGCAAGGCATAGAGGACAAGCTAACTAAATCCAATTAGGCAGCGGCAATAACTGCCTCAAGTGCATTACCTTGTTTTCATTTCCATTACAGCTGTTCCACTCAGTTGCATTCAGTAAATACCCCTGCTACAGTGTGATCCTTCTCCTACTTGGACTTGGAGCATTTTGTTCCAACAAATATTTAGCATTGATACCTGCTCCCACTCACCTCTCTGTTTCTTGCTTCTCGGCCCACTCACGCCCTCCCGAGCGCTCCTCAAAGCTTTCCGTGCATCAAGCAGGTCCTTCCGTAACATAGCTACTTCTGTGTGTTCCTCTAATAAAAAACCACAAGATGCCCCAAAAACACGTATCCTTTATGGAAAGTCTTCCAACAAGTCCATGGAAACACACCACCAACTACCTCATAATGGCTCCAACAGGCCTATTTCTCCAAGGATCTTGTTTTGGTCAAGCCAGCATACGCTCTCTTAAAATGGCTACTTCATCTTCCTTATCCCACGTCTGTCTTTTTCCTCCCTGTCTCCCCCCAGTCCTCCCCAACTTTGACAGCCAGCCTTAGCAGTCTATTTCCAGTCTTGCATAGTACAACCCCTCCAGTTGTACTGTACTTTCCCTTTGCACCCCCTTTCACAGAGCCTGCCCCCCCCCCCCCCCCCAGTTAGAGCAGGAGATTAAGCACACTTCTACACGGATACAAAACGACCTTTGCCGTCCTCTGTGGGTCACGGAGACTTTTTAAAAGTCCATTACAAGGCAGACATGTTGTAAAGCACTATTAAGGTTATGCTGCTATACATTACGAGACAATGGGGAAAAGGCACAAGTAAGGGGGATCTATTTCAGACGGCTGATAAACCTTGGTGCTGGAGGTGACAATAACGCTGTAGCCTTGAATGTGTGTCACTAAATGGGTATATGCTTTGTAATCTATATATGAATGTGATTATAGAACACCAGGGGCTTTTACTAAGACTGTGTAAGAATATCAAACGCTGACCACAGTCTGGGTGCAACTTTTATTAGAGCTGTTGTAGAACTGAGCCCTCTTTCTCAACCTGTCACTCTCTTTATAGACACACTTTCAGGTGATGTAACAGACCCTCTGGTATTCATATTAGGGTCCATGCTGCTGGGAAATTGCATCTCAAATAAATGAACCGCTTTCTCCAACAGAATTAGTGCTGTATTTGACAGGATCCGATTGAATTGGTCTGTATATACTATTCACATGTTAATATGCTATCTGTTACTTACAGTATTTTCCTTGAATGTACTTTAACCACATTTGATTTGATTACTAGCTGATGTAAAGAATTGAGATATCACTGCCTTGACGTTTAAGCCATTCATTATTAAATGAATGCATTTGTTATTTTCTTTATATTAGCCCAGTGGATGTCCCTAAAGAGCAACTTCACATAAAGTTCTTTAGGCCCACAGGTTGGAAAACCCTGCTTTCAAAATATACATATATATTTTTTTTTATCATGAATAACTGCAAGTCATGTCTGTAATCCTCCTGCGTCCCATATCCACAGTAATCTGATATTGTAAAAGTAGTTAAAAAAATTGCATGTGACGGATGTGCTGCTTTTTCAGAGCTTCTATCAAACTGCTTATCGGGCCCTTAGAGGCCTCACAGTATGTTAATAAAACGCTGTACGCCTGAGGGTGACGTCAATAAAGTGGTCTAGACCTGTGACACAGCGCTACTCTGGTTTCTGGTTGGTCTGGTCTCAGGGTGATATCTTAAAGTGACAGACATCCAACTGACTCACTCAAAAGCAGACTGGACAGCCATTAAAACTGACCACACACGTGTGTAACTGCACAATAACAGACACCCACACAGATACACACTCACTGCCTTTCCCCTGCCCCGGCATACACACACAGTCTCTCTTTCATCACCGTGACCGTGATTGAGTGTGACAGCTCCGCATCTTGAGCGTGGTGAAGCTATAATTATCTGTGATGTCTGCTGGTGCAATCGGAGAGGGGGCCGGCGGCATCCACACATCAGTGGAGTACGAGTCCTCTGGCCTAGCTCGGCACATACCGGGCCATAAATACGCACAAGGAGAGAGAGACGAGGTAGGAAGGAGGCAGAGGTCAGAGATAAAGTGAGACAGCTAGGAACCAGAAAACAGAAAAACATTCATTTTGATGTCTTTTACCAGTTTATCATTCATGTGCATTTATCTATTGCAAGAAACACAGAAAGGGGGCTTTTTCGAAGTCTCTTGAAGAAACACATATTAATTTACTGCCCCTACAGTTTCAGGTGTCGGAAACACGGACAGCTGTAATGTTACGCATGCATTTCTTATTAGGACATTACTCAAGATCAAAAACAAGAGTAATTGCTAACATAACATCAATCAAGTACAACAACACAAGACATAGCAAACCAGCTAGTGTTAGTACCCGGCCGGCTTGACCCCCGGTTCTGCCTTTGCTAGCGATGTAAACACCAACACTTCCCCTGTGCTCCAAGAGCCCAATTAGATGGATTTAATTAGGGAAAAGAAGGATAAGGGTATACCATCTGTGCTGTCTCGTAGCTGTTAAATACATTTTAAACATAACTCCAGTTGAAGTTAGCAGACCTAGATAAAACACGTGAAAGAGCAGAAATAGGCACTGAGGAACAGAGGTGAAAAATAGGAAAGTAGCGCTGAATTGAAGTGAGAATTAGAAAAAGTAGAAGAGCAAGACAGAGAGGTGCTGAGTGATATGCCAGCTGGACTGTGTGTGCCAGCTCATAGTGTGAGAGCAACTGATATGTGAGCTCCACAGGCCAAGGAAACACCAGCACCATCAAATGTAGCCGGCATAACAATGATCTCACTGAATATCTGTTCAGCCTTCTACGCACTTGACACAAATGGATGACGCAAACCGGCAGGAGGTTTTATTCCACTAGATGTGATGTCATTCTTGAAAATGCATTTCTCATCCAGCTCTAAAGATCATTAGAACAACTGTATGTGTATCAGAACTTTGACAAAAAAAAAAAAAACACCTCTCAATTGAATCTGAGGTTTGGATATAATTAAGTACGGTGTCATGGACTGCTACACAATGCAACTGCATGTTTAAACTAAATACTATCATATGTTGACTATATTTAAAAAAATGGATTTCTACATTTCAAAAGTGAGCTTAATATGTGTCAGGAAGTTCTGTTATCTCAGTCCAAATGCATGTTCTCTTTCATTCTTGTTGACGACATGAATTCATAAAAGCCATTACTACAATAATAAACTAGTTCACTAAAATATGTTGTGTAGTATGCCTTTACAGCAAACAAGGACATACAGGGCTTAATGTGACAGGGCTCTGGGATCTACTTGTCTTGGAGTTATTTACCGTGGCACAGAGAAGAGTTGAGCTAAAAAAAAGACTAAAGCTTCACTGACAAATGCTATTCTTATCTCTCCAAGGCAGAGGTGATAAGGTACCCTGGGAAATACTAGACAATCCATTCAAATCCACCATGCAAGACATCTTAGTGATTCCCTTCTAAGTGCTCTGCAGCATGGAGAGCACTGCATCTTCAAACTAAGATGTTAGCTTATGCTCCAAATTGTTTGTGCACTGTAAAGGGGAGCAATACTCTAAGAGTTTGAGACACAATAAAGATAAGGGGGAGGGGACAGACAAGAGAGTCAGCAATTTCTGAATTATGCTAATAGAACAATCAACACAAATGACTTTTGCTAGTTTAAACTGTGGTCATAACATCAAAACACATGAACTTGTGCTAATACCATAGCTTCAATACAAAGCCGTTTCAAATGCTCAGATCGATGAAACAACTGATGAGCGTTTACCTAAAGATCTGTCATACAGTCTGAGGATTTGTCACAGTTTGAATGTCTTAAACATGACTTTGCCCAGGCTTTGGGGAATTTCCCCACGTTTCCTGACTTAAATTAGACACAATGTATCCTAACAGGTGCACCAGGTGCCAACGTCGTGCCATTCCTCGGGCTCAGTAAACACCAACAATCAACACCCCAAAGGTTCAGCCGTGCAGCTACAGCAAAGACAGGTGTCACTTCTCTCCTCCGCCAAGTCTCTACTTACATACACAAGCTAATTCAAGTATCTCACAGTGCAGGTCTGCAGAAATGGAAGACGAGTTTATTGCCTGATGATCAAAACAAACTCTTGTATCTATAATTGTTTGTGAGCTTTGACTGACAGGGATGATGTTTCAAGGAATCAAATAATAGGCAAGGTGTCAAGAATGCCATTGAGTTTATTTGAGGACCTGTTTGGGGTCCACATTAACATGTTTAAAAGAAAATGTGATTGAAGCTTCCTGTTGAAGAAAGAGTCATTCCGTTAGGGTTGTGATTACCTTCACCGAGGTCCATGATGGCCAGTACAGCGCTGCAGCTTGCCTCTCCCAGCTCGTTGGTTGCCATGCAGGTGTACAGGCCAGCGTCGCTCATGCGGCAGTCCCGTATCCACAGCCCGCCTGCATCCTGGGCCTCTGATGGAGGGAGCGGCTCATTGTTGTGGTACCAGGTGAGAGTAGCTTTTGGAAATCCTCCCACGGACACCCTCAGTCGGATATCACAGCTCGTTCCTACTGCTGCTTTACGGAGTTTACGGGTGAAGAATGGTGCTGTGGGCTCTGATGAACCAGTATCCGGAACAATCTTGTCTTTGGTGATTTTGGGCCTCTTAGATGGGAGGCCGGGACTGGATCCTGGACCATCAGCCATCTTGATTTCTTTTAGACTTCTTTAACCTTTTCTGGTAACTGATTTCGATGTGCTGCAGTTATTCTCTGCCTCTTCTGAAAGTCTCCATTGCTACAGATGTTTGAGCTGGGCTGTTACACTGAGTACTGTAATGACCAGAGCACATCACACATTAGATTTAAAATATGTTTGAGTATATGATACAGTTTGACTACATACACTTCTTGTTTGTTTATGTGCTTATCAGATACAAAATGACATCATTGGTGAATTTTTCAAATGGATTAAAAACACACATTTTGACATTATTGTGACAAATATTTCACAGTGACAGAATAATAACTTCATAATAAAAGAATGACAGCATTGGAGTTCAAAAAGCTTACTGAATTGCTACCTGAGAAAACAGTTACATCATGTATTATATTGTAACATCAACTGGGTATTATAGCTTTGGTTTTAGGTCAAGATGTGTTTTCCAAAGCCTGACAAATTGGGAAAATGAAAGTGTGAAAATAAAATAGGTGGGGTGGCCTAACTAGAGCTATCCAGTTGCATTATGGGAAATGTCGGATCGTTTTTGGAGTTTGGTCCCTACTGAGGGACAAAAGTCAAGATGTCTCTCTTTATCTGTCTCTTGCAATGTCATGAAAACTTTGAAAGTGTACTATATTTTTGTAAATTTGTCATTTGAGTTCATAGAAATGCCATTATCAAATAATATATTTTCGTTTTTGGATTTGCTCCCAATGTTATTTCATGGGTTTGCACTAATAAGCTGATCCAAAGCATTTCTTAAAATAAACTTAGCCCGAGATTAGAAAAGAAATACATCTTAACTCACCCATTAAAGCCGAAAGGAATCCATCTGGACATCCCCGCAAAGTCCAAGGTAAAGTAACAAGATCCGTGGAGTGAGGTATTTCATCTCAAACCATTTGCTAAAGCCTGTGTCGCTACGTGTCCTTTAGTGAGCACTGGCTGGAGGTGTAAGTCCGCCCTAGATCATGTAGCATTAGCAGCCACTGCCTTGGTCCCTTTCAACAGCTTCAACCCCGGTGAAGAGAGGTGGGACACAGAGAGAGAGAGAGACCTTTTTCCCAAATGTCAAAGCACTCAGGCCCTCTGCTTTAGTGTGTTTTACCTACCTTTGAATTTTTACATTTTTTAAACCTTTTTAGGCCTCTTAGTTCTTAAATCAGTTCATGTTATCTCTCTCCCTCTCTCCCATCTCACTGCTTCACCCCCAACTCTCTCAGGTTGGGAACGACAGCTGCACCACAGATAGGTCACATTTCTTGGGCTGCCAAGTATGACCTACACACACACCGGCACGCACGCAAGCTCCCACACTCCAACCCTTTTAGATAATGTTATCTACCAATATATGTGAGAGCGTGCGAGCCCCTGAGAGAGTGTGTGTGTGTGTGTGTGTGTGTGTGTGTGTGTGTGTGTGTGTGTGTGTGTGTGTGTGTGTGTGTGTGTGTGTGGGTGTGTGTGTGTGTGTGTATGTGTGTTTGAGAGAGACAGGCAGAGACAGCATGCGAGTGACAGTTGGAGTTGCTATAAAAAGAAAGTCTAAGAATAAAGACAGGACAGTGATTCATACAACTGTAGGGCAGTGATATAACACTACAAGGCAGTATAAGTGGTTGGAACAGTTGTAGTAGACACAATAGGATAACATGAGTCATACATTTATTCACCTGAAGCCAATTTGTAGTGTTCTTATCAAATCATTTGATAAATCCTTCCCCTTTTTTTATACTCAGGCTTTTGACAAATCTATCCTCTTGAAAGCAACAATTAAAGTGTCAATAGCATAAGCATAAAATCACTATATATCCCATTTATCTGTGATTATCTGATAAAGCGATTGTGATTCGTCCTTCAAAAAGAGTTATGCCTGCAAGAAGATATCATAACATTACATAACGTGTCTCTTTCGTCCTTTCTGTTATCCAAGGTTCAGTCACTCATGATATAGCACGTTTCCTCGAAATATGCTCATGTGCAATTTTAGCCCTTCAGCAATCGAGTAATCTAATAAATGAACCACTGCAGGAAAAATAAGGCAATATATTTAGGTTTGAGTAAATTAAATACCGTTAACATATCCTCATTCCAATGAAAACCTTTCCTGTTAACGCATTGCTGTATCAGGCTTTTTAAAATACCTGAAGTTTAATTCTGTCTTTCAGATCTGACTAATCGAAATGTTGCTTAGCTAATGAAAATAAAAAATACAAGTTTGAGAAGAGTGTGTTGCAGATACAAATGTTTGTCACAAATGCTCACATTTAAAAGGAGGGAGTGTTAACAACAATTAAAAGAGAGTTTGGCTTTAAGCATGATTACAGATAGGCTACTCTGCTTGAATATATACAATATGGCAGATGCTATTCAATCACACATTAGATACTGTACGAGCAATCTGCAGTGCTGGGAGAAATACTTAGATCCTTTACATAAGTAAAAGTACAAATACTATGGTCTTAAAGTACAACAGTTATAGCATGTACTTCAAGTATTAAAAGTATGCAGTATGCTCTTTTCACAGTATTATATATCATGGTTGTTATATTATCCTGTTTTTATACATGTAAGAGCACTTTAGTGTTGTAGTTTGTCAATGTGGACCAAATGTAGTTAATAGAAATACTGTGTAGATTAGTAATACTGTACTGCATTAAACCATATGAGCATATCAGGTGTTTCAAAGTAACTATGAGTGTTAAAATAAATGTAGTGGAGTAAAAAGAACAATATGTCTCTGAAATGCAGTGGTGTAGAAGTATAAAGTAGCATGAAATGGAACCAGTATTGTACCTAAGTACTTAAGTACAATACTTGAGTAAATGTACTTACTTTTCACTGCCTACCTGTTTTTTAATCGAGGTAAAGGTGCGCGTAATTTTTCGATCTATCCACTTTACGCATGCGTCAGCGTTGCATGAAGCTACATACATTCATACATTGACTTTTATCCCTTTTTAAGCCACAGTTTTGCTGCAGAACTAGATTATAGTTTACTACGTTGTTTACATGTGATGCGTTCAGCAGCTGAGCCTCTCTGCAGGAAAGAGTCACTCTGGAGGAAACACCCCGGAAGTCCTCGTGCAGCATGGCGCGGTGTGGAATAACTTGTTGACATTTTACCTTCAATACAAACAGCCTGCGCATTCTGCTATCCCGTCAACATTGGTAAGTAAATACTGCTTGTAGACAGCGTTATTGTTTAACGTGTGGGTCAGTTTTACTCACTGGTGCTAGCTCAGAGCTAACGGCTAGCTGTTTCTACAACAAGTCCTCTCCTGTCAGACTGAGGCTCTGATGACGTCAGCCCAGGTGAGCTAAAGGACTCAGAGTGTTTAGACAGTTCACTTTAGTCTCAGTTACCTCAGTGGGTATCACACGGTTCGGTCATCTATGTAAATAAATATTTATGTTCACAAATATTTCCAATATTTATTTACGACACAGTACCAGTCAAAAGTTTGGACACACCTTCTTATTCAATGGTTTTTGTTTATTTTAATTATTTTCTACTTTGTAGATGAATACTGAAGACATCAAAACTATGAAAGAACACATATGGAATTATCTAGTAATCAAAAAAGTGTTTTATTTTAGATTCTTCAAAGTAGCCCCGTTTTGCCTTGATGTCAGCATTGCACACTCTTGGCTTCTCTCAGTCAGCTTCATGAGGTCGTCACCTGGAATGTTTTTAAATTAACACGTGTGCCTTGTCAAGAGTCAATTTGGGAAGGAAGAGCAAGAGTTACCTCTGCTGCAGAGGATTAATACATCAGAGTCACCAGCCTCACAAACCACAAATTAAAGCACCTCAGATTAGAGCCCACATAAATGATCACAGAGCTCAAGTAGCAGACAAATCTCAGCATCCACTGTTCAGAGGAGACTGCGTGAATCAGGCCTTCATGGTCCAATTGCTGCAAAGATCCACTACTGAGGATGAACAAGAAGAAGAAGAGAATTGTTTGGGCCAAGAAATACAAGGATTGGACATTAGAAAGTGGAAATCTGTACTTTGGTCTGATGAGTCCACATTTGAGATTTTTGGTTCCAACCTATCTGTCTTTTTGAGACGCAGAGAAGGTGAGCGGATGGTTTCTGCATGTGTGGTTCCCACCGTGAAGCATGGAGGAGGAAGTGTGATGGTGTGGGGGTGCTTTGCTGGTGTTACTGTTGGGGATGTATTCAAAATTCAAGGCACACTTAAGCAGCATGGCTACCACAGCATTCTGCAGCGCCATCCCATCTGGTTTGTGCTTACTGGGACCATCACTTGTTTTTCAACACACAATGACCTTGTGAAGGGCTATTTGACTTAGAAGGAAAGTGATGGAGTGCTGCGTCAGATGACCTGGCCTCCACGATCACTGTGCTCAGCACCTCTGGGAAGGCCTTCAATAAGGTTGGAAAAACATTCCAGGTGACGACCTCATGAAGCTGACTGAGAGAAGCCAAGAGTGTGCAAAGCTGTCATCAAGGCAAAAGGGGGTTAATTTGAAGAATCTAAAATAAAAATAATATTCTGGATTTTTTTTAACACCTTTTTGTTTACTAGATAATTCCATATGTGTTCTTTTATAGTTTTGATGTCATCAGTGTTAATCTATTATGTTGAAAATAATTAAAATAAATTAAAACCTTTGAATGAGAAGGTGTGTCCATTCCAAACTTTTGACTGGTAGTGTAATGTAAAAAATAGAGTTTAAAAGGGGAGTGATTAGTAAAATATGCATAAATAAAAAGAAAGAATGCTAACTAGGTAACGTAGATGAAGATAAGAGAGAGGAGTTTATGAAATAAACAACTTTAAATTATTTGTTATTATTTGTGATCATATTCCAATGATTTTTTTATTATTTAAAAGTACACGGTTCTGTTTCATAGTGTGTTGAGAGATGTTTCCATAGATTTCTTAATTTGCCCTCAAAGTGCCCCAAATTGATGCTTTTAACTTCAACATTTAAAAAAAAAAGCCTTCCATGCCCCCGGACCCCCTAGAGGATGTGAGGCCCACCCCTGAAAAAACAGGTACAGGTTCACATGGATTGGATACTAAATACGTGTCCACATTTATTATACACACTACAGTATGTCCTTATGTTTCTGATTTGGTAGTACATTGGTCTATTATACAGACTTAAAATTCCTTATTGACATTTTTTATCACCATAGTCCCTAAATGTTTGAAGAAATGCAGGAATTGGGATACAAATGGAGAACATCTTTCTGGCGGAGGACCCACAGAGCCCCTGTTTCTTGTCCCCCCCACTTCTCAAACCAAAGTCACACCCTTGGTTGTCTCGATCCACTTCCGTGTTTACAACCTCACGATGGCGTACCGTAACCAGTACGGTTGTTTGTAAAACACTACATGTACAGTGGGGCAAAAAAGTATTTAGTCAGCCACCAATTGTGCAAGTTCTCCCACTTACAAAGATGAGAGAGGCCTGTCATTTTCATCCTAGGTATACCTCAACTATGAGAGACAAAATGAGAAAGAGAAAAAAATCCAGAAAATCACATTGTCTGATTCTTAAAGAATTTATTTGCAAATTATGGTGGAAAATAAGTATTTGGTCACCTACAAACAAACAAGATTTCTGTCTCTCACAGACCTGTAACTTCTTCTTTAAGAGCCTCCTCTGTCCTCCACTTGTTAACTGTATTAATGGCACCTGTTTGAACTCGTTATCAGTATAAAAGACACCTGTCCACAACCTCAAACAGTCACACTCCAAACTCCACTATGGCCAAGACCAAAGAGCTGTCAAAGGACACCAGAAACAAAATTGTAGACCTGCACCAGGCTGGGAAGACTGAATCTGCAATAGGTTAGCAGCTTGGTGTGAAGAAATCAACTGTGGGAGCAATTATTAGAAAATGGAAGACATACAAGACCACTGATAATCTCCCTCGATCTGGGGCTCCACGCAAGATCTCACCCCGTGGGGTCCAAATGATCACAAGAACGGTGAGCAAAAATCCCAGAACCACACGGGGGGACCTAGTCAATGACTTGCAGAGAGCTGGGACCAAAGTAACAAAGGCTACCATCAGTAACACACTACGCCGCCAGGGACTCAAATCCTGCAGTGCCAGACGTGTCCCCCTGCTTAAGCCAGCACATGTCCAGGCCCGTCTGAAGTTTGCTAGAGAGCATTTAGATGATCCAGAAGAGGATTGGGAGAATGTCATATGGTCAGATGAAACCAAAATATAACTTTTTGGTCAAAACTCAACTAGACGCGTTTGGAGGAGAAAGAATGCTGAGTTGCATCCAAAGAACACCATACCTACTGTGAAACATGGGGGTGGAAACATCATGCTTTGGGGCTGTGTTTCTGCAAAGGGACCAGGACGACTGATCCGTATAAAGGAAAGAATGAATGGGGCCATGTATCGTGAGATTTTGAGTAACAACCTCCTTCCATCAGCAAGGGCATTGAAGATGAAACGTGGCTGGGTCTTTCAGCATGACAATGATCCCAAACACACCGCCCGGGCAACGAAGGAGTGGCTTCGTAAGAAGCATTTCAAGGTCCTGGAGTGGCCTAGCCAGTCTCCAGATCTCAACCCCATAGAAAATCTTTGGAGGGAGTTGAAAGTCTGTGTTGCCCAGCGACAGCCCCAAAACATCACTGCTCTAGAGGAGATCTGCATGGAGGAATGGGCCAAAATACCAGCAACAGTGTGTGAAAACCTTGTGAAGACTTACAGAAAACGTTTGACCTCTGTCATTGCCAACAAAGGGTATAACAAAGTATTGAGATGAACTTTTGTTTTTGACCAAATACTTATTGTCCACCATAATTTGCAAATACATTCTTTAAAAATCAGATGTAATTTTCTGGATTTTTTTTTTTCTCATTTTGTTTCTCATAGTTGAGGTATACCTAGGATGAAAATTAAAGGCCTCTCATCTTTTTAAAGTGGGAGAACTTGCACAATTGGTGGCTGACTAAATACTTTTTTGCCCCACTGTATATAACTATAAAGGTGGGGGCTCTCCATCTCCAGCTGCCGTGTTTGCTCCCAGCTGGGAAAACGGAGGGGGTTTTGTGTTTCAGGTGCAGTTTAAGGTTGGTCTTATTGCTAGCTTTTGT
The DNA here is from genome assembly GCF_949606895.1 of Notothenia rossii. Classification (NCBI taxonomy): domain Eukaryota; kingdom Metazoa; phylum Chordata; class Actinopteri; order Perciformes; family Nototheniidae; genus Notothenia; species Notothenia rossii. The sequence continues at coordinate 11,191,237 of NC_136901.1, forward strand.
ACCTTTTTAAAACAAATGCGACACACCGCCTGGCTCATTTGAGTCCGTAGGTTCGCCTCGTTGATTTGGCTTAAAACCCAAATATTCCCACACCGGAGATGTGGTATTGCAACCACTTCCATTTAACTTCAAATTCCCCTCGAGTAAGTCACACGTTGTCTCCTGCTTGTCTCTATATTATTAATTTGGCTGCTACACTGCTGCACGCGGAGTTTCCTGACCTGGCTGTGTCATGGGCTGTGTGTGAGCCCCGCCCCTCACAGCGCTCTGGGCTGGCAGCCACAGCTGCCGGGTTAAAATGCTGGTCACATCCTTATGTAAACAAAAACGCATGTAAACGGCAATTTATCGGCTCGATTTTAATTTACCGTACGATAAGTCAATTTATTGATTATCGCGACAGGCCTACCTGTCGGTACCTTGCAACTGCCTCGGGAGTCCCCCGGGATAACAAATCCCTGAAGGCCTCCTTCTTCAGTTGGACGGCTTCCCTGACCACCGGTGTCCACCAGGAGGTTCGAGGGTTACCGCCCCTTGAGGCACCTAAGACCTTGAGACCACAGCTCCCCACCGCGGCTTCGGCAATAGAGGCTTTGAACACCGCCCACTCTGGTTCAATGTCCCCAACCTCCACAGGAATGCCAGAAAAGCTCCGCCGGAGGTGTGAGTTGAAGGCCTCCTGAACTTGGGCCTCCTCCAGACGTTCCCAGTTTACCCGAACTTCACGTTTGGGCTTACCAGGTCTGCCCAGAGGCTTGATGGTGATCAGTTGACAACTCCGCCCCTCTCTTTACCCATTTGTCCAAAACATACGGCCTCAGGTCCGATGATACGATAACGAAATCGATCATGGACCTTCTGCCTAGGGTGCTCTGGTACCACGTACACTTATGAGCATCCTTATGTTCGAACATGGTGTTTGTTATGGCCAATCCATGACTAGCACAGAAGTCCAGTAACAAACCACCACTCCGGTTCAGGTCAGGGGGACCGTTCCTCCCAATCACTCCCCTCCAAGTGTCTCCATCATTGCCCACATGTGCGTTGAAGTCTCCCAGCAAGATTAAAGAGTCCCCTTCAGGAGCCCCATACAGGACTCTTTCCAGGGTCTCCAAGAAGGCCGTATACTCTGAACTGCTGTTTGGTGCATAAGCACACACAACAGTCAGAGTTTTCCCCCCCATAACCCAAAGGGGTAGGGAGGCGACCCTCTCGTCGGAGTAAACTCCAACAAAGAAGCACCCAACCGGGGGCTTGTGAGTATCCCCACACCGGCCTGGCGCCTCACACCTTGACCCACTTTACGCATGCTTCGGCGTTGTATGAATCTTCCATACATTGATTTTCATCCCTTTTTAATCCACAGTTTTGCTGCAGAACTACTAGATTATAGTTTACCTACATGTGATGCGTTCAGCAGCTGAGCCTCTCTGCAGGAAAGAGTCACTCTGGAGGAAACACCCCGGAAGTCTCATCGTGCAGAGAAGCAGCACGGCACCGGTGTGGAATAACTTGTTGACGTTTTCCCTTCTCTACAAACAACCTGCGCATTCTGCTATCCCGTCAACATTGGTAAGTAAACTGTTAGTAGACAGTGTTGTTGTTTTACGTGTGGGTCAGGTTTACTCACGCTAACATTTATCAGAAAGGTCTGACGGCCCCTACACACGGCGGCGTGCGTTGCCGCTTCAACGCTTCTGCCCATTCACTTTGAATGGGGTGACGTCACGATTCGCCAAACTGCATTGTGGGAGCAAACACACTTCACAGTTGTTAGGGACACATTTGTTCATCTTCTGTGGGAAATTGGATTTATAAAGTTACTGCACCTCATAAGAATCAAACACACAACCTCAGATCTTCAAACCTAACATCTATCACTCTGATCTGTATGATCAGATGTGCTTTCCATATTTGTGTTAGAGCTTTTGATTTCTTCTCTCTTGGTGTTGGATCTAACGATACATTGATAAACATATTGCACACTGTGGGAGTTGAACCCACAACCTCATGCTTTCTGAGGGCTCCTTTATCACACTGAGCTAATCCATCTGACAGGCAGTGTTACATAGAAATACAGCTAGTATGCAATAAGAGCAACTCATGAAATAAGTCATTATCTTAGGAGTGGAGCCAAAAAAGTAACATTACCTTAATAAGAATTGAACTCATAACCCTAAAGCTTACAACGAGCAAGTTTGCATTAAAATGTTCTTAGTAGGCTTATCTTAGTACGCTGAGGAGTGAAAAATAATGTAATACAAACAATCACCTCTTAAACTTTATTGCACGGTCATTTTATTTCCAAATGCAGGTTTTTAGGGCTTGTGAACACAGAGTATGAATATAGAAATGAGGCATAGAGGATCAAATAAAGCAGCAGTCTTGTGGCCTATTTTAACACAGTTTTTGAGCAGCATAAAAAACAAAGCTTGAAAAATATCCTTGAGGGGTCATATTTACATAATAAAAAGTTGCATGTGATCAATGTAAATCAATACAGGCGTGTGTGAAAAATGCACAGTAGGCAACAAAGTGAAACACCGGTCACACCCAAGTAAATAATGGCTGTAATTATGTTTAATGTCTTCTTTCACAGCTTTTCATAAACATATCTTATAAGCCAGTAGCCTATATGGACAGTGGCAATACATTTAATTGTAATAAGCAAATCATAGAAACAAGATTACAAACCATCTCCAAAATTAAATAATCACTATCTTACACAAAATGAATTAGGATCTACTTTAACATCATCAGGCCCACCTTGGATGCAAACTAAATTAACATTACAACTATGTAAACGTTGTTTTTGAAATATATAAAGGCAACAGTTTTAACTTTATATAGTGTATGTATATGTGACTATTTTTTCCTGTGGACATTTCTCAGTTCAAGCCGAGCACCTTGATCCACTGAGACTCTGATAGAAAGTGCCACCACACGGTCAGCTGAGTTAATGGATGAGTGAACTTGAAGGACCCGGACACGCTTCAAATCACACTGAATTTATCCTGCTTTTCGCTGCTTTGACTTTGAGGAGCTGTTGCTGTGGCAACAAGCCCTCCAGCCAAAGAAGATTGCAGTTTATATCAAATTAAACAACAAAAACAGAAGAAACTAAAATCGCCCCTTCAATCCTTGTAAAGTATGCAGTTATTTGAACAAATAAACAGTGCTTATATTTTGTATTTACCGTCGAGTGGAACAGCAGAAAGCATACAAATTACAGACATCCCACATTATCTGAAGGAACCCACTCACTGCCATGACCTGTGCTGTTTTGGCCAAAAAACATGAACTGTCAAAAAACACACACTGATGTAGTACTTTGTCGCCCTCTTGTGGTGAAGACAGGTAATGGTAAGATTAAACATTACACACTGACAATTATGACCAGAAGCATCACAGCTACAAAAATAATACAAAATGTAAACACATCGACATTCACTTTTAGTAGCTTACACTGATCCATAGAGACAAGTATTACAAAAGGTATCAAATGTTTTCTTATTTAAAGCATTAATGGTATTTTCCCCTGTTATTCGCCTCTATGTAAAAACAGTTTGACAATAAGAACTAAACAAACAAAAACGAAACAGGAAGTAAACAAAGTATGTTTCTCACCAGTTTGTTGTTTCCTGCTCTTCTTCCCAGGCAGGCAGGTCATCCACGTGTCGCTTTTGTTTACAGGCAGGAATTAAACACAAATACCACAGGAAAAAACTGATGACAATGGACAACAATGAGGAGGATGAGGATGCTCAGTCCTGATGTCGTTTTCTTTCCAACAATACGCTATTAAAACGTTAGAATAGCAAGCATACCCAACACTAAAGACAAATTGTTAGTTCAATATAAAGCTTGTAGTAACACCTGGACTTTGTCCTGAGTAAAAAATGTTGAACAAAAACAGTTTAAACGTTTTCTCTGAGACCGATTCATGGATCCAAGGCCGGGCAGATAAAGAGGTTTCCCTAACAGTACACAAATACTTGTGACCATAACCAGGTGTGTGTTAGATATGGGCGCTATGATAAGTCAGAATTTGCAAAGCTGACACTTCTGCAGCCTAAAAAGTTTACTCTACAGCTAATACTTACCAGGAGGTCAATCAATGATGTTTCTTAATTAGGATGATGGAAGAACATGCATACAAAATACAGTGAGGCATATTCACTTATTCCTAAATCCAGCTCTGGTGACTTGGCACTAACTGCACAGTGTAATGTTAAAACGATCCCTCTGTGCATTGCATTCATAATGAACAATTTGGCATTTAATAACACTGCAGGAAACAAAGAAAGAAAATAAAAACAAGCAGAAGGGAATGTCCTCTGATACGGTGTGAAACAGATAATGCAACATCCCATCCGTCAAGGCCACTCTTTGCAATCTGCCATTTGTGTGTTGGCAACAGAATGCTTTGCTTGCAGACTTCCCTCACACACAGATATCTGCAGAGACAAACAAATGTGTGAGAATCAGGAAGGTTACAGAGGAGAATCGGTTTTCTGGAGCTGATTGGACCATAAATCAGACTTTTTGGTTGCACCTTTCTCCTACAGTGCAGTCATGGTGTGCTGTGCTCTTTTCATCCTCGGCCCTCTGTGGGTCCACATTCTGGGACATGCATGCAGCGGAGAGGATTTGTCCCGGGAAGAGGTGTTGTCCTGGGTCAGAGTGCGGGTCCTGGAGGGCCTCAGGCTGGAGGAGCCTCCTTTAACCCCAGTGCAGGCTCCAGATAGGGACCCCGCACCGAGCAGGACAACGTGGGTCAAGCCACAAAGCAGTCCGACGCAGGAAACATGTGAAATCATTCTCTTCCCAAGTTCTGGTGAGAAAAATGCAAGTTTTTTTTTTTTAACAAGAATAACGCTCCTAAAACTTTTAACACCTTATTTATGTACTTGCACTCGCCAAAATTCCCTCATTTCGGATCATGGAATTGTGTCAAATAATAGGAATTGAAGAGATTCAGATTTTTATAGACTCAAATTATACACACCCTAGTTCTATAACGAACACAATGGACAATTACATTTCAATTTAGCACTGTTAATTATATTAACAAAACTGTCCAGTTCACACGATAATACATTTTAGATACTCAGTCTTCATGTCTTCATGGATGCTTGAGAATAAGAATGGACTAAAAGTGCAGGAAATCGATTTGGTTTTATGCCTTGTTAGTTTTGTGCCTATTTGTAATTGTTTTGTGTCTAGTTGTAGTCATTTTGAGTCTCGTTGGTTATAGTTCCTTTGTCTCTTTACTTGGGAGTATCTCTTTTTAGATGTGTATGTCTCTTCGGAGATGTTTAATGTTTCCTTTTGGTTGAATTCAAGTCTCTTTCTGGTTGGTACGTGTCTATTTTGAGTGTCATTTCGTAGCAGTTGAGGTCAGTAAAAAAAAAGTCTTAGGTTATGACCTCCTGTTTGTGAAGGATGTTCAGACAACAAAAGGCGAAATTGCCCCAATAAAAAGCTATAAAACGTCCCTGACTGCTGTCTCACCTCTTTTGCAGACTCATCCTGTGCCACATCTGACTCTGCAGAAACCGCCAGCAGCCACTTCACATATTACTTCCAGCCCTCCATGAACAGCCAAGAGACTTCAGTCACGTCTGCCCACTTCTGGTTCTACGCAGGCGAAGGAGCAGCCAACTCCTCCGCCCAGCTGTTCATGGTGACTTCAGCTCAGCAGCTCCATCAGGCGGCGGAGGCTCCTACAAAGACTAGCTCAGACGGGTGGACGACCTTTGACCTGGAGCAAGACACTCTGGCCTCTGTGGCTGAGGGGCCCTTCCTGCTGCAGGTCCGCTGTCCAGCCTGTCAGTGCAGCAGCAGTGAACCAGACCACACCCCCTTCCTCCACCTCCACGCTCAGCCTCGAGGTCCTGCCCGCTCCCCCCGCAGTGTCACCATCCCCTGGTCTCCTGCTGCTGTGGAGCTGCTCAAGAGACCCTCCGAGGAGCGACTCGGCGACTGCACCAGAGCGGAGGTCCAGATCAGCTTCGAGGAGCTGGGCTGGGACAGCTGGATCGTGCACCCCAAGGCGCTCACTTTCTACTACTGCCAGGGGAACTGCTCAGCCGAGGGTCGGACCGCCACCATGCTGGGGATCAAACAGTGTTGCGCCCCGGTGCCGGGGACCATGAGGTCCCTGAGGATCACCACAACATCCGACGGAGGGTACACGTTCAATTATGAGACCCTGCCCAACATCATGCCTGAAGAGTGTACTTGTATGTGACATCTTAAAAGGCCAGTTTACCCAAATGACAAAAAAGGATTTCCTGTTTTCTACAGTCTTTAAAAAAGATAATGAAACTGCTATCTAAGATTGAATCTACTTTCTACCAACAAAAGGTCCCTGTGTTACTGAATAAATCTTCATTTACAATTTAAAGAGATTGTTATTTTTGGTTATCAGACCATTTAGAGTTTTCCTTTTAAATGCCGTATTATTAGCATTTTTCTTGTGCATTATTTGTTTTTAGCCACAATCTGTAAAATACCTTAAGGCCAACATTATATTGCTTTTTTATTGTGTTCTGATACGACCTTTAGAGGGCAGTATCGGCCTCTTTTTAAACCATTTGACTTCATATTCAGTCTGACTTCTGTTGTATATTATTAATAAAATCATTGATTTAACCATTTTGTGTTCTGCTTATACCACAAGTTAAAATGTTTAAGCTCCTGATGGATTTACACAACTTTACCACAGAAAGAGTGCAAAAGCCCAACACAATGTTCAAATATATTTATTTTATTTACTCTGAAGACAAAATAATCTCTACAGTTACAAAAACTACAACATTTGCAATAGAAAAAAAAAAAGTATAAACCATTGGAGAAAGGTTCAAAAATGGAATGTCGTACCTTGCCAAAAAGTAGCAAAATCGGAAGTGAGATGATTACAAAAATACAGCATTAAACATCTCTTTGGCAAGATTAATTATTCCAGCCAAAGATCATAAAACCAGCTGACAGGCTAGGAGAAAGTCCAAACTGAACAGTATTGATCAAAAGTCTCACGACGAGTTCACTGGGTTGTGTTTTTTTCCCCAGGATCCATAAAAGCATCCATGTTTCAGCACAAACAGAGGGGTGGTGGTGCATGTCAAGGGCGGAAAATATGTCTCACCAAAGAAGAATGTACATTTCAAAAGACAAGGATAGAAAATTATTGTTGATGATAGCCCAGAAGACAGATGTTTTCAGCTGGTTAGCAAAAGAGAACTCACGTAACATTCTTCACATTTCTGCATTTAAGGACGATTTGTTTTTCTAATTACATCATTTAGGGAAGAAACAGAGTTACTAAATACCCAATAATTAAGTGGCATTCATGATGCCAACACTTCTAAACAAAAAACAAGGTAAATATTCTACAGCTTTGGTCAGGAAATAGTACTAACAATAAGTTCTGGTAAAAATAAATGGAGTGTTTTAAATGAATTGGTTGTAAAAAAAAAAAAAAAACAATTCTAGGAAATTCCATGGAACATTTCCTGTCGATAAAGAATTCAAGCATTTCCCAGGTAAACATTTTGGCCAATTGGAGTAAATATACAGGCTTCAAAATTAATCTGAAATGGTGTGACTTGTGTATAATAAACACAGATAATCCCTAACATCAAATCTGTTTAAATTAAAACATGACTTGGCAGGTTAAGCCGCCCTCGTTGCACGGAAACGCTGCTGCACACGCTCCAGAAACGACATGTGGTTGGAAAAAAATCTCTGAGGCCAACAAGTCTCGACAAAGTGAGACCTTAACATCTGACGTTTTACAGAAAGAGAGCCTCTCTTTTGTGTGGACGACAGCGAAATAAAGTACACTTGCCCAGAGGAGTTTAAAGCTTCTGATAATCCTTACGAGTTCTGAACTGGATGAAGATTGCAAAGGCCACAAAAACAGAGTGGGCGAGAGACCGGGGTGCAGACAAAGCGCAGGCCGAAGGCACAGTGAAGATTTGGACGTAGGTCAGCGAGCAGAAACTGGAGATGTGGCAGGCTTTCAAGTTTAGAGTCGTGGAGATTAACCATTTGTCACAACACAGCTTGGTCAGCATTTTCTTTTCTTTCTGTCTGACCCCTAATACTGAAAGGCATAATTTCACACACAGACACACACACAGAGACACACACACGATTTGGTCTCCCTCAGTGGTCTGACTGCACTCCCATATGTGCATCCCCATGTGTTTAAGGCCAGTAGGAATGTAAGAACAGACGTTTGAGGCAGGAAGCACGCTCAGGCATGTATTCCTAGGAGAAGAGCAAACAAACATTGGGAATATTTAGCATGAATGTTCACTGGGAAAAAAAAGCTGTGCTGACTTGTAAATTAGATTGATCGATTATACAGATTCTGGGTTCTAAAGATTACGCAAAGAAATATTTTTCAGATCTTTTAAAATCATAAAAAAGTAGTGTATCTTAAGTAAGTAGTTTCCACGGGACCTTTCTCGCTGGCCTCCCCCTGCTTCTCCTGGGCGAAGTTGAGGCGGTTCTGCTCGGCGGCGGTCTGTGCGGGCGTGTGGACCTCGGGGCTGCTGCTGCGGGAGGGGGTCCCCTCGTCCACCTGGTAGGCCAGGTCCAGGTGCTGCTGGGCCAGCTTCAGGTGCCGCCGCAGCCTCTCCAGCTCTCTGGACGACTGCACCTCGTCCCCGAAGCTGTCCCGCCCGGAGTCCACCACCGGGGAGTCCCTCAGCTGTCCTTTCAGCTCTCCTTTCCTCTTCTCCTTCTTCATGGTGGCGTGGTATCCCGGTGGAGCCGTCACCACGGATCGCGAGGAGGACGGGAGGGGGGTACGCGAGCTGAGCGCGGCCCGCTTCCTGAAGGTGTCTCGGATGCCGCCGATCCCCAAGTGGATGATTTCAAAGATGGTGAGGAGCAGGCAGAGGAAGGACACGACGTACATCACCAGCAGGAAGATGGTCTTCTCCGTGGGGCGGGACACAAAGCAGTCCACGGTGTGCGGGCACGGCGAGCGGGTGCACACGTAGGACGGGATCACCTCGAAGCCGTAGAGGACGTACTGGCCGAAGAGGAAGGCGACCTCGAAAGAAGTGCGCCACATCAGCTGGCACACGTAGACTTTCATCAGGCCGTCACGCAGGATCCGCCGGCGGCCGTCATGCTTTTTCTCCGAGGCTGGAAAATAAAGACACCGGTTAGGATCTGATTCAGGGACAGTGGAACAGAACAAAGTGCTCCTTAAACTGCCACCTTACTTTTTTCCACTTTCTCAGGCTTGTCGTGTTCAATCTCCTCAGCGATCATGGGGTCTTCCTCCCCGTTGTCCTCCGCCTCCTCGTAGTCCCGGACGGCCCCGCGGCTGACGATGGGCATCCTCTTCTTCTGGGTGCGCACGGGCCGATACTCGCTGTCGTCCATGCGGGCGATCTTGTGCATGGCGAAGCCCAGGTACATGATGGTGGGTGTGGTGATCAAGATGACCTGGAGCCAGCATGTGCACGGTTCACACATCTGACACATTTACGGTTTTAAAAACAGAACTTCTATTGAAATGTGATGCGCAGCTCACCTGGAAGATCCAGAATCGCACGTGGGAGAGCGGAGCGAACGCGTCGTAGCACACGTTCTCACACCCGGGCTGCTGCGTGTTGCACACAAATTTACTCTGTTCATCGTAGTAGATGGTCTCGCCTCCGACGGCTGTCAGCACGATGCGGAAGATGATGAGCACCGTCAGCCAGATCTTCCCCACAAAGGTGGAGTGGTTGGAGATCTCATCCAGCAGACGAGTGAGGAAACTCCAACTCATGGTGCCAAGGTGACCGGGGAGCTAAATGAGCTCTGGAAAAAAAAAGAAATAAAACAGTTATTCAAATGAGCAATTATAGATGTTTTGGTCTATGGTTAAATTGCAAACCTCTACTCAAACAAAAACGTTTACTTTAAAATTGACTAGTCAAACTAGATTTAACTAGGAAACAACTATAACAAACATTTAGTCAAGTCAACATCCAAAGCGTGATATTAAAATCTTTAACATTTAGTCAAACAGAAATGATGTCAGCCTAATATTTACCATTCTCTGCTATAATATATAAATATTTTCTGGATTTCTTCTTTTTTTTTTAGATGTTAAACTGAATATATCTTTCATTTGAAAACATTGACGAGAGAAAATTGAGACATTTCAAACTATTTTTACAGTTTTTAGTCCAAATTGTTGACGAAATGAAATCTGACACTTAAGTCTCAAGGCATGACTCAAATAGCCCCCCACTGCATTAACAGAAAGTGTTCGCACCACCATGTTGACACATCGACAAAATCATTGAAGAACACAAGTTTAAATGATGCCCTGCGAGTGTTTTAGGTGTTCAACCGCTGGGCTGAGGAATAAACAGAGCCATATGCTTTTGTTTAATCAGACACAGATCTCAGACGGGCAGGTATCCATGCGGAAACTAAACGGCAGACATGGGATCAGTGCTGCTGGTCAGAGCCCTGGTAGTCGTTTGGTGAAGCTACATTCTTACAGATCCTTGGCATGCTGAGCTCAAGCTGCTTAATCAAACATCAAAGTGTCGACTGGCAAGATGTAGCTAGCCGTGAGGAGAGCTTATGATACTAAAGCAGAGCATGGGGTGAGGAATTTATTCTCTGACACACAGCCAGCCCTTTAAAAACCCTCAGTTTACATAGCTGTGACGCGGAGAAAAGAACAATACTGGTCATGTTCAGTAGCCATTACAAGGGGTTGCTTTTCATTTACAGAAAAAGCTTGAATTTTGAACAGCAACAGTGGAATAACACAGCTAAAATTAACTCAAGAACCTTCAGCAAAGTGGTTGTTGCAAAGACAATAACCAGCTTTCATGACTCATTGAAATAGCCTTTACAAGCATACGTAGGCCTGCCTCCTCAGATGAGTTCACCCTCGCAGGGTTACTCATCCCCTCACTTTTTTAGCATCCGAATGTGGCAATTTGGAGAAGGGATTTAGCAACTTGCCTGAGCCTGACCGGAAAAAATGTTCTGAAAAAATCGTAAAAAAAAAAGCCTCACCAAAGTTGGCCTGGAACAGACATTGAAAATTACAGGCCTCGACACTTCTCAGATCTAAAAGTAAGTCAGAGTTTTTCTTCATGGAGAACAGACCAGTTAAGCTTTGAGAAAACCAGATTCACATATCGGGCCATCCTTGTTATCGCCACACAAAAAAACATCTCTGTGCCTCCATGTTTCTGTTGTTTCTTGGTGGTGGGAATAGATAATAGTTTGAGGACACAGACAGCTTTATGACCCTGAAATAAAATGTGGGATGGGAACAAGTACATGGCCTAGGTGTTTCAGTAGCCTACATGTGACATAATGGAAAAAGCACTTTAAAAAAAACACAAAAGAACATGTATTGTCTCATACAGAAAAATGTCAGTGATAACATTTAAAAGCCCTGACAGTGAATGACGCAGATTGGCCCTTTAAAAAGCATCCGTTCAACTTTTATGATTTCCGTTCAACTTTTTTGATTTCCTGTTTTTCCGATCAGATATTCAGCCAACTCCCGTTCAAACTGTGCTGTGAGGACACGACCTGATTCCCCAAACAAATATGTGCTGACCAAAAGCATCTTTTGAAAAATTAGAGGCATTACCGTCATGAATCCTGAGCAGCCTAACCACTAATTGTCTAATATCAGTACAACCAAAAAGCATGCCGAGCTGCCAAAACAAGACGCTTAAAGGCTGACATTTCAAATGTGACCTCTACTTCTGTTGGTGCCATTTTATCAACCTTTAAAAAACACACTTATCACTGCACTTCAGTCACCTGGAAAATCAACACTTGTGATATAACTTGCAACTGCCAAGATACAGGTTAGACAAGCAGCATTTGGTCCATTATTACATCAGAATGATGAGCAACTGCAGTCCAAGGGGTTGATATTTATCACAAATAACACCATTTTCTCAAATGACATGACATTTGACAGATAACCACAGTTCGGGTGTTACATTTCTTTCTGTTTGTCTGCTCAGAACAAATGTATATTCAGTCTATTCACCCTAAGAAACTTCCTGTACTTTCAGACTTCATTTTTCACCGTGTTTTAAACTCTTTAGGCTACAACAGGTGTTCCATACTATGAGTTTGGCCCGTGAAAGTTTTCCAGAGGTGTAGACTTCTTCCACAGAAGCTAGAACAAATCAGATGAAACTCAGACAGCCCTTCTTGTTAACACACTGTTAAATACCAACACTGCTTCTCTTCAAATAAACACACTCAAAGAAAGACAGAAGTCTCCAAAGAACCTATTTGACTTGGACAAACTGGTTTCCTAAATGCAAACATTTCTGCAGGGCCACCCTTCCAAAAAGCTAACCAAAGACAGCTTCTAAACAGTAGCTTATTTGCTCATGTGGGCTAAACCAAGCTCAACTGATTTAATGGCTTTTCTGCTTCAGGAGTCAGGAGGAGATGGAGGGGGTTGGAGAAGTTTTTGGGCAAAGGATCTGGACAAAGCAAAGCGAGCATTCCTGCCTAACCAAAAGCAGACAGCTGGATTTTTAGGGTTCAGGGAGCAGACAGAGGGCACATGAAATCTCCATGCAGTCTGAGCAGCATATGGAGAACACAGCTCCAACAAATGCTCCTCTTCTGTGGCGTCAACAAATACCACTTTGTGACGTTGCAAGACATCCAGAGGGGGAGAATGCTGGTTTTCCAAACGGGCAGTAAAAAACAAGTTTAAAGGAAGTTTAAAGCACCGCTGCATAACTTGGGAGCCATGAACACGCTTTGCTGAGTCAGACTGACTTGTTTTGGAAATTGTGGCATTCCTGGAGGAAAAAGTGCTGCCAAGCTTCAGTGGGCAAACAAAAATCTGAAGATGAAGCCATCATTTCACAGAGCCAGAGACACAGAAGTTTGGAACGTTAACCACAATTAGTCGGGGAATTACTCATAAAAAACAATGCTCTTAGTCGAGGGTGTGAGTGAATTTAGCCATCACGATGTAGAAGGTCTTATTCTATGATATTAAATGTCGTTTGTTGGAAGTTTATCAATCTGTAAGAAGTTACACAATGTTAAAAGGGAAACGAACAGTGGTTTTCAAACAGTTTTACACGTTAATATATTCTCCTTTGAGCTTCAAATGGACGAAAATAGCTTCGACTCACCGCTCTCCGGCAAGCGCACACTCCAAAAGTAGTTACGTGGAACTCACTTTGCAAATTCAGACTTGAAAACACAGCAGCGTGATGGCAAAACTCAAAGCATGTTCAAAAACTTGAAACAAGCAGTTTTAACAAACTTATCGAACAAATGTATCCCGCTACCAAACACCCACCTTTTGCGCTCCGTTCTGCGCGACTTCTCTCCTTAATTGCTCGACCAGGTTTTCCTAATTAGTGCGCGTTCTCATAGGCGTCTGCGCGCTTCCGCGTCCGAGCCAGTCTTTCAGCAGGAAGCCATTCAGCCCGTGTTGACCCCATGCAGGACAAAGGAAGAGAAGGATCTGTGGTTCCCGCAGGCTCCTGCTCTCCTGCTCTCCTCCTCCCACACCTCCTCCACCTAACTCGGCCCCATTCAAGAAGAGGAGGCCCCTCGCGTGAAACCTGAGCCCCGGGACGCTGACTAGTGACTACCGTTCTGCCCTCCCCAAAAAACACTCTCCTATTATACGGTTCATAAAAGGATGATGCTATGCAAGTGTCACGGTTTAAACTCAGGGAGAGTATAGGAATTAAATAGATGCACAAATAGGCCCTCCTTAAAGTCATTATTACAATTGTTTTCAACTAAAATAGCTGTTTTGGAAAGTATTGATGAGGACTATAGTACATACTCAATAACTAGACAGCCATGTCAGTTTAACATATTTCAATATATTATTCATTCTTCTTTAATTGATTCCTTAGAATTGTAACATTGGTAAGGTTTTATGTTACTATAGTGTTGAACTTCCAGGATTTTTGCTGCATAAAGCACAAATCTGAAAAATTTCTTGATTTAGTTTTTGGTTGGCATACTGTAGCCCAATGTGCCCAGACTAAATATACCATAAGAAAAATGTCTTACTCAGAAATAACAAGGAGCAAAGTCAAGTATTAAGCTCATAAAAAGTGGAATATCAAAGCTTTGGCCACATATGCAGCTTAAATAAATTCCTAAAATGTTTTTTCTTCAAAGATGCTGGCTCTTGACTATCACTAAAGTATGACATTCCTTGTGAGCCAAAACTGGCAAAGTTATACTGTTAGATCTTTGCCAAAAGGTATATATATATATACATAGCCTATATATATATATACACCAGATTTCAAAGCTTTAGACCAATCATAACAAATACTGTGCCATTTCTTCTTAACATGTTATGTTATGAGCATATTGGGGTTTGTTATGCACCTCTCCACTATAACTTCATTTTCACAATGTGTTTCTAATATGTACTCTCGAATATCAATTGGATGGATGGATATACACACACAAACACACACGCACACACACACGATTTTGATGTATAAAATGAATGGACTGGCCCTTTTTATCTGCTAAATTCTTGTCTTTATATGCTTAAAACTACACAGAGTGCAATCCCATAATCGAATCATTCCCATTTTTGCAGAGGACCCCGTGCTATCCGGCGGCCCACAGTTTGGCATCCCACTGGCCTGAATGCGTGACTGCAGCTTTAGAGGCGGAGGCCCACTGACAGAGTTTAGATGACTCCAAAACAACAGATTTCTTGCTGTCATGCAGCTGAAGTGCTCCTGAGTTACCAGAGGAGCCCAAAAGTTTGTGGGAAGGCCAGATGGCTTCGCCCAGCCAAATCACCATGGCTGCATCCCAGCTTCCTCAGGCGTGAACTCATTCACCTGCACCATTTAGCCTCACTTATTCACACACAAAAATGATTATTCTCTTGGCATCTCGCAGCCGTTTTTATGTTCACTTGTGGATTCCTGGGAGAATTAGCTTTTCATTTTTGGGACTTGCAGTCAAATTAAAAAACACTTGAGGATTGAAATGTGTGGCGCTGAAAAATGACACTAGGATTATGCAATTTATCCAAAATGAAAAAAGGGGTCCCTGTTGAGGCTCAACATTCCTTCCTAACCCCCTGCTGTGCATATATTAATTGCATGAGTGACTCACTGGTATGAAGCCCCTTTTTCCCCACCTGCACATCCTTGAAAATACAAATGTTGTGTTTTAGTATCAGTCTCGATTGCTTATTTCCTCCTCGACATAAAACTTTGTGACTTAAATTCATGGCGTGCAGGTTTTTATGCCGACTTTCTAGGCTCATTAATTTTACTGTAGTTTAGGCCAAAAACAAAAGGCAACCTGGCAGGAAGGACGAGGTTCTTAAGCATTCACAGAAAATGAACAATTAACACATGGGGAAGAACAATAAAATGTTGAAATGCATGGCGTAATATGGGCATGTGAGAGTGAGGAAAATGGTCCCAGATGCCATATCAGAAACATAAAATTGAATTAATGATGTAATATACGACACCATTAACTCACTTTTATGTACCTGCCCTTTTTTTGATTTCATGGCAACTACTTTTTAGGGGAGAAAAATGCACTTTGAGGCACTTAGTTAATCTCCAGCTTGCCCCCCAGAAAAATAGACTTCATTGTTCAAATTCAAATGTTCGTTTCTGCGGAAAAACCCCATCACAGTTTTCATTGAAAGTTCCGTGTGGGAGGCTGGTTAAAAGTACTTTTTGATTCCAATTCAAGCGCTTATTATTGCTGATTTATGTGCTCAAGGTAATCCTAAAATCCCATGAAAGGTAGCAGCACAAGAGGTCTTAATCACAAGCTTTTTGTATGCACACTTCCTGTTGGCTCTTTTACTGTGAGAGAGCTGTGATGTATCAACACTTTTAGAGGTTCAGAAAGTCTATCCGTTATTAGCTCGCAGGATGTTGTTCTGTACCTGATGCAAGAAACAGAAAGAGAATGAACCACACTTCTTTTTTCCTCATATGAATGTGAATAACATTAGAACTAACTTGTGTGTTTAAACCTGCTCCCAGGTCAGGATCGGGGGGGTTTGTCAGCCACGTGGGGGCAATTTAAGGTGATCCGGGTCTCCAACGAGCATATGCACAGCACATGTACAGCACTGGTGGCTAAAGCAATATTTACTCTGTGAAATTGGTTAACACAGCTGAGCCTGGAAGTGTTAAGTGAGCATAAAATAAAAAAGAATGCTATGTAACGACATGGCCATACATTTGATCCAACATCCCTGACGTCTTCTGCAGATCTCTTAGCATTCCTTCACTGGTGCAGCTTTTAACTGCAGCCAGAAATAATGTAGCAATTACCCTGCAGCAGTGGCCGAGCAGACAGCAGCTGTGCATGCTCTTGTTTTATCACAGTCAAATAAAGCATTCAAAAATGATGTCATTCACAGCTTTCTGTAGGTTGATATTTAACAATCTGTCACCTTTTTTGATTGTTGTTTGCAGTACAGAACATTTACAACATTAACATATAAACAGATTTTTAAGACAATAATCAAGGATTTGTCACATTTCTTGCATGCTGCTAACGTGAACCTATTCCAGAAAAAGAAACTACACAAATACTACAAACATATTTTTATCCCATTATACACATGACACATCCAATGTACTTTTTATTATGGCATTTATATAAAAATAAAATACTTTTTGCATCAAACCATAATGAAAAAACAAAGCTAAGAAATTAAGTTTAACTGGTTCATCTTTCCGCTGAGTTTTTATATTTACTGTGCATGTAATATATACATAGATTACACGTTGCAGTGGTTCCATACATAATGCTCAACATTTGAAACATAAGGATTTATACTTAGTAATGAAAATCCACTGCATTTAGCAAAACATAAATGAGGACGATAAACAAAAGAATACAGCTTAATGAAATGCTCCCAAGTGTTAAAGACAATAACTGCTGTTAATCTTATGAGACCATTTCTTAATGGTACCTGACATAACACTATGCTGAGACACACCATGAGACCCTAATTGGGGTGGGAAGGTGTGAGGTGACCTAGATGACACCCTCCTAAAGCTTTCAAAAGCACCCCCAGCCTCGTGTTGAGCGCGTGATTTCCCAAAACGCTGCACCCTAAGTCGGCGAGGAAGGGGTCTGTCTAGATGAATGAAGGGGGGTGGGGGATATTTACCAAAAAAAATCCAAACCCAAAGCCCCCCAAAACTCAAATCTGCAAGACGCCACGGTGATTGAAGAACATGAGACACGTTGAGGTGCATTCAGAAACAAGGCACACTCCATTTGAGCTGTGGAAAAGCAGGATGCTATCTGGGGGGGGGGGGGGGGGGGGGGGGAGATCGGGAATTATGCAACCAGTGCTTTTACAGGCTTGTGTGCCACATGAATGAGTGCAATCATTTCAGAGTTGTTGCCTTAAAAAAACGATGAAAGCGTAATGGAAGCAGACTGCGCGGGGAGAGAAAATAAAGACAACCTCGGCTCACGCTCACTAAACATTTCCCCCCCCCCCCCACACACACACACACACACACACACACACACACAGTCGAGCCCTCCCCCCATTACGCTGCTTTGTCTTGCAGGCTTGTGTGCAGTTTCACTCCGAACATGGCCTCCCACTGTGTTCTGACCCAGGCCAGCAGACCCTGCGGGAGCTCAGCGCTATCGGAGCGCACACACCATGTCTTCTCCTCTTTCACCGTCTGCAGGAGGGAAAACAAAAATCACAGTCATGCATGTGTTTCAAAACGATTCTCATCTCGTCTGAAAGGAGAGTGCTTTCTCGTGTGCATCTCTCCACCCTTGAATACTCACCTCATCGTAAAGCTTGATATCCATCCGGCACTGATCTGATGGCCACAGGTCGACTGAGCTCACGCAGCTGATTGGCAGCGTTTCTAAAATGTCAACACTCCCGCTGCTGCCTTCATTGTTTTCAGTGTTGTTTGGGTTTTTGCACCACTGGTGATCCTCTTGGAGCAGGTACAGGGTTTCCCGGGTGGCCAGGACTGTAAGGGGCGTCCAAATGTCTTCTGTAAGAAAGACAATAACATCACTTTTAGGGTATTTTCTATCATAACATGTTTCCTTACCAGTGGAAAGGAAACATCCACATCTCACATTAAGTTGTATTCCTTACTAACATTGTCTATGTAAGTAGGTAGATGTTCAAAAAGAGTAAGCATGAAATCTTTTGCATATTCAAAATTAAAAATACAAAAAACTCACTAAATGTGCAACTTTGTGAAATATATTAGTTAAAGTTTGCTACCCTATTCCCCTGAAGTGCCTCCACTTAAAGGTCATATATTATTAAAAATCCACTTTTTCATGTCTTTTATAATAAATATAAATATGTGTCCCCTATGTTTTAAGAGATCTATCTAAAAACTGAAAATGAGCTGATCAGATTTTGGCCACTTTGTGATGTCACCCTGTTTTTTTGGCTTGTTTACCCATTAGCCAATCAGAGACGTCTTGAATTACCGGCTAACAAATATGTATGACGTTTTTCTGCAAGTTTGGGTTATACATTTCATGTCCGAACGCCCCAGTCTTCAGTAGAGCAGTCGAGGAAAAAGGCAGATCTAGGCATGCACTTCAAATTCCACAGGCGTGCTCTGCTGTGTGTAGCCTGCAGCTACCTTTGCTTCATGAAGCACGGAAAACTGAGTTATACGGTAATGGGCACTGTTCTGTCACTCATTTCAGCCAAAACAACACTTTAATGACTCGTTTAATGGGGATCAGCAACAGGTGTCTCACATCAGCCCACAAATCACATCCTAATAACATATTTCTCTGTGTTTCTATTTGAAATAAAATCCTTCTTTCGACAATAACATGCTTTCCTGGCTATTATTCTATATTATCACATAGGGTCACATAGGGTCACATAATCCCTATAATAGTGAGCGAGATGACCAAAATACAACTGAGAAATATCTTGAACACGACTATAAATCAAGATGACAGGAAGACAAGCAGAGTCAAAGTAATATAGCCTTCCAGAAATCATAACATATGACATGTTGAGATCTGTTTGTCCTTTTAACACGTGTAAGGTCATTCTCAGTAAGACGGAGGAATGTACACTGAACAAAAATATAAATGCAACACTTTTGTTTTTGCTCCCATTTTTCATGAGATGAACTCAAAGATCTAAAACATTTTCTACATACACAAAATAACCATTTCTCTCAAATATTGTTCACAAATCTGAAAGAATCTGTGATAGTGAGCACTTCTCCTTTGCCGAGATAATCCATCCCACCTCACAGGTGTGGCATATCAAGATGCTGATTAGACAGCATGATTATTGCACAGGTGTGCCTTAGGGTGGCCACAATAAAAGGCCACTCTGAAACGTGCAGTTTTGCTTTATTGGGGGGGGTCTGGGGGGGTCCGAAAACCCTAGGGTTAAACCCTAACCCTAACCCTAACATGTCACCCATTGAGCATGTTTGGGATGCTCTGGATCGGCGTATACGACAGAGTGTTCCAGTTCCTGCCAATATCCAGCAACTTGGCACAGCCATTGAAGAGGAGTGGACCAACATTCCACAGGCCACAATCAACAACCTGATCAACTCTATGCGAAGGAGATGTGTTGCACTGCATGAGGCAAATGGTGGTCACACCAGATACTGACTGGTTTTCGGACCCCCCCAGACCCTGAGGCTGTGCGAAGTTGCTGGATATTGGCAGGAACTGGAACACGCTGTCGTATACGCCGATCCAGAGCATCCCAAACATGCTCAATGGGTGACATGTTAGGGTTTAACCCTAGGGTTTTCGGACCCCCCCAGACCCCCCCAATAAAGCAAAACTGCACGTTTCAGAGTGGCCTTTTATTGTGGCCAGCCTAAGGCACACCTGTGCAATAACCATGCTGTCTAATCAGCATCTTGATATGCCACACCTGTGAGGTGGGATGGATTATCTCGGCAAAGGAGAAGTGCTCACTATTACAGATTTTTTCAGATTTGTGAACAATATTTGAGAGAAATAGTTATTTTGTGTATATAGAATTTTTTTTAGATCTTTGAGTTCATCTCATGAAAAATGGGAGCAAAAACAAAAGTGTTGCATTTATATTTTTGTTCAGTGTCGATGACCTGATATGAGAGAAAAATAGTGAGCTGAAAACGTGATGCAAAATAAAGTTCACAACGTATTAGTGTTTTGCTGAATAAATGTCACCTTGCAGAACAAAAGCCAGGATGTAGAAAAACTGCAGCTGTCCATCTTCCATGTCTGCCTGGATGTCTTCACACACCAGAGGCCTGGAAAGATCAGAAGAGATCAATAACGTTAGAATAATAAAAGCACTGCCAGTGTTTTCATGTATAACAGGGCTTGCGGTGCTGCCATGCTGTCTCAGATGGAAGCACTTGAGCATCACAGGGTGAACTTCCCAGTAACTGTGAAGCAAAGGGGATAATTGACATAATAATAGCTGACAGAGCTTGGATTGTGAAAACCAAGGAAGTGTGAGACTGCGGTTAGCGCTTCGCTGCACATCAAGGCGCTGCTTTGATTCCTCTCCATTTAAGTTGACCATCGAGCAGATGACAAATTGGAAGATTCTTTAAAGATCCAAGAGCGCGTTGGTACCTGGGTTAAAATGGATAAAGCATGTTTGGCTTGGTAAAGGAACTAGAATGCTGTAGAGGAACTAAGTAAATGTACTCAAGTACTTATAAGTAGTGACATTGGGAATGAGGGGCTTTTACAGAGTGTTTCTACAAAGCCCACTACCCAAACTGCTACAAGCATCAGGTGTTGAGAAAGTACTGGGGCATGAGTCAGGGTTTGTTGCGCTACACATGGCATACATTAACATGTGGTTCCCCCGCTAATTTAGTGGTGCCTGCTTTACAAATTGAAGTCCAAAAAAGAAAAAGGCTGATTGTAATCAAGCAAAGATGTGTGCAGTGTTAGAACTCTCTTTAACTCTTAACTACGGTATTTCGACCACATCATCCAGCATTTTCACAAATCAAATCACAGGCGGCTGCCATTGTCTCGTTGCATCTGTAGTGGGACGTACCAGAGATGGTGCTGAGGGTTGAGCCTCGTGGTGGAGATGGACTCCAGCTTGCTGTCGGATTTGTGAGCCATCTCGCGCACTATTCCTGAGGAAACAAGGACACAAACAATTCAAACATATATAATATCAATGTGTTTATTTGTAAGAAGTAGACAAAGTCACCGTTGACTTTGGTTTTGAGGCCTTGAGTTTGGCATATTGGACGAAGTCTTCTTGTTTGATGGAACCAGAAGTGACATGAGGGTGGAGCTAAATATATTTGAAAACTAAACAAGACGATTGTAGGTAACCAAGCGATTAGATTTAAGGGTTATGACCTGAAAACAGACTTTCAATACCAAAACACAGACAGCCCCCAAACCTAACTCTGCAATATCAACCTGTCAATCATAAGGTACCAAAGCCAAAAAGCAAACTAGTGATTGAGACCCTAAAGTATCAGGAATATTTTTCCTTAGGCAACAAATCAAGTGAGAAGTAATAAAACCAGACTTCTGTCATATTATTGCTTTTGGTTGGTTTCCTAGCTTCATATTACTGTAAATTGCGTGTCTTTATGGATATGTTTAATGAGTACAATGAGCAATTTGTAGATGTAAACTTGGATAACAGAGAGTAATGGTTATTGTTCCCTATTTACATTACTACTAACACTAAAACAATCAACCGATTAACCCATAGTGATTATACTCATAACTGAAAAATCTGAAACGACCAAACATTAAAAACCTATTTCCAAACCAAAGAAGGAACGGTGATTTAGACTGTGATAGCTATCAGCCGACCAAAGTTGCATTACAAGCTCTGAGCCTGTTGGAACAGCTGTGAAGGTGAAGAGCTGCGTGTAAGAAGCACATCTGGGAGTAAATGGAAGCATGTGCGCTGACTTTCATCAGACGCTTGGGAGGAAATAGAGGATGCCTTTTGGATTCGATAGTCATTGTTGACTTTTTGATAAAACAAACTGTTACAGATTTCTACGGGGCACGCCGAGATCAGCATAGCAAATTGCAGGCATGACAGCATCTAGAAAAAACGTCCTTTTAGCTTTTGAAGGACACAGAAAAAGGTAAAGTGGACTAAAAAGATGTCACACCCAGAAATTCTTGAAAGCACAAAAGCCAAATGAATCTGAGACTCCTTCCTTCTCTACAACTATGATAAAAAAAGCCAAAAGGTCTCTCATTGCAGGTGTAGCATTTCCTCTCCATAGAAGCCGTGGGTGAGAAAAGGCTGGGAACACAATGCGCTGTGTCACGCTCACATTTACCAATTGTAGCGTATCAGTGAGTGTGGCAACAATACGGGGATAAGAGGGTATCTGTAGTGCGGCTCCACACTCAAGTTACAATAGACGGACTTTAGAAAAAAGGGTTTTTAAAGGGGACACTGAAAAGAAAAAAAGATGGTCAAAATCCTTCTTAGGAAGTAGGAAGGTGCAGCGAGCCGAAAAGGGAGTCTCATGAATATCATTTTTCCACTGGAAAAAAAACCCACATTCCATTATTCCCAGAAGTTTGTTTATAGGTGTGTGTGAAGGCGTTTAATTTCTGACTACAACAGGAACTATCTGACCAAAGAAGGAGCGAACAAGACGAGGAATCTGAATCAGTGCCAACTTTCCACACGTATGGTAAAGGTTTCAACCCGTCTTGTACATTAAGGAAATGGTAAACAAATGATCCATAGAGGTACTCTGTCCAGAAGAAATGGACTCAATGATGACAACTGTTAAATAAAAGCAGTTTCATGTCAAACAAATCTGAGTTCCTCCTGCACTGCTCTGCAGACAACTGATGTCCTGGAGGGGGATGCGGGCCGAGTTACACAAATGTTTGCTCAGCCTGTTTTCTAATAACTAGAGATGAAATATCTACAGAGGTCTCCTCCTTTTCCAGACAAACGGACATGGTGAGTAAGACACTAAATGAAGTAGTTTCTTGTTAAAGGAAACGTAGAATAGGACATGGAAACGGCTAGTTTGCTCGTGTGGGTAGATCACATGGCATTGAAAAAAAAAAAAATTAATTAATTTTTTTTTTTTTTTTTTTTTAAGTTAGCCTATCATCCATCCTCACTATGCCATTTGCCACTTGATTGACATACAGGTAAGCCAGTCTGAGTTGTATTGTGCCATACAGGTTCATGCAGTTATGAGGGGGCCTCACCTCACTCCTCATCTTCAGGACACAGATTGGGCAGGGGCGGCCCTGTAGGTAGATCTTTTGGGCTTGGTCATTTTAAAAGTAGCTCCCAAGCTGAAAAAGTGTGGGCACCCCTGAGTTAGAATATATAGTCAAAATAGTCCAGGATCTAACATTGTGTTGGATAACTGGATAAAAATCAATCAATGATTTGAAGTTGAACTTTTGTCCGAGAACCACAATATGTTGCTCTAGAAAATTGTAGAAACACTTGGGATAATGTGAAAAGAAAGTAAGACATGAATTAAATACAACATTTGGACTGCAGTGAACACTCTACTAACCAACTTTGCACCACAACCCTTAATCCCATGGTTTCACTGTTGAATAGTAATGGATGCTGAAGGTTGCTGTTGGAGAAAATATAACATTCCTGCCCTGTTCTGTCTCTTGTATTGTTTTAGTGTCACATTTGTTTCTGTAATCGGCCTTGTAATCATTTTGAAACTAAAATGTTTGTTTGAATGCCTCAACAAAATACTTGACCCTGAAACAAAGCTTGATCACGAAAATCTGCGCCGAGGAGAAACAGAGCTAATATAACTCGCTAACACGGACAGCTTTAGCAAGGTGTCATGTCGAATCGCAATCAGAAGCAAGCAAAGGTTACCAGACGTTTGGAACCCCCAACAGGCTTTGATTGGGGCTCTGCTCTGTGTCAATACTCCTGCTTCCTCTTGTTTCAGTCCCAGACTGTTTGGCTGGCTCCAACACCAACAACAATGCCCCCGATCATTTTCACACGAAATCAAACACCAAAGCCCCGTTTGATACGTCGGACAGCGGAGACGTATGAAAAGGGAACGGATTCAAAAACAACACCTAAAAAAAGGGGCATTTCACTCTAACCCAAATACATTCATCGCTCCTACCGAGTACATCAAGAGACTGGCATATCCCTCTCAACATGCCAACGACAGCAGAAGATCAGCAACACAAGTTCTGGACTCTTTTGTCTCTTGGCTGCAGATTTCAAAGGTCTCGTGTTATCTCTCCTGTTTCAATAAAGTTGTGTCAGACTGGGTTTGTTTCTGAAATCCAGAAAACTGTTTTAGTTTCAAACTTCAGAGTCCTCCGTCACTGCAGCTTTCATCTTCGTGCGCATGATGGGAGCCAGCTTGGACAATAGACCGAGTTTGTTTTGGTTAAGCTTTCCCGTACTTCTGACAGAATCTTACAACAGCTGTTTTGAGGTTAATTCGGCATTAGGAAATACATAGTTTGCCACAATAACAGCTCAGGTTGTAACAGATCTAAGGAAATATAGACCTTGTATACTTTGTGTGTAAGTGTTTAGAATTAAGGGAAGGAAAACTATTATTCATGTCTTGGACAAGCTCTTTGCCCTTGGTTAGAGCAATCTGGAATGAATTTCGGTGACAAAAAAATAGCTTAAATCAGCTGTTTATGAATTTGGATGCAAGTAAAAAAAGCTCCCAGAGGATACAGGGGACGCTAGGAACAAATGGAGGGATAAAAGGATAGGTTGGATTTAGGGAAACACGACCACAATGCTGATGCGTGTGCAAAAAAGAAAGGATATCATTACAGGCAATCTGGCGTTACATTTTCATGTCATGTCCTGACACAGCACAAATATGTAACATAGGTCTAGTCATTTCTTCCCAATGATATGATGCTTCAAATGTTTTTGCTTTATTATGACATTATTCTGGGTAGAAGAAGACTTTTTTGTATTTAATATTTTTCATATGCTTGGCCTGGTCTCGTTTGATTTTTCACGGGGTAAAATAACGGACAAATGTAATGAGTTAAAACGTTTTTGTGTCCAACTGAATGAATTGCTCGAAGAATATGTACCAAACAACACTTTTCATGTTCTTCCAAGAATGTTCCTGCTTGATTGTGTGTGAGTGAAAGCTGGACAGAAGCCCCTCAGACAGCAGCTGGATGTGGGGACTGGTGGAAAAAGTTGAGACTGCTCTTCTAATCAGCGTGTCCGTTTGCTGGTTCGATGTTTTGTACCCTTTCATCGATAATACGAAACAGTAATTGGTGGAAAATCCCTATCTGTTACAAATGTCCCAAAATGTAACATGTTTTCCTGTTTACTTCACGGAACTGGAGATTGTCAGATTCATTTTCCATATTTTTCCAGACATTCCAGGCCCGAGCCCCTTCTAATAAAAAGGTTTTCTTCTCGGCCGCCGGGCAGGATGTGCTCAGTTTGTGTGAACCCCATACTGTGGGGGGCAGAGGTTTGCGTCACGTCGCTTTCATATGGTATAGTATTAGTTTCTGTGGCACAATGCCTGTGAGGGTAACACACACACACACACCCTTTCCATTTGATTCCTTTTAAGAACCGTTTTTATCTAAAAGTTCACCCTACTGTGGAAAAACACACACACACACACACACACACACACACACACACACACACACACACACACACACACACACACACACACACACACACACACACACACACACACACACACACACACACACACACACACACACACACACACACACACACACACACACACACACACACACACACACACACACACACACACACACACACACACACACACACACACACACACACACACAACAGCACAGCTATTTTTAAAAGTAATTATTTTCCATCCCCTCAGAGCGACCTTAGGAAAACTGCTTAGTCCAGTTAGTACAGAAAGAACAGGCTCAGTGAGTTCCTCCCTCAAAAGAGACTTTTATATGTTTTTCCATACATTAAACATTGTGTTTGGCAGTGTTTCCTTTTACCTGTCAGGAGGCCAAAGAAGCGTTTGCAGCGTAAACTGTCCCTCACGAGGAGGGTGTAGGCCACTCCCCCAAACGCCATGTGGATGCACTGGGAGCCAAGTCCCACCTCCAGGTAGCTGAGCTCCATGATTGGGTGGCTGTCCCGCTTCTGCAGCCAATCGGAGAGCTGGCCTCTGCTGGGAGGAATATCAGGCATCAGAAAGTGAAAATGTAGTCGCAGCGTAGACAGATGAAATGGTTTACATGACCTGTGACACTTGGAGGTGTGACTGCCAGAACAACACTTTAAAATGTGTTTGTTAAGCCAGAGTTTACTTTACATGGCAATAACTTATGAATTACCTTGTTTTTTTAAAGATGGAAATATAACGTCAAAATAATAGTTGGACTTCTTGCACGAACAAGTCACGGTTACTTTCATCATAAAAATCACAATAATGTGGGAAATGGGTTTTAATGATAGTTTTTCCATTATAAAAGAAAAGAAAATAAATAATAATTTAAATAGTATATAAACATGTAAATACAAGTTAGAACAAGTGCAATAAAAAAATAAAACCGAATAAAGATATTTAAATAAAAGTCCTTTAAGAGATGAGAGAAATATTTAAATTGACAAAAGAAGTAAAAATGTGCACAATATACAACATGTATATTTCAATATTCAATGGTGTATTGGCATTATTTCCTAGTAAGGTTTTTATGCGTGTGGTAGGAAAGAAAGAAAAACAATACAAGGGGTTAAAACTATAAAACAAATACTCCACAGTCCAGAGACACTGCGAGGTCAATGTGTTCTCAAGATGTGACCCAGAAAACAGGTTATGCAATATAATCCACATCCTATCTGGAGTGTGTGGAACTACACACACACACACACACACACGCGTTAAAAGTCATAATTGTTAGCTACAGAGTGGCGCCCTCTTTTGAACCTCGGTCCAGTCCAGCAGGATTTAATTACCCTTTTGATAAATTGGAATGTGTTGTATAAACATCTCACAGACTTGACTTTATACTTCCAAGATACGTGTTATGCTTATAATACTGCAAGAATGCATATCACTACACAGTGTAAGCCACTTACTATGTTTGTTTCTAGTCTGTGAAGTGGCTCTACTCACTGGGTTTCTGATGTCATCTCCAGGAAATAGATGTGCATGTTGGACACCACCAGCAGAGAGGGGACTTGCCCGGGCTCTCCAAACTTCACAGCTGACATCTGAAGCCGCACAGTAAAAAGGAAGCATGACATTAAGCTGAATGCACATTGTCTGGAGTGGGAGTGGAACGTTATTATACTCAAAGTGCTGCTCTTCCCTGTGAATTAGTGAAGGACTTGGGCAGGATATAAGAAACAATGACGGCAGAAGGATTGTTTTTAATTTTGCATTTTGAAAATATAGTGGAATGGTTTCAAATGAAGTCCAACTTGCAGTATAACACTAAACTACTTTATAATTCTTACTCTCAACTTCGTATCTTTAGTCTAGACCTTTTTACTTTATTCCTTGAAATAAATCGTCCTTCTACTTCAGATATATTTGTATGTTTGCCTTGGACCAATGTTGGACTCATTCTATATAATATGCCTTTTTTGTTATCATAATAGCAGTCTTGAGTTTTACACAGGCTCTATAGGAGTTTAAAATCAAACACTCTAGACCAAAGCCTTCCTCAACGTTCTCTAAAACAACCCAAGAAGTCAAAACAAGTGAACAGCGAGCGGCCCTGCCACAAGATAAATAAACTGAACTAAGATGAATGGAGCGGGACGTTTGCTTGATCCTGCACGGCTCTCTGCTGCTCGTCCAGGTGTCTGACAGAGAAAAGCAATATCCGTCAGACTTGAAGAGCTCCCAGGGTGCAAGGCATATTAAAAGAGGGTCTCAGTGAATGCCAGCAGGGGGGGGGGGGGGGGGGGGGCTGGAAAAAAAATCTCCAGGAGAAGACGAAGTCGGAGCGTGGAGATTAACTGACTCATCTTGGCTGACGGAGATGAAACCGCAGCTGAAGTGTTGCAGTATGAGCTGTCACCACCCATTAAGCGGGAATCTCTTGGCTATTAGAGAGATATGTTAAGAGGAACTTTTAAAACCACAATCACAAAAGAAGCAATAAAAGCGACATAAAAACATACACCGTAGAATTTGGACGATCAGTCACAGGCGGCCACTGTTTCCTGCTTTAATATCAGCTCCATAAAGTTTAAAAGGCCCTGGAAACACTATTTTTAAATCGGTTTTTTATTGTAAGCAGTAGAGTCAAACATGAACATATTATTGTCTGCCAAAGTAAACGGAGTTGGTTATTTCACAATAGGCATTTCTGTTGGTAGTTTAACAAGGCAGGGCTCAGTTGGAACAAGGTACACACTTGCACCAATCAGAGATAAGTAACATCAAAACAAATTGTGATGACTGTTATTAGATCTGCATTGCACCTGATTTGAATTAAAACAAACAGTTTAAATGTGTTTTCATGCATCTGGCTAAAGCTGTTCCACTCTCAGGTCTGTCTTTTAAAGATACAGCTACAGTTAATAGCCAGTTAGCTGAGCAAACATATTAGAAACAGCTATCCTGGCTCTGTTCGAAAGCTCATCTAGTGCCACGTTTGTTTATTCAGTAAAGAAACCCTAGTGATGCCATGCGGTTTCCAAAACTGTTGCCTCGCTCTTACCTTGAGGAAAGAGTGAAGCTCTTCTTCCTCCTCCTCGAAGACCTCCACATCGAGGAAGAGCTGTAGCCGATGGTCCACCGCCTCGCAGTCCTCAGACAGGAAGTCCAAATCATCTACAAGGAAAATGTAAATGAGTGATCTAACATGACATGTCAAACAATAGACGGCTTAAATCAAGTTTATTGATTCCCTCGATGATATCTCACATTGAGAGTAAAGTTCTCTGGCAGAAATGCAAACCTATATTTCTTCACTTTTATGACGACAGCTTTTACTGAAGCAGACGGGAGCATTAGCCAGCAGCCCTTACGCAGGACGACATTTAAGAGCAATAAATCAACCAATGAACTGCACTGGAGGTTATTTGAGCGTTGATGGATGGTTAGAGCTAATCAGGAAGGACAGGGTGCTGACCCGCGGGGGGCCTAAACAAACGCAACGTCTTTCATTTGAAGCGTGTGCAAACAGAGATCAGATTAAAGAGGCCTTTGAAGTCCTAAGACACATTTCTTTTTGAAGGGGAGACGCACAGAGACGCATTGATTCATCAAGAGCTGCTTCTGAAGAGACAACAATGGGTGCTCTGTGTCACGGGAAAAGGACACCATATTTAGTGTCAGTGTTTCGGAGGAGTTCACTGTCCTAAGACTTTGCTTTTAGAATGACTGCAGCATTTCCAAAAAGCTTTTATTAGCCCTCCCTTTCTCAGACTTTCATTCCACTCCCCATCACTTCCAGTAACGATTCCAATCTGTCTTCCTGCACCATGTGGCTCATTGAAAAATGGCAGACAGATGCCCGAGATGCTGTCAAAGAGATACAGAGCGCTCTGGAGGATTTCTGCACCACAAACTATCCACAAAATACTTCCCATCTCTGCTCGCGTCCAATTAAGATTTAAATATATCTTTAGAGAGGAGGCTGACGTAGACAGTTTAAACCGCACGCCACAGTCCATGTGTTTTACAATGACCATGTGAACAGCCGAATTCAAATCAAGTCATAAAATATCCTTTATAATTTACTGCTGTTTGGGCTTTCCTCCAATAAGCAGTCCTGCCAACATCAAAATGTTATTATGGATGTTAAAAAACCACAGCTGACAGGATGTGAACATTCAAGCAAAAATATTAACTGTTTCGGTTTTTCTAGCTATTCAAATGGGAGGATTTGCTACTTTTCTCTGTTTTAGATCACTTTAAATGAGACAAAGTTGAACTTTTGATAACTTTAAGCTCTGACGTACTATGTTGTGGGAATTTTTCAGTTGTTTTGTATATAATATACATCACACCAGCAGTTCCCAATTGATAGGTATTTAACTGGGTGCCAAGCTTTGTTCAATTTTTATAAACATCTTTTATATTTCTTGCTCCGAGTAGTTTATGTGGACTAAGTAAGTTGTTACTTCTGCAATTCTTTAAAATGTTTTTTTTTTTTTTATAGAAGGGCAGCACAATTATTACCCACGTCTCCTCACAATTGGAAGGATTTAAATCCACTCACAGGCAGAAGTGATTAAAGAAAACAAACTAATGGGTGAAACATTGCACTGTGAGTGGGCTGTGACGTAATGTCTAAAAGGAAAATTAGGGCTCGAGTCTGGACCAGTTGGGAGCCTCACTTGTAAAAATACCAATCATTAGTTGCAGCTATAAAAAACAGGGCTTCTGCAGGGTTCACCGAGTTCAATTTAGGACCTTAAAGACATTTCCAACACTCACAGAATGCACTTTAAAAATCCCATGACATGCTTTTCCGGTCATTACCCGTACCCTTGTGTGTTATGAAGGTTTTTCTGCAGGTAAACGGTCTGCAGACTCACAAACCCTCGAAGTACACCCTGTAGCGAGTAAAACTCTAACACAGAAAAGACCAGTCTATGCTGCCCCTGAACGCCTCGTTGGACATTTCTGTTTTTCCATTTTTTCTTCCTGGGTATAGTGACGTAACCATACCCAAATGGACCAATCCGCGGAGCCGTTACGCTACGTCCACGGAGCCGTTACGTTAAGTGTGACTTCCTCACACACACTCAATTTTTTCTCAGCTGCAGCTCCGCAGATTTCTCAGCCTGAGATGGCGGGACGCGGCGAGGCTGTGTGTGAGCACACACACAGACTCACAGCCAGAGTGCGGGTGTCTGTGTGTGCTCGGGCTGGTTTCGGGGTGGGTTTCGCTGTGTCTCGCTCTCTCGCGGACCCCACGCAGCAACCAGGAAACCACACCACTAACCCAGCTCACATCGTCCGCTCGAGGGGCACGAGCCCCGCAACGTCCCGCCAACACGGCACCCAGACCCCACGCAGCATTGTCATCTGTTTGTCATTACTGGTGTCATTTCCTGGTTGCTAACAAACGCCATTGTAACACATAATCACTGATGTTCTGCTGTAACGGTGGTGGACTCATCAGAACAGAGTGGGCGAGCTGACCAATCAGAGCACACTGGGCTCACAGGGAGGGGGGGGGGGGGGGGCAGGGGCTCCAACAAGGCGTGTAGGACAGAGAGTGAATACACATGCTATACAGAGATGCTGTATGAGAAACCAATGTGAGTTTGGAACATTGAACAATGTAAATCTATTCTAGTAGACCTCAACAATGGAATGATGATCAGTGGAAATGGCGATGACACGGGACCTTTAATACCCGATTCCCAATCCTACATGTCGAAGCATAAGAGTATAGTCAAATAATTATAATAACTAGTCAAATGAATGAGACCCCGACAATAAGCGTTAGAAAATGGATGAATGGATTAACCAAAGGTTTGTCAACCCACCATTAGGGGTGGATCTTCCTGCAGGAGGTGCCTGGACTTCAGGTGGTGTAGCACCTGTAGCGGTGTAGCGGTAGCTCCCAGCCAGATCCTCTTTACTCTGGCACTCTGTGTTGTAGGACAGGCTGGAGGAATCCCCCTGAGCGTCCCCGATGAAGAAGGAGCTTCCCTGGGCAGTGAAGAAGGCGGGGTCTTCTGTGGTGGTGGTGGTGGCGGCCTCCAAGATTGGACTGCTGCTAACACTGCCGTCTGTGTAATCCTCCTGTTGAGACAGAGAGAAGAGTTGGTGGGACATACATATCAAATGGACAAAGAGGACGTGTTTTACTGTTCTCTGAAAGACCTTATTGATATTCCGAGTGCTGTGGATCACATGGAGAAGATTGTCGTCACTCTCCGGCCTGGATGAGTGCTTGTTTGGGGTACTGCTGTAGGGAGTGGACTGGCCATCCACATGGACAACGTGATCGCTACCACATTCTGGACAAATATTAATGTCTCCTGAGAAAAACAAAGAGGAAAAAAAAGGTTATTGGCGGCGGAGGCAACCAGACCCGAAAAAACTAGATCTGCACCATTTGTCAAAATTGCAATGTCTAAGCTAATATTGGTTAAGGATGAATATAATAAAATATAATTCTGGACGAGCCTACAAACTGTATTGTACAGATTAAAATCCTAGTTTCATACAAATCCTAAAATTAAAACGAGATATTATTAATTCAATAATTATAACAGTGATCTAATATACTGTATTAATCTGAAATATGCAATTTGGCATTAAAGTCCATCTGGTGCAAATCTTACCATTTCAATGCAGGACATTTATTCATGAGTATTGTACACTGTGGTGTTAGTACTTTTACTTCTATATGTATGAGTACTTTCTCCACTGACTGCGCGTTAACCTAACCAGAAATATGAGTGTTTCATTTTTAAATCCTCTGTGTCCGTCCCTGCTGAAGAACAGGGGAACAGTTTAACGATTCTGACAACCAAACGACCCGTATGCACGAATATGGGCAGGAAACATGCTTCATTCCTAACAAGTTTCATATGAGGTGGACTTTTTTTCTTTTTTCGTATCTGCAGGGCATGTATGTCTGTTACCCACAAGCAAACAAATATCTTAGTTTAGACACGTGCGAATGACAAAAGGTATTTACAGCCTGAAACACTAACACAAACAAAGGCGCGCTGATCCATGAAATCCCCCAGAACGTCTGCGGGACAAAGCCCGTGTAGCGTGTACATGCCGGAGCAGGTCTTAATGTTAGGTTTGGTCCAAATGCTGGAGCGAAGGGGGTCATCTACCCGCTGCTAACTATAGAGAAGCAACACAATGAAAGAGGGGAGATAACTCCTGAGATGCTGAACTCGTCTCGGAGTTTGTTTTGGGAAGATATGCAGCCTTCCAATGGGAACCTGATAGTCGAGTAGGAGTGCTTTGACGTCAACTCACAATAAACATTGGTTTTTTTTGCATAAATTGTTCCAGGTGTACATGTGCGACCTTGTGTTTGCCACTTTTCTGTCCAATTGATCAACAACAAAGGCCGCTGACGGTGAGGAACGAAAGCACAGATTTGAGTGGAAAATTAAAAAATGAATGTAACGCTTTGATTTTTGGCCGGTTTAGAGTTTGTCAGGCTGAAACATGACTCAATGTGCGTGTCTCAGTATGAGGGATGAATTGGAAAAAAAGGTCTTTCAGAGCTGTGGCATGTGTGTGGGATTGTTTGACATCTATGGATGACTGATTCAGATATAAACCCAAGCCAAACATCACATTGCTTGGGCCCGTGTTTCACCTACAGTTGTGCGCAAATGGAATTTGTATTGTCATTTGTTTTTACAGATTTTCTCAAAGTTCCTTTAAACATTTGGTTAGTGATAATAACAGTCCAAAAAATGATGATTGTTTGAACCCTTTTTTCTCCCTGCTCCACATATTTACTTATTCATATCCTGTCATGTTGTTGCTTTGTTTACTTTGTACACATTTTCATTATTAGGGTGCCTTTTACATCTTGCCAGGCTCTACAGATGTACGTTGGATGAGATATGACAGTTTTTGGGCGAATGAATTGGCACTGGCTCAGCAAAAATTCTCAACTTTCTATTATTTTTAATAAACGCAACAACACATGTATTTCAAAGGGAGATACAGATGTGTGTATGTACTAAATATGTGTACCTTTAAGTAGATACAAAGGCTTTGATTTGTGGAACTCATGACCACGTTTTCCTTGATATTAAAGAACTTGCCATCTTTTTATTTTGTTTAAACGACTCCCCCTTTCATCACTCTCACCTTTGCTGTCGTCATGGAACTGCGTCACCTCCTCCCCGCCCTCTTCCTCCGCACTGTCAGGTACCATGGCGGCCCCTCTCCTCCTCGCCCTCCCCCCCGCCAGCTCATCTCGTCCTTCTCTCTTGAGCGTGAACTCTGCCCTGCAGCGGAGGCACTGCAGGCAGACGCAGCTGGGAAGGAGCTCCCGCTGCTGGTTCTCCTCGGCAACATGGGTCAGCAGGTCCGTCAAGGCCTGGTCGGCAAAAAAGTTCGTTTTTTTTTAGAACAGTTTGTTGACAATGAACATTAGAAAAAAAGTTCATTTATTACCAAGACAACTGAGAAACCAATCCAACATTCACTAGCGTTTGTTCGGCT
This sequence comes from Notothenia rossii, assembly GCF_949606895.1. Classification (NCBI taxonomy): domain Eukaryota; kingdom Metazoa; phylum Chordata; class Actinopteri; order Perciformes; family Nototheniidae; genus Notothenia; species Notothenia rossii. The sequence goes on from NC_136901.1 coordinate 11,225,394, forward strand.
GGCACTAGCTCGTGTAAAATCCCAGCTGAATGATATTTGGTTGAGAAAAAAGCTCTCTCTGGCAAGTAGACATAAACACAAACAATGTTCTTGTTAAAAGCTTAGGAACTGTAGGAGCTACATGAAGCTTGTGAAAGGTTTCAAATCAGAAGGACTGAGGGCTGATTTGAGGAAAAAAACAATCGCTGTAGGTTGGCCACCATCAGCTATTGTTTGGGTGTTGGTTGTGGTTTTATACTTTTCATTAAGCAATGTGTTTGTTTACAAAGCATCAATCATGAGTCACAACATACTGGAATTTGCTCTTTGAATTATACCCGACGCTGATTTAATGTTGGACAATAAAAGATCAGAAAGTCGTAAACAGGGTGGTTAACCTGGAACAAACTGTGCTGCTGGATGCTGACAGAACATTCAGAAACAAAAGGTAAGAGGGTTTGAGTAGAGGACAGCCTGTAGACAGGACCGGGCTCGTCCTATACTGTAGGTGTGTGTTGTTCTAGGTACTGTGTTTTCTCTGACTCACTGTGTGTATGTGGGTGGGATGTTAATCTGCCGGTTTCGTGTTTTTCCACAGTAGGGTGAACTTTTAATCTTGAAAGATAAAAACGGTTCTTAAAAGGAATCAAATGGAAAGGACCCAAGAGTGTGTGTGTGTGTGTGTGTGTGTGTGTGTGTGTGTGTGTGTGTGTGTGTGTGTGTGTGTGTGTGTGTGTGTGTGTGTGTGTGTGTGTGTGTGTGTGTGTGTGTGTGTGAATTTGAGGTTCTGTGTGTTTTAACCTGCAGTGCCTGCTGTGGATCATCATCAAGCACGACGTAGCATCTCCTCTTTTTGTCTCTGCTGATGTAGTCGAAATGAAGCTCCACAGCTGGAAGCATCTCTTCGGTCTCCTAAGAGACACAGAAAATCAATACGTTTGAATGAGAATCTCAATTACTGAAGAGGAAACAAATTGGACTTTCCTTCCTTCAAATAGATTTAAATAGAAATTACAATCCCCCTCAACCACATAAGAACTAATAAACAGTAACTCATTGTAATGCAGAGCGGCGTTTCTTCAAGACGTGTGGATGTTTCCACTCTGCATAGACCTTTAACAGAGGGTTGATCAATGAACCATTGCACCCCCACACCCCTGCCCTCACCCCTCGGGTCCAGGGAGCCTCTGTAGTCTCCACCCGGGCCAGGCTGTTGAGCTCCAGGCGGCACCTCTCCCGGCCGCGCTGCATGTCCACCTCCAGCACCAGGCCCTGTTTGATGCACAGGAACACCTCCCTCCTGTTCCTCCCCCTCTCCCCCTGTCCTTCTCCGTCTCCTTCCTCCTTGTCTGATAAGACACCCACAAGTAGAGGGTGACAGAGGTCCACTGAAACACAAAAAAGGAAAGGAAGTCAGAAGAGTTTTTGCTGATTTAGTCTTTGTATTTTCATCTATGGAGTACCCTACCTCCCAGATCTTCCTCCTCTTCTTCATCTTCTTCCTTGGTGTCTGCTCTCTCCCTGCTGACCGATTTTTGGGAGCCTGGACTGGGCTCAGGTGAACCCCCCACTCCCTGGCTCTCCATAGGGTCATCCACCGTGCTCTCCTCTAAGGTGCCATGCCATTGGAGCGTGGATTCTGTTTCAAAGTCTGCATCAATAGACGTCTCCAATCTAGGCTCGGATGAGAGCAGCGGAGGGGGGAGGACTTCTGGGACCTCCATGGACTGTACACTAGTAGATGGACATGTGGTGGTGTTAAGGCCGTTGGGGAGGGGTTGAGGGAGTGGGTTGCCGTTGACGACAGCGGTGGTAACAGTAGAGGGTTGTGCTTCATCTAGATGGTGTTGGTACCTCAGCCAATCCTCCCCCAGCTGATCTCTGAAGCTGGACATGCGCTCGATCTCCTGCTGGTGAGGAAGAACAATGCCTAGCGCAGGAAGAACATATTAAACGCACAATATTAATATTTGTATCATGTGTTCGGATCGAGTGGTTAAACCTGCTAAAGAATAAAGAATAAAGCAGTTTCAGGGTTCAAATCTGTGTCCCTCCATTACACACAGAACAGAGTGGCTGCTAACTAACCGCTAACGTTAGTCTAGCTTGTTTCTCTAAATAACTTTAGACGTCCAATGATCCTTCATCTGGTTTTTTTGTAGTAGACACCAAATAATAAAAAGTTTATCATAACAACGTGTTGTTTTTCTGATTAAGAAGTCAAATGTTAACAGCATCCTTTGAAAGACATGCTATAATACCCACTCTGTGAGGAGGAACGCAGCTTGGGCTGGTAGTCTGTGTCGCTGGGCTCTGATATGCTAGCCCTTCGCACTTTCACTTTACTCTGAAACACAGAATGATTTGGAAAATGTGTCATTTAGTAACGAAGAAGAGGTCATCATTATACAGGACATATTTGACATTATAAAAAAGCACTACATAACACTCAGGAGCTCTCTTACTCTGGATTTCCTCTTCCGAAGGCGCGTGACTCCCACTTCTGCGACTGACATGCTGTCACTCAGCTCCCCGGCACCACTGGACACATCCTGGTTACTCCGTTCTGTCGGCATGGCAACGGGAGGTAAAGTCTGTACAGGGACAATCAGCTGGCCTTGTTTGGGCAGAACCTGCAGAAGAAAGTTCTTTGACTTTTAACTCAGAAAAACTCATTTCTAAAATGCAACCTTGTACAGTTTACCCATTACATAAACAAACCCCGGGATGATTATATGAGATTGAAACTTACCGATAACTCAGATGACGACAGCGTGGTACCGTTGAGTTTGAGCTGGAAGAAAAACAAAACATGTAGAAATAGTTTTCAGTGGTACATACTCAGAGGCAGCTGATTTGGAGCTCTTTTATAAATGTATAGAGGGTGTGCTTTTAATAGATCAATACCTCCAGTATAACTCCTCTGAGCCAACCCCTGCTGGATATATGTTCAGATCACAGCCTACTTTGGAAATGTACCAGCTTACCCAAAACGTAAAGCAACACAGTGTAACTACTCAACTCTACATTAATTTTTGGTTTCCCCTATGGGCTGTGATTGATGGAGTTTCCTGATGGACAGAAAGCTTTGTTTGTTGTTAAACTACTGCTAACCGCTAACTGTTGCTTACAGTAGCTCCAAGAAGTCTTATGTTGTTGGACCTGTTAGATGTTTCGCTGATATGCTTGTCTTCAACTGCTGTTTTGAATAAATACCAACAAACTACTGTATGTGCAATATGTGCAATATATAAATGCCGTTAATAACTGTAATATATACCTGGCTGCTAAATCCTTAGAACTGTTACAAGGTGTGTATTTTGTAAATGTTGTAACTTGCTGCTGTTATATACCAACCACCTATGTGCAATATGTGCTAGATGTGCAATATATATAGATGCCGTTAATAACTGTGTAATATTTACCTGGCTGCTAAATCCTAAGAACTGTTACAGGACGTCTATTTTTTTTTAATTAAGTAACTTTTTATTTTTAATTATATCATTACTTAGTACTTTTTTTTTTTTTAAATGCACACCATGTATTTAACATAATGTAACATTAACCTGTCTGTGGCTCTTTGTCCTGCTGTAACTACGCACATTTCCCCTCCGTGGGACTAACAAAGGTATTCTGATTCTGAATATACTACATCCTGTGCTGATGCCTCCAAACCAACTTTTACGATCATTATTTGATATTCAAAATGTGTAAACGTCTATCTAGAATAATGTCTTACTCTCATGTTCGCAGCTTTAGGAGAGAGATGTCTGACGGTGCCAGTGCGGTGTGTCTTCTGGAAGAACAGCGGGTTGCCCTCCAGGTGAAGCTGGAAGAAGACATTACATTTTACAGAGTCTGATTTACCACGCTACGTCAAGTTGATATTTTTTAAGGGAAATAAATGTGTCAGGATGCATGTGTTTCCTTACTGTGTTGAGGCAGTGCAGCAGGGAGAGAGGGGCCAGCTGGGAGTGCTCCAACAGGAGGTTGTAGGCTAAGTCTAAGTGCTGGAGTGAAGACAACTGCTCCACACCTGTTTAACCACACAGGAAAAGACGGATTACATCAAGAACACGCAGTATACACAACACAAAAGAGTCGACATAAAAGGAAACCTGCAGCTCAAATGCTCATGCTGTTCTGCTTTCTAATCCAAGCAGACATAATAAACAGGCAGGTGTAAGGTGATCTAATGTTTGACTGAGTGCTGATAAACAATATCAAAGAAAAACCGATGGATTAGGAAAACAGCTGGCTGTTTGACAGCTTCCCGCTTTTCCAGTTTTGCTCTTCAGGTTGCTTTGTCTCTTTGTGATTGCATCCCTGATCTGACTCAGGAGTGCTTTAAAGAACAACATGAGTAACACCCTGACTATGTATGAGTTGATGTTACCGTTAATAGTCTCCAGCTCATTGTTCCTGAGGATGAGTGTGACGAGTTTGGCCCTGGCACTCAGGCCCAGCGTTGGCGCCCTCTGCAGGCAGTTGTAGCCCAGGTTCAAGTGTTCCAGTTCACTCAAGGGCTGTAAAAAGGAAATAAGGAAATAAGACAGCTGCAAAACAAGGTGTGGTCACAAGCATAATTCAAATTTTTTATGAATAACCTAACCTTAAGAAATTCAGCAACCTCCTGAATCTTGTTATGGCTTAAATCTAAGGATTTCAGGACGTTAAGTAAACTCTACGGAAGAAACAGAAGGTTAAAGTTAGGGGATGATCAGCTCGTAGGTCAGTAATGATGCATCTGTGTGTGTTTCCTCACTAAGGACTGGTCCAGGCAAACAATAGAGTTGTAGCTAAAGTTGAGTGTGTGCAGCTCCAGCCAAGGCAGTGCAGAGCTCAGGTCACCTCCACACAGAGAGAGCAGCTCCTGAAGAAACAACAAAGAGAACAAATTACTTTTGTTGCCCAAAATAGATCCAACGACAGTAAGAAAACATGCTGCAAACATTGAATTACCTCCAGGGAGCTGAGGCTCTTTGAACATGTGAAGACCTCCAACTGGGAGTAAACTCCTCTGAGTCCCTCCAGACAGTGTGGAGGGATTCGCTTTAGCTACAAGACAGAACAATACAAATCTGAATGTTTTCAAGACAAATAGAAAATGAAGGCAGAAGCAGGCGTGAAATAAAAAAGACTGAGAGGTAGAAATGAGTGAATGAAGGGTTCGTACATTACCTCCAAACACTTCAAAGACTTGAAGGGGAATATTTTCACCACAGATTGGAGTTTGACTCCTGGCGGGTTGATGAGCTGCGTTTTAAAATAAAGAAACGCCACATGTCATAAATAGGGAATCCAGGAAAGGTAGAGGTACATTGATATTTAAACAACTGTTACCACTATTACAAAAAACACACCTTCTTACAAAGATGAATGACAGCTCAGGTTAAAAGCTATCTCAATAAATAGATTTAATTCAGTTATGATGGTTCCCTTGTTTTTTTTTTAAAAGTGTGACCTTGTTGAGGTTGCAAATGAAACTTCTGTGATGCAGGAATAATTTCAGACTTCATCTAACAATAAAGTATTATCGAATCGTATTCAATGACTTATGGGAAGCTTTGGGAGGAGCTTTGGATAGACTTTTTAAATAGCAGATAGAGGTCACTTGGAGCCTATCAGGACTATCAATGGAAATCATTTTAAGGGGCCCTAGCTTACCTTAAGGGAGATGGTCTTCTGCAGCACGTCAAACAGGAACTGCAGCTGCAGCAGAGAGGCAGTGTCCGCAGGGTGGGAGGGCAGCGCCAGGAAGCCATGCTGCTGGCTCCTGGACAGCAAGTACTGCTCAAAGAGCCGGGTGAGCTGCTGCAAGCTGGCCGCCTGCAGGGTGAGCGTGGAGCTGCCGTCCAGCACCGAGGCTCCTGGAGGTGAGGAGAGACAACTCAGTTACCTCTGGAGAATCTAATAGTACACTTTAATCTGCAGCAAATTGCAACAACTGTTAAAGAACATATGAAGAAATGATATATAATAACAAAAAAATGGAAATATAACTTTTGAAACTTGAGTTTGACAAAGGCTTCAGCCACTATTGAATTATTTACATTACATGAGGGTTGACTATGCAAAAATACCTAAGGTATATCTTCTCTGACAATCAAACATATTTATCACATAGTTTGCACATTGTTATAAGAATAATAATAATGTCATTTGTTTTGTTGTTTCTAAGCAATGTCAAAGCAGGACCAAAGCATGTCAGCAACCTCAGATTTTCAGAATGACGAAGAACGACTTATAGGTTCCTGTCTGAATGAATACACCCAGCTCTTGTTTTGGTTGCATTGTGCAGGTGGAACTTCAGCCCTAATTCACTTGACACGCCAAAGTATTTTGGTATTTATGTACACATAGGGTAAAGTGAGTGTATGTGAATAAGAGTGTACTTTACCATCATTTCGGAGGAGTGTGGCCAAGCTGTGTACAAGGGAGGACTGTCCACTGTGAGGCGCAGCCATCCTGAAACAAGGCATTATGTTAGCACGACAATAGAATATACATAAATAAAGAACATTTCCTTCTTTAGCAGCTGATAACAAACATTTTCAGCGTGCTAATTAATACATTTGTGTACATGTCAATGCATTTTAGCATGGTTGTTTAGCGTTAGCATTATAAACAGCTAACATTAGCTCAGCTAACCGTCGTTAACTGGCAAAAAACGGCATACCTGTGCAGTGACAGCCAAACAATGGACAGCTAACATATAGTTTTACTTCGAGTAGGCAGAACTAAATGGTCTTCATTGTTGAACTAGAGGAAAAACAACGTCTCAGTGGTATTTTGTGGGTGTCATAGAGCAGTCAGTGCACGGTAATGTTGACATCCTTTCGTCACATGATTCAGTTCTAACACTTCTACGGTGGCCACGAGGTAACAAAATACTGAGTCAGTCAAAAAGTCGCAACCACTACCCTCCCTAGATGTAAACTGTCAACAAAAAAAAGGAAATCACCTTTTTAATTTTGGTGTATTGGTGCTTAGGATAAGAGCTTCATTAGCCACAGCTTGGAAGACATTAAAGTAGAAACTATCCAATGTAAACTCAAAAACGCCTGTTTTCAGTGTTTTTCCCCTTTAACTCCTTGACAAATGCTGTCACATCTTATAAAATGTATGTTTTTAATATGAGATAACTACATTAAACATTAGCTTTATCTTAAAATGACATACAAATAGTACATTTGTGTGCTGCTTTAGCACTTTTTTGTTAATTGTGCTGCATTTGAACACTTACTGCAGGTGGCCACTGGGTGTCGCCCTTTAGCGAGTAACCCAGAATTTACAAAGCATGCAGACATGATTTTTGCCAATAAAAAAGTCCAGTTAAGTGCTCACTATGGCCAGCAAAGACACTGAATCCATCCAACCATTCATTAAAAAAGCAAGCTGCTGCACCATGCATAGCAACAACAACAAAAACATCATTTTGTTGAAAAGGAGGTCTTTCTTTTAACCATAAAGCCAGAAACAGCATTTCAAATCTTGAACGTATTGACTTAAATTGGGTTAGGATCTGTTGTGCCTCTCAGTCTTTAAGTCCCAGGTAGTTAGGCAAATGCTTTGTGGTTTCTGAGGTTTCTATTAATGCCATCTGTCAAATGTACCAACTTGAGTCTCATACCACATCTGCATGTTGGCAGCTGTTGGTCAAACCATATCCGAGTCATGGCAGCAATGAAAAATGTAGATGGGTAGCTGGTTGGCCAAATAAAGTGAGTGTTACTAATGCTTTACTTTACATGGCAATAAAGTGTAGTGGTTTTTGAATAAAGGAGACATGATCTGTTTGTAAAAAGTCTGTTTCCTGGTGAAATGCTTTTAGTTAGAAGGTAGAAACTTTGTTAGAGGAAAAACAGTTATGTCAGTGAATAGTGTAATACTGACATCAGCTTATAATCAGGCTGAGGCTTGAACTTCTGGACTGTAAAGCAACGTGTTAACACATTCACAGAGCACTTTTTAGCAGGTCTTTATTTTGTCTCTTTGGGGAGTACGTTACGCTGTGGCAGATTCTTCACAAAGATGTGTATGAGCAAATAAAGCAAAAACTTTCCTAATTTGCTCATGCATCACTTTGTTGCTAAGCAGCAAACAAACACACTAACACTTGGACATTCACATACACACATAAGCATTTTTCCACTTGGGACTTGTGATGCCAACATTTCCATGTAAGGATTTATGTACTGCAATTTGGTAAACATTTCCATTCAGTGAGATGTTGCACATTGCACCCGTTTGTTAACTGTGCATGCATGAAAGCTATGTTTCCTTACCCGTATGGACTCTTTCCTTTGCAGTTCAGATGCACAACAAGGAACATTTAAATGTAGCATATAAACACATAACCAGCTGTTTAGTTTATGTAAGTGTGACTTCATTCCTTGCGTTCCCACTAATCAGATGATGAATTACTTTTCCAACCCCCGTACTCATTGCCTGTACTTATCTCATCAGTAGTCCAAGCAAAGGGAGCCTTAATTAAGTGCAATCAAAGCCAAACACTAAACAGCGCACTCATTCATTATCAGAGGCTGAAAAATGAACATGAGGAGGTCTTTAGGGGCCTGTTTCAGTTGATAAGAGCCAACATTACAGTAAAACTAACCCTAACTGTGTTTGTTTTGGGAATATGCATTTTAGATTTAGAGACTGTTTGTGAAATTATTTGCTTAAGCTTTATTACACAAGGTAAAATATGTTTTAGAGAACGTCTAAGGATGAAACAAAGCTGGATTTTTATCGCTGATTTTCAAAATAACACTCAAAGTCAGATGTAATGTAATGTTATCTTACAAACTTGAATTGCCTATAGTAATTTATGTCACCAAATCATCAGGATTCTAGTATTTGGCCTATTCTGAGGAGTTATTTGTGTTGGCAAACGTTTTTCAACTTGGTGAATTTCCTGATATATATACATTCATGCTGTATATGGCTTGTAATATGAACACACTTTATATCAACAACCCCCTTTTTATTAGGGGTGTACTCAATTAAAGACATCATGCTAAAGTTTGTATTAAAAAATATGATGTATCTTTTGTTTACCAGAGATGTGCTCACATTTCTTTTGGAAACACGTCATACATCACAAAAAAGCTTTTAAAATGATTGATAAGCTAAAGAAATAACAGCTGTAACCCTACTTTTTATTATTTACATGAGCAACTAATAGATCATTTATACGCCACTTCAGTTGTAAACACATTTTAAGTGTTTAATAATGTCTTAATCACCAACTATAACTCATCACATGAGCTTCATTTATGTGCTGAAAAGGCAGAACTTTGAGACTCACTGTAGGAGATGACATCTGCCATACAACCCAGTCACTGTGTACCCATTGAGGCACATGTACTGTATGTGTCCTCAGCCCATCTGTAATCCCATACCCTCCTCTATCAATGTAGAGTTTATCCAGAGTTTGTGTTTGCTTAGCAGTTCCACAGGGAGGAATTTAAGTAACTGACCTTGGTGGGGATTACTTTGCACACATGGGTAGATACTGCGGCCTATTCGGCCTATTAGCTAGCCGCTATCCTGCTGCTTTTCCAGCCATGGTTTCATAAAGTGACATATGAGGTTCTATGAGCAAACAGCCTTCTGGGCGTCCTCCTGACTCCCACCCCTGAGATATTAGACAGCTTCAAATGTGCCCTTTCTCCCTCAGGATGCCCAATTGTGAATAGGGCCAAATAGCATCAAATCAGGGGGCACCCACAAAACTAAATAATCTGAATTTAGTTGGAGTAAGGTTACATTTCTATTTCTGGGCTCTTGGATAAACAGCGATTAGTGAACCGCACTGGACAGGGTTAATAGGGGCCTGTTCCGTCGGCAGACACGACACCTCAAGGCTTGGCCCTCGCTGATCGATAGGAAACACTTCTGAATACGTGCACAGTGGCATTACTGTACACAGGCATGTACGTTTTGCTTGCAGCTGGCAACTTTTAATTGAGTGTCAATGGACATTTGGTGGGTGGGGAGGTCTTTCCACGTGAGGAATGCATGGCACATAGAACTTTTGTTTGTTTGTTTATTTATTTATTTATGCATTCTGGGAGTTTTGGGCAGACGGTGCTGATTGAAACAAACCGGCACAGTATTATGTAAATTGATGCAGAGTCTTACTGCCAGAGCTGTGATTTACTGCCTTGCTTTTGAAACTGGAGCACCAGCTCAAGTTTCACATCTACTTCTATTAAGCCAAACTGTTTTATTGATAATTGCCTTTGAATCACTTTGTTATTGCCATAAAGAGGTCAGGGGTCAGCTAAAGAGGACCCAAGAGAGTAAATATAAAGCATGTTTTTGTGAACCTCATTGATATATTAATTTATATAGGTATATATGTATATTTCTCTTTATAAACATGTGTTTTCATCCTCAATATTTGTTTTTTCACTGTATCCCTATTAGAGGAAGTTGCAAAAAGCATTAAACAGTTGAGGCTTGTAATTTCATCTAATCATGCAGCTGTATTCTCAACACTTTAATTGTATGAATTATCTTTAATTTACATGACTTATGCTCTCATTCTGAGCCATTTTAGACAATTCCAATATAACATAAGAAAATATACTTGTGCAAAAATTCCAGCCAAACTATAACATTTGAAACAAACGTCTTCCGATGCTCCCAGATTAACACCCACATGTGGCCCCTAGAGCAAACCTGGGAATTTGTAGGACCCAGCAGCCTCGCAGCCCCGGGCTTCACCTGTTCGCATGCACATTTCTTCCCCTTTTTTTTCACTTGGGATTGCCTTCCATCGCCCCATGATAATGACCCAAACCCTCATGCCTTTAACAATGCTGTCGTACGCGGGCTGCAGCTTGCTGATCCTCTCCGCGTCTCTCGCCGGTGCTTCCCTGGCCGAGATGGTGTTCCGCTGCCCGGGCTGCACCGCGGAGCGCCAGGCTCTGTGCCCGAGGCTCACCGAGACTTGCGCGGAGATAGTGCGCGAACCGGGCTGCGGGTGTTGCCCCGTGTGCGCCCAGCAAGATACCGAGATGTGCGGCGTGTACACTCCGAGGTGCGCCACCGGTCTGCGGTGCTACCCGACGCCCGACTCGGAGGTTCCTTTGGAGCAACTGGTGCAGGGCCAGGGCCAGTGCCGGCGCAAAGTGGACCCCGAGACCGCCACTCACAGCCAGGAGCAGCGGGAGCAGACCAGCGGTCAGTCAGTTTACTGGATCCTGTTCTTTTTCTCCCATCAATTTTTAATGACACTGTCTAGACTGCAGCCAGAAGAATAGTGTAGAAATGTTGCATTGTCATGAAGCTCCAATCTGTGTGACCATTATACAATAGTGCATGATATCTTTAAGATATATGTTATGATTTTACGTATAGTTTGCTTTAAAGTCTGCAATGCATCCTTTTAACATGCATTGTTTAATAATTTAAACCATTTGCATTCAGGATTTACTACAAAAAATCTGTTGTTGGAGCACTTTATTATGTTGCATAATCATTTATGCTATTGCTGTATTTCCTAACTATACTGCAGATATGGTTCATGTTATGCTTGTTGCATAATTTTCTTACACTCCTGTTAATGTTGCATAGACATGTTTATAGTGTTGAGGATCCTCCTGGTGTGCATGCACTATGCTCCGAACAGCTGGCCCTCCAGTCTTTCCCAGTGTCGGAACAAATCAGTCTTTAAAGCACTGTAACAGAGAACAAGGTAGTGGCATGCATAGTTCTTAGAATGAGTTGGATAGACACAGAAAACATCATAGTATTGATGTTGACATTTCCAAAGGGGAGTGGAGAGGGAGACAGCAGGAGGAATGCTGTATTGATTGGAAAAGTGGACTTTAGGCTTTGACCAGAAATAGCAATAAACTGGTGTTTAAAGTAACTACATTATGGGCTGTCTACCTGGAAAATGATCTAAGATTAATGTGCAGGATGATCACAATGAAGATCCGTGCGGCCTGCAGCCAGCATGTGGTTTGTGTTTGAACAGGAACAGGTCGCAGTGAAGAAGAAAACTAAACAGCCTCATTTAATTGGATGATTTCATAAAAAGCAGCACACAGTCAATGAGTGTCCAGTGGAGCCAGCGGCAGTGTGATTTCTACTCATTTCCTAATCCGTGCTTTGTCAGAGTTTACCTCCAGACTGACACGTGTTTGTTTTGGCACTGAACTCCTGGAGCGTAGGGAAACTAGATGGCGTTCAGAATAACCCTGTTTTCGGTCAGAACTCTGCAGCACTCTTTAAAAAGGTCAAAAATGCTCCACGCCACATTTGTGGTTTGATAATCAGCCACCATCCGGACTTAATCCCACATTCATGCAACCTTATTCAGCAAGGTTCACAAGGTTTTTGAAGTTACATAAGTGCAAAAGAAGAGAATAAAATGCATGGACAAAGCATGTCAAGGAAACAGGAAGGCAATTTGTTTTCTTCTTCAGTTTGTGTCAATACTAATTCTGGGATTCAGTTTGATTACCGGTAAAAGCTTCAAAATGTCCTCTGAATTATGGATTAAAAGCCTTGCTGTGGATGCAAGAGTCATTTCTGTGTCACAGTGCATGGTCAAAGTGTATAGCAACTTCTCAAGGGCAAAAGATAAGAGAGTAATGTTTTTGTACAAGGAAGAGACTCAATATAATCCATAGAAACATAACAAGTCTACAGAAAGATTTAACTGAAAACAAAGACACATAAAATGACCAAAAAGTCACACAATGACAATAAAGAGACAAAAGAACACACAAATTGACAATGGGGAGAAACAAAATGACCACAAAGACACACAAATCTATCAGAGAAGACTCAGGGAAGGGTCTTTTTCTTAGAGGTCATATAACGCAGAATGAGCTTAAAAAAATGCTTCTTTTTTTTTACGCCATTAGATGTTATGTGATATAAAATAATACTCTTGGTGTTATGGATGCTTACTGTCAGTCTCCTGCTTTTACTTTGGCCCCATTTCAGACTATACACAGAATTGATTTCCTGTCATAAATTCTTCTCGGATACACAGCAAAAAGAGGAAGAAATGAAATCTATGATCAAATTCAGCTCAAGGGAGAAGCCGGGGGATTTTTAGAGCAAACTTGAACGTTCTGGCTAAAATCCACTGGCATTAATCTCAGAAAAATGGGCTGATTATACAACGATTAAGTGGTTGTATTTAATCAAAGTATGAAATATTGCAGCTGCATTATTTGGATACTAATAGGCCACTGCATACATGGCATCCTGGTTTTAGTGCTTGTTTTATGCCAATTAATGGGGTATCCATAGGAATTTAAAATGACAGCAGCACTACAATCTCTGTAAACCCCATCACTGCAAACCACTATAGAGGTCAAAGGTCAGAGACAATATTCTCCCCAATTTGGAATCATTATGTAAGAGGTAAGATAGGGAACATAAGAGAGGTTGAAATCAGTCAGAGGAGGGACATTAAGATGAGTGAATAGGAGATTATACATTTTAAAAAGATACAAATTCAGTTTTGAGGCTAATGATTAACACTTCCATTAAAATCTAATATAGCTGTTGCTTTCTTGTCTACATAGCTACAAAAACACTGATATACCGACAAGATTTGATCCCAGATATGAAATAAATTGAAAATGCAAGCACTGCTCAGAGAAAAGGGACTGAATTCAACAAATATCACGCGATGTTCCTGTGGTGCTCAGACTTAACATTGGATGTGAGCACGCAGACATGTGGACCCTCCAGAACGTCTGAAATGCAAATACGAAATTGCACTTGGTTGGGTTGAAAAAGACCAAAACCAAATCCTGTGCGCTCTTATCCCCCCCCCCCCCCTTAAGGCCTTCAGCATCTCTGATCTGTGTGTGTGTGCTGCACGAGTGATTGCCTGCATGTGTTACACTGCAGGCAACTACACAGAAATGTTGAGAAAATAAAAAGGCTTGTTTTGTACGTTTTTACTTAACATGGTGACAGAACTGATTAAATAAAGTACGTCTTCAAATAGATTTGTATTTATCTCTAAGGCTTCATACCAAAGCAATCCACATGTTTTAAAACCAGATGAAGGGATGCATGTTGAAATATTTCCCAATCTGATCTTGGTTCCATTATCTCTATCAGACGTTTGCACACTGTAAAAAAGATTTCTTCTCCAAGCAACTTAATATTTCATGGTAAACTTGGATGGATTTGATTAATATAACTACGTTTATTTTCATTTCAATATCAGACTTTGACTAATAACAAAACCACTCCATCTTAGATGAATTTTCCAAACGAACACCCACGACTTTCCCTCTCTGTTTATGCGCAGCATCACCTGATATTCTGTTCCCATAGAAACCTAGACCCAAATAAAGGTCCCTTTAATCGTACTTGATGAGCGTTCAGTTGTTTTGACTTGGACCGTATTATATTTGACCTCTATAGGGAACCAGTTGATTAAAAAGACTAAACAAAGCCCATACTTTGTTGCTATAATTGGTTATTTGACCCTAACTTAACCAGAATCAGTTTTTGTATCAATAGTGTTATACAATCTGTTATGAAGAGAAAAATGGGTTGGATAGAAAAGCGGAAAACTCCTATGCCACCTGGCGACTGATGTAACATTGTTAGCTGACAGGGGGCATTCCTGTGTACCTGCGGGGGCATCCAAACGGAGCCCGTAGGACTGAAATAGCTTCGAGATAATCCCCCCCCCTCATGCCAGGCTTCTCTACAAACAGGGGCATTTGCGCCATCTTCCCCGAGGCGTCGACATCACTTGTACCTGTGCCAAGAATCTCCTCGTGCCTATTCAGATCCAGAATAACTTCCCACTAACCCTTTCTTTGGTCATGAGCGATTCAAGACAATACCATTACTGTCCGAAATAATACTGACAGTGGACGGAGTGGAACTGTTGGGGCCTGATCTGTTTCTTCTTCTCTCTTAACTTCAGTGAAATCCTCTACACGCTGATGTTATCTAAAACCAACCCCACGACTTTTAGTGTTTTCCGTCTACTCACATATCTCACCTTCCGCGGTCCATCTGCATTTGATTCTGTACAATCTCGATGTGTTCCAGCTTGCCTCTGTTCACGTCCTAGTTGAGGGCCCATACAATCGCCCTAGAGTTCACCCAGCGGTGCCGGTAGAGAGCGAGATGGCCTTGGATGCCGCGCTGTGTACGTACGTGCCAGAGCCTGTCCAAAGCCTGCTTTTAGATATCTGTTGCGGGCCAGAAAGCCTGGAAGGTAAACGTATCTTCACTTTGCTGAATTTGTGTTTCTAGGCCTTGCTATGGATGATGGACTGCAGCTACCCTTTGCAGTGCCTTTCATCCACTTCTTAAATGAACTATTTCACACGTCCGAGCTGCATTAAAAGACCTTTTGAGAAACAGATTTCCTCCTTCCCACATTAAGAGGGATGGTTTGTTTTGGGGGGAATAATATTCCTTCTGTTCCAGAGTCAGTTTGGCGCTTTACTAATCGATTTGTATGCAGTCAGAATCCTTGATACAAAGGCATCGTCAAAGGTGATCTCAGGTAAGCTAATTTTAGACATTCATAGTCATACACACTTCTTCAAGTATTCAATAAAGACATAAAGAAAGTCTTTAATCAGATAGTCGGAGTTGGAAAGTGATTCTTCTCCCTTTGGTGTGTTTTCAAGTGAATGTAAAGGAGAGGCCACAAAAGTGTTTTCCAAATGTTAACTTTCTGATGAATTCCCTTGGATTTTTCCACAACTAGCTAACCTGTCAACATCCCTTCAGCGACATGGCAAGAATTAAGAAGGACATGACATCCATTTGTAAATCTGACAAAAGAACAAGGCTCTATTTGGTTTCTATGGAAATAATGGAGCAAGAATGCTTTCCATGCTTTCCATTCTCCACCCGAGGCCAAGTCTGCCATTTGCTCAGTTGACCAGAATCTGGACAATCAGACATGACACTTCTGGCCTACGTGCCATCTTGGAATTCGACATGGATCAGATATAGAAAGCAAGCCTCTCGGGCCATTGTGTGAGGATTAACTCAAGCAGTAGACTGGACAGTAGGCCTGCTGCTCTGTTGATACTGCTGATCCCAAGCCCACCGCTGTGGAACGGCTCGGTCTGCAGAGGCCTAGCGCCCCCTGAAAGTGGGGTCCTGACCCTGTGTGTTAGTGTGTGTGTATATTCAAGATGGAGATTTTTTTTTGTGTTGTGTGTGTGTGTGTGGGTTTGTGTGTGTGTGTGTGTGTGTGTGTGTGTGTGTGTGTGTGTGTGTGTGTGTGTGTGTGTGTGTGTGTGTGTGTGTGTGTGTGTGTGTGTGTGTGTTAATCTCCGGTTTCCTTAGAGGAGAGGGAGTGATGGTGTTGCACTTGGATTTTTTTCTGTGGGGATTATGTAAGACAGCAAAACAGAAAAGGCACCCCATCCGCCAATATCTTTCAATGAGTGTGTCGTGTGTTTATCTGCACACACATGCGAGAGCACACACCTGATTTCAGTTGACTTTTGCCCCTTTTTTTGGGAAAGAAACTTCAAAGGAGAGCCAGAGAAAGCACGGTGGAGCGTCATGAGGGGAGCTGAAGTCCAACAACACCAGATCTATCTGATGGCAAAAGGCGCCAGCACCTTGTTATTGCTTAGTTTGGAATTTCCTTTCTCCCGTTCTCTCTTAGGCCTTTTGTAATCATATTCTACTACCGGATGTCAAATTTACCTCTTGCAGAGTGCAGAGAATGCCTCTCCAGTCCACCTCCACCGGTAACACACACTCTCTGTCCTGCAAACGCCTTTCAACGAGTCTGCACATTACAGCCTGGCCCTTGCATAACTATCCACTTACTGGCCCACTGTTTGACCTTCTCTACTGTCTGTGCTTATTTCCCCTTCTTTCCTTCGGGTGTCAGATAAAGCCCTGCATAGGTGAAATATATGCTGAACTGGAAAATCTGTAAAAACAAACACTTTCCTGTACTGCTAGCTACACAGAGCTGAAATGTTGCTTTCATGTAACATTTCTTTCTCTAAAATCCGCTGCTTTGGAAGGACGCTCCTTTTTCTTCTCCCTCTCTGTCAACCGTCCACCTCTAAGTATGCTCTGTTGTCAGAAACAACATGTTGGGTTGGACCTGATGGCCTCTCACATTGTTTGCTCCATCTGTTTGAAGAGAGGGTTTTTTTTCAGGGTTGATGTTTAACAAGACTCCAAGGAGAGAGGAGACGGTCAAACTGAATGAGAACCGCCTGGGGAATCTCCAGCCACAGAGACTCTGCTGTTTTGTATTTTCAGGGACAGGAAAAACACATGCAATGCATTTGCTTTGTCAAGGGAAGTGGGACGCTTGCTTCATGTTTAAATATGACTTCCTTGTTACCTTTCCTTGTGTTAAAACTATATATTTATTGTTGCACAGTGAGGATTTTTCTATTGTTGTGCATCATGTGTACTGGCCTTGTTCTTTTAAAAATCATGTTGCATTCAGGACACTTAAGCTGCTTAGTTTCTGTGTCTTTTTTCAACAAAAAGTCATTTAAAACAAAAAAAATGATGTATTGTAGGTTGTCCCAACACTTAATTTGACCCTAAAGCATTTTTAGCCCTAAAACATTTTTCTGCCATCATTTTTGATGTACCAGCAACGACCTCAAAATACAAGTTTTAGAGTTTCAATGCCTAATAAATGTGTCCATTTATCACCACTTTTCACATCTGCTCATGAAATTAAATCACCAGTTAGGAAAAAAAGCAACCATGGAAACCTGACTGTGACAAACAGTGGCCAACTTCTCTCAGCCCACAGGCTTGTTAATGGAGCTGCATGTGGTTGATTCGCTCTGTGAGAAAAGAAAAGGATTGTCATGACTCATCGATTGTGCTGATGCATTTCTGAGCACTTTCACAGTGCTCTGGATACTTCACAGCCCATCTTTAGAAGAATTGTGGTCAAAAGACAGAACAATGATCGCCAAGTTTTATGAGATTCCTTACTATAGATTTTTTATAATTTTCCTGTTGTGTCTCCTCGCTGCAGATGAGGCTGTGGAGCCGCTGCCTGAGCAGGGTGTGAGTGAGGTCCCGGCCATCAGGAAGCCCAGCAAAGAGACCACCTGGCTGGGGCCCAAAGAGAGCGCCGTACGCCAGCACAGACAGGAGATGAAGACCAAGATGAAGACCAACAAGGTGGAGGAGGTGAAGCCTGCACGGCCCAAACAGGTGAGGGACATCACTTTAGACAGATTTAGCTATTGAAATGTTGGCTTAAAGTCACTTAAATGATTAAATTCAATGAAATGCATTCTATCCGGCACTAATTTGTGACTGTGTTCTATGTTCGAAGTCTGCTTGTTGTAGTCCGATGACGCATGTCAGTTTTTCCATTCGAGCATTACTTCCCCAATTAATTCTTACTATTTCTTTTTTTTTTCTTGCTGTCTTCTAAAACCAAATAACATACGCTTCCTAGTAAACTTCCTCAATAGAGACCACACACAAATGTATGTTTCACACTCCTTCCAATGTGGCACTCTTTTTCTTTTTGATATACATTTTTGTATAATATCTGATTTAGATCACACTGCTTTTTGTCAAGTTACAGGGTGGTTTCACTCTTTGACTTAAAGTATGTCTTTTATACATAAATATGTGTCCCCGGTGCGTCGGGGAACTCACGCAGTGTCAGAAAATAAAACCCTTTCTCTTTTCCTCCGTACCCAAAGAAAGTTGCTATCAGAAACAATGCCTGATGTGTTTTGGACGTAATATGGATATTGTTTACATTAGCAAGCCTCGCTAACACTCAGAGCTAACCTGTACTGGAGAGCACATGTGTTTAAAAAGCAGGAAATAAAAAAAAGGAACTCACCTTGTGATAAACCCGCAAGAGAAAAAGCATTTGAGCTCCATACTGTTTCAGAAATAATCCTTGATGTGGTTTAGAACAGGATGGCGTTTTATCACTGCAGAATTTATCTTTATCTCCGGTAGAATTCTGGTCAGGCATTAGCTCCGCCTCCTCTTTTTTTTCAAGCTAGGGACCCAAAATCCGCGTTTCTCTAACAGGGCTGGAATAGAGGGATATGAGGGATGTCTAAAATGCATGATCTGTTTGTATTTTGAGCAAAACACATCATAGGCATGTTTTTATATATGTATAGGCCTATATCTGAGACCTAATATATGCCTTAAAATAGCATGATGTGTGCACTTTAAGTTAATTAAAGGTAGTTTAAGGTCTCTGCAGATCATTAAACGCAGTGAATATATTAATCAAAAAATAAATATACGTGGGAAGTAGGTTTTATGAATCGCTTTTTCTGACGTTGCATTGTTTAATCTCAAAAATATACAATGCCTCTTGCATTAATGTCGTGCTGGAGAGCAGTCAGATATTTGAGCTTAAATTGTATTCCAAATTGCATTAAACCAATCTTTAAAAGTCTTAAAACCACACTTAAAGGAACTCTGAATACACCTACATTATTTTTGAACGTGTTCAAATTAGAAAAGACTGAAGATTTGTTAACACAATGCGATGATATATGCTATAGTATTTCTTTTAAATGTGTCTAGTAAATCTCCTTAAGTCTTGTTGGTGTGGAAGACACTACTTTAACTTTTCTTTTTACTGAGGGAAGTGGAGCAGTTCAGTGTCGCCGCCCTGTGTTACAGCAGCTGAAGTTGTTTGCATGGTGCAAAGTGTTTTATTGCCATATGAAGATAATTTAAATTGCAATTTCAAAGCCCAAAAAGGAAAAAACAGTAAAGACCAAATTATATTTGAACGGGATAAAAACAGTCATGGCACAAAGTTAATTTTCCTTCCATTCATAACTCCCACCATGCACTGCCCTTTAATAAATTCTGACCTGGCCCCCTCGGGAAACAGAGCTTGGTCTCACAAGTGGACCTGCATCGTGGTATTTTCCATATGCCATAAAAATCATTGAAACGTTATTAGTGCACCGGAAAACGTATAACTGTCTCACCAAGCCATTTGGCTCTGTGGAGATGTGAGGTAAACCTGAGGTCACTGGCAAGAGTTGTTACTCATTACAGGCAAGAACACATGATTAATTTGATCATTAAAGAAAGCCCTTAAGCTTTATTATGTGTGTGTGTGTGTGTGTGTGTGTGTGTCAATGTGTGTGTGCCTTTTAAAAGCTATTTGATGTAGCCTGTCTAAATTACAGATTCCCTTGCAAACACAGCTCAGTGTTTATGAAGAGTTTTGCCGAACTTGAAGGAATGTTTGCACTTCTTAAATTAGATTTGTGAAACAAAAGAACACCTTCCATATTTTCAAACAAATAAAAGGGATTTTTTTTGCCACATTTTTTACCCACAGAATCTTGTGACTTCAACACACCCATATGCTGCAATAAGGGCCTGTAAACATGACATGTGTTGTTGTTTTTGCTCTTTTCAAGACTCAGTGTCAGCAGGATCTGGACCAGATCCTGGAGAGGATATCTAAGATGCCCTTCAGAGATAACCGAGGGCCCCTGGAAGACCTGTACGCCCTGCACATCCCCAACTGCGACAAGAGGGGGCAGTATAACCTCAAACAGGTGAGTCGAGTCAATATGGGGAAGAAGGTTGTTAACGGAGAAGCATAATATGGAAGTATTTAGAGGAGAAAAAGGTCGGTAAAGCATCATTACCACCCCTTAAGACACACATATGTTGTATTTTACGAGTAAAATAAACATTACATCTTATTATAGTGTTCATTTTGATTATGTAGAAGGGAATTTAAAGAGCAACTTGCAGGTTAGAGACCCCTGTGAATAAATGTGTAGGAAAATGATGTATACACTAGATTTTCCAAAAGATATATACAGAAATATACGCTACAGTGACATCTGGCGTCCTTTTTGTAAGACATTTTTACTTCTGCATAAAAAAAGACCACCCACGAGTGACGTCGCATCAGGGAGAGCGGCCGGTCTAACGTATGAATAAACATGGTTCACAATGCTAGTTTTGACACAGAAGAGGTTGAAAATGTATATTCGAATGCATATGACGGACCACAACCTTATAATTATGAGCCTGCTCGGCGTCCAAGAGAACAGGAGTAGCCAAGGATTAGAAGAAATAACGGCCATCGGAGAGAAATTGAGCTGTGGTGTGACGCTTACTTGCCAACCCTCCCTATTTTCGCGGGAGACTCCCGATTTCACTGCCCTCTCCCGGTTTCCTCCCGGGGTTATATTTCTCCTGCATTTCTCCCGATTTCTGACAAAATCAGATTTACTCAGGACTGTTTCCACTCGGACTTTAATACAGCTACACCATTGGTTTCCATGGTAGCGCGTCTTTTTAGTAGCGTGCAACTGAAAGTCTGAGAGGGTGAGGAAGATAGTCACAGAAAACAGAAAAAGAATCGACAACTCGACCCTCTGCTCACTCCTTTCCTGCCCACACATATGCTCCATCAAAGATGGCCGCAAGACAGTGCACTTACAACTACAATAAGCATGTTAATGTTTAATCCAATACAGCTCCGGCAATCCACTAGCGATCCACTAGCACCCCGTCTTGGTGAGTGACCGGTGTTACAGTTAATGTTAGCTAAGCTAATGTCGGTCACATCACAATATTGTAAAGTTAGCTATCACATATCAGGCTATAACTAAAGTAGTATTGATAATATAGTTACATTACTGGCAGGACTGTTGATATAACAGAAACTAATGCGCAAATATCAGCCGTATCTCGCGTTACCTAATGCAACTCCACACTACGTCTTATGGTGCTGTGTACCGGAGGGGAGAGACAGAGGAGCGAAGGGGGGAGAGAGAGAGGAGCGAAGGGGGGGGAGAGAGATGTAATACGGTTTCCTGATAAATGTTTTGTTTGATAGGCCTCAGCTGTGGAGAGTATGTGCTGCAGGGAGGTGGATGCACCTCGCACAACACACCCAGGAACGAAAGCTAGCTCCGGTCCTTTTCCTGTTAGGGAAACTGTGGACTCGATGTCCTGACAGGCTGGAGTTTGTCACCATGATTAAAAATAATGAAATGCAATGTAAAATTGCCGAAAAAAAACCAGCTCACTAAATCACAACCGCTCAAACCAACTACAAACTACTACCGCGGATTGGGCAGAGAACGAGTCCGAGAAAGTTGCTCCCCCATGTGACGTAATATGACGCGTTTGACGTATGAAGTAAAAAAAAACAGTTCTTAGTAGCAGAGCTCAAAACGGCTCCTTTCCCCTCTGAATTCCTGCCCTTATGTCTCGTAAAACACATCAAATCCTGAATTAACTTTTTTAATTGTCATTTTCAGGCAAGGTTAAGCATAAATCTAGTAAAAAAAAAACGTGCAAGTTGCTCTTTAAGACATTATCTTCACCATGATTTAACTATTTAAACTGTATATACAGTATATAAAGAAAAGAATCTCAAAAAGTGCAGTAACAATTTATTTCTGCAAATTCCTGCACAAACCACACATTTACATTAAGGGTTGTTGGAATGATGACAAATTACCTAATAATAGTTAAATATTAAAACCACTTTTATTGGGTTTAAAATGTGTTATCTTTCACTATGTCAGCAAGAAACATTGGCTCTGTTAACCTGATGCAATATTTCTGCACATACACTTCATATGCTTTTTTAGGGTTGCATGATGTAAAAGGAACTAAAACACACAGAAATAAAGACAGCATTTTGTGTTTCAGTGCAAGATGTCCCTCCATGGTCAGAGGGGCGAGTGCTGGTGCGTCAACCCCCACACCGGCCGAACTATCCCATCAGCCCCCACTGTGAGGGGAGACCCCAACTGCAGCCAGTACCTCAGAGACCTGGAGCTGGAGCTGGAGACCCCTGACATGGCCCAGATATAATGTGGCATGAAACAAAAAAACTGTTAAGTACTTGGGAACAAAAAACCTCTGAGTAAGCTATATATTATATTCGTGTGTGTGTGTGTGTGCCTGTAGTTCATTTGATGACAGTGACGTTTGAAATATTAACCATCAAAAAAGTCTTAGAATCCAGTTTACTGAGTAGGATGTAACGGGAGATAAGACTCTCTTTTCCTCGTAGATGTTCAGAGTGTTGGTAGCTTTACTAATTATTGCTCAGTTTTTTTTGTTATCAGTGTTTTTTACTGTAGGTGTTGAAAAACGAGGAGCCTTCAACATGTTTGGTGTTTTTAGGTGTGTTTTCATGTCCTAGTTTGCAGACTACTGTTACACCTTATTAACAGATGATGCTATTAAAAAGGTAATAAATTCAAATTGGGCCTGCCTGTGTTTTGATTTGTAAACACACTTTGAATTTGGCACACTCGATGCAGTAGTATTTGTATTAATGTAAAGGAAAGAAAAACTTTTCATACATTTCGTAGTCTGTTCACCTGCATTTTCTCACTATTTTAGACTTTCTAGTGTGATTAAACCTGCTTTGTCATCTATTTTACTCTAAATGCAAGAGTTGTAACATAAAGATGTGTTGAAGAAGACTTGAAACTTGCCATTAGGACCCCAAACATATTTAGAAAATGCCAAAGTAGAAAAATCAAGTGGGAATTCGCATTATATTAGAATTGAAATCACATTTATTGATGATAAAGCCAAAATAAATCATACCCTCTATGGGTTTGATTAAAAAAACATGTTTGCTAGACCCCTATGAGTTATATCATGGCAACCAGTATCGCCATGACAGCAGATGGAAACACCCTCGTGGAGTATCACCTATGTGTCTTAAGCAGTATGAAGGTCGTGCAGATAGCAGTCACAAAATACACTGACTCAACAATTCACACATTGAAGACAAAACTGCTGACATGGCTTTGTTGTGACTACATGAACTTTATTTAAATAGTGATTTGTCATTACAAAAAAATAAAACGAGTACATCAATTACACGCCTGATAAATATTTCACCATAAATGTTCACATTTCTTTTTTTTAACTGAGATTCTTAAATGTTCAAAGTGTCACCGTGATGCGTTTACATGAGTGCTAGAGTCATGATACAGTGGGGAAGAATAAGCTGATGACACAACGCTCTCCTTATGTCACAATATAGTGATTAGGCATTAGGAATGTCTGAGATTATACGAGTCAATAAATGAACATTAAGATTATAACAAATAAATGTTGAGCTGTAGAACGAAAATGTTGTCCCCTGTCATTGTACGTTTCTTTTTGTGTTAAAAATAAAACTCAAACACGGCACATACAAACTTCAAATTGTTTACCTCCTTTGTGCTGGCCCTGATTCGACAACACAATCGGGACCACACGCAAATACAATTCAAAGTGGCGTAGGGCAGAAGGCACTTTAATTTCCATACAAACTCAGCAACCTCGCTCTTAACAGGATACAGGAGCCGATAAAGACCGAGAGCAGACTTACAACCTGCAGGCGGAAACACAAACAGCGCGTGGGCCTTTGCATACGATTTGTGTGCGGAGGGAAATGCTCGGCACCACGTTTGGTCCGACAGTAGCTCAAGTGAGAAATTAAGCTTCTTTGTATTTGAGGACTATAAGGACATGGCACATTAGGTACACACATACAGACACAATTTGTACACACATTTACAAAGAGTGGATGCAGTTGTCTGGACGGCCAAATATCTAACCTGTTAAAGAACAATATGCTTGTTTAAGAGTGCTTGATTGACATGAAGAAAGTAATCATCTCTAAAGAAAATGATTTATAAGCATACCCAACATCTGAAGTGGATTCTTTCCATGGACAGTTTTTTGAGAGGAAAACAGGATTTCGACAGCAATCCAGAACAGTTTGCCTCTTTTTCCTGCACAAGTAGACTAAAAGATGGTGCGTTTAGTGTTAGTCGGCAGGATATAAAGTCAGGAATAACAATTGTTACATCCTGTTGTCATTCACATGTAACAGTTAGTAAGGTAATGCTAATTTGGACCGAGAACTCTTCAATTGTGTCTCCACAACCTTTTTTCTTTAAAAGCCACATTGAAAACATGTCTTGTCTCATAGTTTCTAGGATACACTCAGTACACAACATATTATCAATATAATACAAATATATATAGTCCTCTATTATCTATGGATATGAAGAGGTGAGGTGTTAGCTACCATCAAACATATACGGTCAATGGGGCGTTAAGACCTACATGTGACGCTTTTCAAAAAAACAAACAAATAAAAACAGTCCATCACACCTGGCCATACTTAGAAGCATTTGTGCCATATTTTCCTGATTGGCCGTCATGACGTGTGCTAGCTTGATTGGTGGGTTTAAGAAGAGGTTCCCTCTCATTCGTTGTTGTTGCTGCTGCTGTCGAAATCTTTGCACTGCAGGTCTCCCTCGGTGTAGTTGATGCCGGGGATTTTGTCGCCAAATCGGTCCACGCACCAGCAGATCCCCCTTCTCCGACCACGAGACGGCTTACACTGCAACGGTGGAGTTAACACAGAGTCAGCACTTTGGAAATAAAGGGGTTTTAGGCATGTTACAATGATCTGGTTGGTATTTCGGCCAAACACTTCAGAGACATATTCTGTATATATCTGACACCTATAATATATTGTTGAAAAAGAGGAGGACCTTTGGGGGACCTTTAATAGATTATTCGTACCTGCTTGCGCTTGAAGAAGCCCTTCTTGTCACAGTTGGGGATGTAGAGAGAGAGAGCCAACACCCGAGAAGTGTCCTTCATACTCTGAATGAGATTATCCAGTCTCCTTCCGCATGGGCCCTACACACACAGACACAGGTGTGAGTGTGTGCATGGTTACAATGTGTGTTTTGTGTCTATTTCTGCAACAATAATGACATCAAGACAGGAAGGTAATACAGGTTAAAGACCTAAATATCTATATTGAAATAGAGTTGATTAGAAGGTTGATTTCCAAATTGAATATTTAAGTCACCTTTGCAGCTGTAGTTTTGTTAAACCACTACTTTAGGATTAAACCAATAGGATTTGGTTATTTCTTTCTATTTTTACATTTTAGTATAATAGTTTTCCTGGCGACATTTGAGGTAACCAGATGCTGTGATTACGGGAAATACCTCCACTAATGAGTACTTCAGTAATTTGGCATTCGACTGTGTTCACACCTTGTTGTATGTGTGAAAGTTGCCCTGCGGGGCATCTTGGCTTGAATTTGTCAGAAATAGTTTCTTTATGTTTATTTCCCCTCTGAGCTGAGTGAGATTTTCCCTCTGCTATGCCTGACTGTAGTCTCTGCTTCACTTACGAACTCAGGCTCCGATTTATCCAGGCTCAGCGGGGAGAAGTCCAGATTGCTGGAGGGTCCCGGCCTGGCCAGCTGCTTCTTGCGATCCTTGGCCTGCCTCATGGCCTGGGCTTTCCGACTGCTGATGTGGTCTCTTAAGGGCGCTTTGGTTTGCTGAGATTCTCTGTCTGATAGAAAGGCAAGGACAGATGAGGTCACTCCCCATGATCATGCATGTTTGAGGGCTATTAAAGGGGCCCTCTGGGCTTTTCTTTTAAGTTATATTTAAATATCCTCATCAAAATAAACAGTTTATCCTTTAGGCCTAATAAAAGTGTTGAATACATTCCTCCCCCATAAAATATTTGGAAAGCTGATCATCAGCAGTTTTGACTTCTTCTCTGCTTTTTCATATCTCTATATTTCTCTACAGCATCCCACTGCAGAGCTCCGGCCTCGCCAGAACCAATGGCGGAAAATCTTGTGTAGTTATAGATCAAAAATATATAAATTCCACTCTTTTATATTGCACACATTGTTTTATCGTGCTAATCCTTCATAAGTAAAATTGGCTACTAAGCATACATTTAAGCTCATGTAAGCCAACATGAGCTATATGCTAATGTTAAACATGAACACAACAGTATTAGGTACACAAAAAACCCACTTAGAAGGTTACAGTTGTATCAAAATGTTTAGTTTACTTTGTTTGCAAACTAATGATTGCATGCTGTCGAACATGGGAATGTGTATTGTATCACAGGGATGTTTTTTTCATACTGTACATGTGCACATAGGACTGACTCAAACTACTATAAAACTTGAATATGAGCATGGGATGATAGAATACTGACACAAGAACAAAAGCAAGAACAAGAATGTGTTTGTGAAGCTTGATTCACACAGGACTACTATTATCAGGGGAGAACTGTCTTCACCACAGTGCAGTTGGTGCACCGGATCTTTACAAATTACAGACATGCAGGAATAAAATAACCCGATACCAATTATTACTAACAACTTGATGTCCACGGGTGTAATATTAGCCCTGTGCAGAGCAAGGCTTCAAAGCATTTTTCTACTGCTTTCAAGAGACTGTTTGAAGAAGAAAAGGGGTCAAAATCAAAAGCATAATGATGGCTCCCACTTGGCCTAAAATTAACAAGTAAATATCAACTCATGGTGGAAGAGGACAGGAGAATGTCACACAACACGACGTGATGATTTCACTGCAGCAGCTAAATGCTTATTTAGCACTGTTAGTGGCTACTGGCCAGCTTCAGATCCGAAGTGTTGACATACAGATTACAGAACAACATAGCCTACATTTATGGCAAGCTAGGTTGCCAGTTTGGGGTATATGTAGACCGGGGGTTTTAAAACGTATATAGCCGGTGACCTAAATGAGATATTTAGTCTCACCCTGGCACCCAGGCCCATGAAAACATACTATTACACTTGTCATGTGGCGGACTACCAGAAAAGGCCGCAGCCCATTTTGTGTCCCAACCTCCACATGTACATGCAGCCTTCATCTGTGCAAAAATACAGCTCTCTGCTACATTTCGGGGGCCGCGCACTGTCGCTCAAACCTCAGCTCGCCCCTCTGCCTCGTCCCACCCTCTATTCATCCTACCGCAACAACTGTGTAGAGACTTTCTTTCCCAAAAGCACTTTTATGCTGATATTTCACTTCATTTAAAGCTTTAAACATGCATCGGCCTTCTATAGCCGCGTTCACAC
Source organism: Notothenia rossii (assembly GCF_949606895.1). Taxonomy (NCBI): domain Eukaryota; kingdom Metazoa; phylum Chordata; class Actinopteri; order Perciformes; family Nototheniidae; genus Notothenia; species Notothenia rossii. The sequence continues at coordinate 11,253,277 of NC_136901.1, forward strand.
CGGAGTACTTTTCCCACTTTAGTTCCGACATAGTTCCGAAATGTCGCGTTCACACCAAAAAGAGCCGGAACTAAAATTAGTTAATGAGAACCTTTTTACCCCCCTTTTCCGTCCCTGCTAGAGAGCAGGGACTCATGCGGCTTTCTTGTGAGAAAATAGCTATATTTCTGATTGGCTGGGCGGATTGCAAACCACGCCCCGTAAAACTCAAAAAAAGTGTTGTGAAGCCACAGTTTTATTATCCTCGCATTAGCATTATTGGCATTAGCATTAGCCCTGCGCAGAAACGCAGAGAGACTAATTTACGGCAACACAAAATAAAACATGGGAGCGGTGGAGATGAGGAGGTGTCGGCGTTCTGGCTATTTACTCGGAAGGCTTCAGTAGAAGCTGCTGGGAGTCCCAGCAGCTTCCCCAACTCCGGGGACTTCCGGCCGGGGATTTTGGGCGGCAGTATACGCCGTGAAGTTGTTTGCGGCCTGCCAATAAACCCAAAGCAGAAGAAGAAGAAGTGACGTCAGCGGCTTCATTTGCCTAATCCACCCCCAGGGATTTATTCCGGTGTGAACGCGATCTGTACTTAGTTCATCAGAACTAAAGAGTTCTGTTGAACTAAATTCTCATGAACCTTTGTGGGAAAAGTACTGCGGTGTGAAAGCGCCTTATGTGTCTTAAGCCTCCGCTGGCCCATTTCCACTGCTGTGACACGCACTTTTTTTCATTTCGGCAGATTCCACATTTCTGCACTGGCGTGATCGCTAAACTAAGCTAACTGGGCGGGGGAAACTAGGTCATTGCAAATTATGCTTAAAATCTGGCAAACCCTTACACCCCAAGTGATGAAGAGGATCACGGTTATGTCATCCATCCACATAATTCCAAATTCTTGGAAACAAGCAAGAACCATCCTCCAGTTTACTGCTGACACAGTTCTTTTTTTCTCCGTCCATTGAAAGCTGAGGCAGATCAGCAGCCAGTGTAAACCCAATCAAGTCCTCACTTGCTAATCCTCGAGTTTGTCTAATCTGACCTGGGCTGACTGATCACGTCTTTCATTGCTTCTTCACCCTTTTCCTCGAGTTGGAATTGTGAAACATGGTGATCTTTGCAGTCACAGAAAAACTCCTTCCTTGGAAATCAATGTGAAATCTGTCCGGATAAAGTTGCAGTTCAATAGTTTAATGTGTCATGCACTAGCAAACATGACACATGGTGTATTACTGTTCTTAAGGATGTTTTCAAGTGCATAGATAAGCTTTTTGGCAGCTCCTACTAGATTATATGCAGCATACTTTTTGGCTCATTCTGTAGCTCTGTAAAATGTAATGATGTGTGTATTTATCACAAGTGTGCACATGGGTTTTGTTTAATTTATGTGCGCTCAGCATGAGATGTAGAGTTAACGGAGAAGCCGGCTGACGGGCGGACAGATGGGGTGATCAGTAACCCACGCTCAGCCTGCATTCTGCTGAATCATGGCACAGCCTGGGCCTGCCTGCAGCGCCGTGACCGAGAGAGGGGGAGGGAGGGGAGAGGGGGAGGGAGGCAGATGAAGAGACCAGGGTGGGACTAACAAAGAGTGGTGGGAGGGGAGCAGAGGAGAGTGTGGGAAAGGGAGATGAAAAGAAGATTTTTGGGTATACGACAAGTTCTCAGATGCTCTAAATTAGCTTAGTCTGATGAGAAGAGTGCAGCAACTCCAACATATAATGGTATAAATCCTCACATATGTGATACATGTGTATGGCAATCTTTCTTATCTTCTGCCTTTGTTATTGGACTTCACTCTCAGCCAATAAACTGTGGTTCTTTGGCTCAGTCCTGAGCTCTAACCCCACCACTGAGATTATTTTTGTTTCCAGAGTAGATTTGCTTCTATACCAAAACTCCAATCTGCATGAGAGTAAAGCATAACACAGAATGGGAAATGGTGAAACTGTGGATGGGTGGGAAGAATAATAGGGTGGAAAAAGATGAAGAGGGACAGTAGCCAGGCAGTGAAAGAGGAGAAGATGCAGTGTGATGAGAGAGAATAGAGAGACATAAAGGCGGGTTAGGTGTGGGAAAAGGCACAGGTGGTGGATGAAGGAAAGTTGACAAAAGAAAAAAGAAACTGTAGAGGAAGGGAAAAGGGATAAATCAGACCATGAAGAGAGTGTCACAGGCCAACATTTCCCACAATGCTCCCCAGCAGACACAGTGACTGTCCCTGAACTGCCATTCAGCGGAGCCAACCAGGAGCCGCACGGAGCACCACCTGTAATCTTCTCCCTTGTTTTATGTGGGCTGGGGGCCCCGAGGCGATGGGCCACTCACACGAAACCTACTGATTTACGGCTCGCAGCCCCACCAGGGCTTTTCAAACCCAGATGACAGGTTGATCGACGCTCCGCGCCAATTGTTGACAGAGTTCACAGGGTCAAGACTCACGGGGGCTTTTGAGTCCTGTGCCTTTAATGACAGGTGTCAGCCCGTCTCAAAGAGGGCTGCGAGGTGACTCACATAAGAGAGGCAGGGAGGGCACTTACACCTCGCCTTTTTAAATCGCACACCTTAAGAACATACTGGATTTCAGTTTTATGACATGGTGTGTGGAGTGTTTTTGGAACACATTTGTTCAGCTTTTCTTAATTCATCACTGGCTGACTCTATGTGTGTGTCAGAGGGCTTCATTAAAATTCCAGCCCTGACAAAGGAGGAGTATCATCATTATACAGCTGTTTGCTATTTCTTTGGACCAGAGCCTTTTACATATGTGGTTGAAACACAATCATTGTAATAAAAACCCACTGTTTTCTTGCACTGTTTAATGTCTTTTTTCTTTCTTTTTTTGTCTTAAGTATAGTGTATGTATGCTGCACTGTTGGAATAGCCAGGGATTTAAGATTTACATTATTGGCCACAACTGCACTTTAGATATTGTGTATTATGTACATTAAGCCTTTGAATCTATGAAACACTATCAGAGCTGACATAAATATGATAGATGCCGGCCTTAAAGGGACACTGTAAATAACTTTAAAGCCAGTGGGATATAATAGGTGGAAGAAGACAAAAGAAAGTCTGCACAATGAATAAAATATTAAGCTGCTATCAATGAATGGCTTCATTAACGTTGCATTAAAGTCAGTGACCTGTTTAAGCGCCATTAGAACCTCAGTGGTTACTATACCTTTGGAAGGATGCAGCATTTTATACAACTTCTCGTTCCTGCACAGCCCCCGGCCGTGCAGCAGCGCGTGCAGCGGCTTCTCCTCTCCATTCTTGGGCAGGCAGCGGAGTCCGCGCGTGCACGGCCGGGTGTACACGCCGCACGGCTGTTCCTCTTCGAGCGCGCACGTCAGGCAGCAGCCGCAGCCGGGCTCCTTCACCAGCTGACAGCCCACCGGCACCGGCGGGCACATGGACAGTGCCTTCTGATCACACGGCTGGCACGGCACGAAGGACGAGCCGCAGCCGGTGATGCTCAGCAGGGGAAGCAGCAAGGAAACACTCCACAGCATGGCGCGAGACTCGTATATTAAAAGCAGGGCGTTGGTTGGAAACGATTATCAACTATATCTCACGCTGAATCCTTTCTTTGCGAATGATTTGAGTCCAAGCATCAGAGGGGGTGTTGCATCCACAGGTGCTTTGCGCGCTCAAATATCACTGCATCCGATGCTCACAATCCACGAATAGTCTTCCCTCCCTGCAAAATATTAAAATAACAAAATAATATCCCTGGATATCAACCTTCAGTGATGCCCGGTGCCGTTTACGCGCAAGCTACTCGTCTCCAAATGAGAGATAAAAGGCCTGTTACACGCTGTCGTTCTCTCTGTAGGTTATTTATCCCGCACGGGCTGCGAGCAAAATGTATAATCTGTGGCTTTGAGCTTGCCTTTTAAAAAAGAAACTGCCAGAGGCAAAGCCTACAACGATGGGTATGTCAAACAACGTTTGGAGGGGGAGGCGCACTTGTCAACTCCGTGCGCTGCGATGCTGATTCCACAGGGCGGGTGCTGGCATGCCTCCAGATCTGCCAGATAGGAGACGATGCTCCTGAAGGCGACTGAATAAGACCTTGTGTCTTTCTCTCCTCGCACAGTGGCTATTTAGCAATTCTTATTTTAAGTGTAGTGAAAGCCACCCGGATCTCTTCTTGAAATAATTCTGGAAACTTAATTAAAAAAGTTGAAGAGTTTTGTTTGAATGGCAGCCAATGAACTTCCTAACTGTGCTGCCAGATTGGGAAGTTATTTTAAGTGGAAATGAAAAGTAGTTTTAGTGTTTACAGACCTCTCAGGGAAGAGTCACATCAAAATGGCTGCAGAAGTTGGCAGAAAAGAAAGAAAGTGTGACCTAATGCAACATTATTCATGTCACACACAGGACAAACAGGTGGTGTGTGTTGCTAAAAAAACTATTTTGGGTTGACAAAACTGAATCGCCTGTTAAGATATAGATTTATAGTGAGAGGATTCTTTCTTTTATGGAGGAAATATTATGATTATTGGTCACTGTGTTTGTGGTTGCTTCCAGCTGGGGCTTGCCTGTTTTACGCAGTCACTTGAAGCATGAATGAAAGACTATGTTAAATTGGACATTAATGTATAATCTATATATCTGTCACAAGATACAATCCAACTGGTTTCTTCTTCCATTTGTATACACAAATTCCAAGGTTCTTGACCCCCAAACATGCTGGTCAGATTTGGAATCGGTCCGATCTCTCCCTGGAATCCCCTCAATATCTTTACTCGTTTGCCAAAAAGTCCTTGCAATTAGAGTATTTCCAAATGTTTTCGCATGCCAAGCTGTTTTCTTTCCCCTCAGATATCTTTGGGTTTGGATCTCTGTTCAAAGTACTGTTGCTTTAAATATTTGTGCGATGCTCTCTTATTCCTAACAAATGTTCTCAAAAGATCCGCACAATAACTCGTTGTAAGATGTCAGGTCAAACTGCACTTGTACTGACCCTGTTTTGTGACCCAGTGAGGTCAGTGTCCGGCGAGATATCTGAGCAGATGTTTCTGGCAGATACCAATATCTCTGAGTGGAATCTATTTAATGATTTTAACCCCGGGACTGTTATCTTCTTGGAATAATCATAACTTATTTCATTTGTTAGCCTCTGTGTTTACATCCTGTTATTCTTCATCATCTTCTTCCGTTTGTTCTGTCAGTCAGTGCTGAAACTGACCTTTAAAGGTCAACCCTCATCAAAGCTTTGATTCCTTTGCCGTGTCGCGTTTCACTTCCTCTTTCACCCTTCCTCCCCTTTGTGGAACTTTGTCGGCAAACTGTTTTTCAGATCATCCGACCCCTGATTGCCTTTGCCCTTGACCTTCGCTCCGTATCAGTTTTCAAATGTCGTCACAGGTGTCGGAAAGGTCATCACCCACGCACCCTTTTCATGCCACCTTCACAGATTTGAAGAAAGAGCGCCATTCACATTGTAAACCATGTGCGCCACATCTGTCTTCCAGCAACAAACCTTTACACATTTATGATTTATTTCACAGGGGCATTTTGGCAATTCTAATATATTTACACTTGGAAATGGAGGAACTGTGGTCCAAGTGCTTCTCAGGTTCGTAAAGCCTGTCACAGCGTCCGTAAAGGTTGGGTTTCCTGTACAGTTTGGGTTTTAGTCACTTGGTGTATATGGGCCATATAATGCACAGATGGTGGATATAGCGGCTCCGGATAGAGATTAATGCTTTGGGATTTTCCTCGAAATTAAGCCAGGACTAAATGTGTTGAGGTCTGTGAAAAGGTTTAATGCTTTGCTATCTCTGTGAGCGACGTCCATAGAGTTCCTTTAGCAGAGAAATAGCCTTTTAAGGCGGTAATGGTACACATTACAACATCAAAATGGTAAATGGACTGTACTTATATAGCGCTTTATCCAGTCTTTAAGACCCCTCAAAGCACTTTACATACTACATGTCATTCACCCATTCACACCCATTCATACAGAGCAGTGTACCTTACTCTAGGACCTAACATTCACACACATTCACACACCGTTGGCCATGCCATCGTGAGCAACTCAGGGTTAAGTATCTTGCCCAAGGATACATCGACATGTTGACTGCATGGGCTGGGATCGAACCCACAACCTTCTGGTTGAAAGACGACCACACTCCCTCACAGCCACAGTCGCCCTTTTTCAAGGGTCAACAATTTACGCACAGTTTGTATCGGTTCCACAAATCTTAGCCCAATTTTAAAGTAACTTACTCGGAAAACACCAAAAAGTATTTTCCAATTCTACTTTCTCCTTATTGCACTACTGTGTGAAGTGTCTTTCGTCGCCATTTATCTGCTTGGCTTGGCTTGACTTTATTTTTTATATATTTAACACTTGAGGAGTAAAGGACCATCAGTTTTGTCTCTTTGGGTCTATATCTTTGTATTATGGTGCGGTAGTGCAAGTCCTAGTTCTTACATGTTGTGTTCTTTGAGAGACCCAGCCTGTGATTTAGGACATAGCTCCTGAAAGCACATCAGCTCCAGTATTGTTGACCTTTGACCTCTCTGTGAAAGCAAGCCAATACCACAGCCCTTTCTCTTCCATGGATTATTAAACCTTGCCTGTCTTTGCTTCTATTAGAGGTGTTGTTGGCCAGTCTTCAAACTGTGTATGAACCAGAACTCATATACAGAAGCTTTCAACTCATCTATCTTTCCCCCCTTTCCCTCCTCAACGTCCTTCTTTTTCTCTGCCATTGTTCTTCAGCTTCTGTTTCCAGCTTTTCTTTCATATCCTGAACTACTTTGTATGTTCAAAGACACTGAAGCTGCTGCTGCACTTGTTCTGGAAGAGATAATGGAGCTCCAGTCAAGTTGAGCGATGTCTTAACACAAAATGATCAAAAGCGGAGAAAAAGAAGCAAATTCAGCACAAAATGGTTCAGAGTGCCGATAAAATCTATGGGATACAGCGCTCCAGTGTCGGATTTCTCTTTAGCCCCAGGACCTCGGGCTAATGTGCTGCACACAGGAAAGTCAGGAGAGGAGAAGTATGCCAGACAATGAAGTAATCCTTTCTGAAGTGCTAGCCTGAAAGCCTGTGCTGCAAGAGGCTTCATATTTGTTTTTCTTTTACCTTCCAGCACATAGAGCAGGTGGAAAATCACCATTGTTCTCCCACTAACCCACAGTGCACTTTGACAGTGTGTTGGCAGGCAGTCGTCGCTGCTAGTTATCACTCCGACTGGTGTACATCAGCAGACTTTGTGTGACTGATGTTCGCCACATGACACGGTCAGAGCTTACTGTAAGCGACAAAGCCAAGCAAACCGCTGGAAATGTGCTGAGGCAGCATGCATTTCCCTCCCCCATACACACTCACGCAGAGATACAGTCGGTTCCCAGAATACGATGTGCTTTTCAGAAACAATTAGAGGAGTCCACGCTTGATAAACTTGGGCTGAAACCACAAGCAATGCAAGTGCGTGGTGTGAAGTACAGGTGTTGACCTCTTTGTTAATCCCACTAGGCATTTTAGGAAGAAAACTACGGAGCAACATTACGTCAAATGTAGTTCTTACATCTCGTACGGCTCTTTCAGAATAAAAAAACTGATATTTAATACGAATAATTGTCCAATTCTGCGCAGGAAGCGATGTGTTTCATGTTTCTGGCATTATCGGTTGTGTTTTTTTTGTGGAAATGGGGAATTGGGTAAAGACCATGAGCAGCCGCCTACAGAGAGTTTAATCAAGGGAAAGTCCCAGGGAAAAAAAGATGCACGTGTGTCGACCACAGTGCCAGATTCTTATTTAAATGTTGGGAAATGCAGTGCATCAATACCACATCAAGAGGTGCACAGCAGCGATGACTGAATCAGAATCAGAATGGGAACAACAACTAAATGTGTTTGCTTCAGTAAAGATAGTAATCTTGTGCCAATCAATATTCTTTCAGCCAAAAATGACTTTTTACTGTAATCCGCCTGGCTGTGGTTGCTCTGATTCACTAAGTTGTTAAGATGACAGTGCACTTTTGTTTCCATGACACAGCAACTGAAGTCCCCGTCCCCAAATTACACTTTGGGAAACGTATGTTTGGGAAATGAAAACCGCAAATTAGCATAGTGTTGTTGTGATCTGCGTGCATAACTACAGCGCAAGGTAAGAGGAGGGGAAGGAGGGAGAAGCAGGGTCTGGTTAAGGATGGATTATAGAGAGCAGTACGTGAGATGGCAGATTGGCGAAAACCTTGTCAGCACATCTGTGTGGCCCTGGCAACTGTGCATTGGACAAAGACAGATCATTGGATCCAGATGTTGGAAAAGCTTTGGTGTGTCTCTGCCACGGCGATTCTATTCAAAGAGCGTTTTTCTATGAATCCGTGGAACGTGAATATTCAAATCTGTCAGCAAATCATCCGTCTTTCGTAAAGCGAGCTGCTTTTAAATAGCTTGCAGTGAAGATGAATTGTGTCAGGTGATCTTTCTCTCAGCGGTGGTTCGGATTTGATCCATAACAAGCACGCCGACATCAACAGCCATTTACTCTCTTTTGGAATAGCTCTGTATCCAATATCCAAGATTTTTACATTTTTATTTAGCACCTGCAAATCCCAAAGTCGGAAACCAGCAAAACATTTCCTGGCAAAAAGGGATTTGGCATCGCTCTGATCGTCATCAGTCATAAAAAAAATGCTTTCTCAGAATTTGCGGTTTCCAGTCGCCTGCAGTGTGGCATGCAGAACATCTCCCAAATAACGGATGAATTCGGCAAGAGGACGCTCTCCGAGGAATCGTTTTGATTTACGGCGAGGCTTCAGCCCTTGTTGTGGGCCTGAACAGTTTGAACTTGCGGTCGGAGCTGTCCACCGCTTTGTTGCTTTCCCACTGGCGTCTGTGCACAACGCAATGACTGATGGTTAGGCTTTTTTTGTGAAGGGTCTTTCCCAGAATAAGTCCCACTGTGGTTTTCGGGGTCAATGTGATTTGAAGAGGCCAAGTCCTCCTGGCCTCGCTTTTGCATCTTTTAAGACTGTGTGTCTACGAAGTGCTTCCTCTAGTTAACATACTAATTTGATGGCACTGAAACCAACAGATAAATATGCACACTCGCAAACACAGTCACTGACAGAGCAGGCAGGTGTGTGGGTGACTATGGCATGTAACAGACTTTTAACCTTGGTTTATGTGAATGTGGGAGGCAACCTCATGATGCAAGTGGCCAAGATACTTGGCTCATATTTTTAAATGGATTTTTGGCTCTGAGAAATATCTGTGTTCCTTTTTCTTAAGCTCCTCAGCGTGCAAACCTTCGCCAAAGCAACTCGATTGATTTGTGGCGATCTGATTTTCCAGATTCCAGGTGATCAGGAACCTTGCAAACGACTTAAAAATAAGAAGTATGTACTGGCAGAAAAAAAAATCTCACAATGAAAAGGTTGTTTTTTTGGGCCAAAAGTCATGATATTAAAGAAATCCAAAAAGGGGCTAAAAGCCAAAGGCTGACCAAGTCTGGTCAAATGAGATGTGTATGAAGGATCTGAGTGCCCCGAGTGTGTGTTTCTCTTCCTCTCTTAAGCCCTGAAGGAAGGGCCTCCTCACATCTGATTGGCTGAGAGGGGAAACCCAGGTGCTATCAATGTTAATTAGGAGCAGGTGATCTAAATGATCTCCAATCACAGGAGAAACATGGCATTCAGCTAAGATGAATTGAAAAAGGAAAATTAATGATTCCATCTTTAAAATGTTGGAACTTTAGTTTGACCTGTTTAACAATTGAAAGGGGACCCATCATGCAAAATGCACTTTTAGATGTCTTTTATACATAAATATGTGTCCCTGGTGTGTCGGGGAACTCACGCAGCGTCAGAAAATAAAACCCTTTCTCTTTTCCTCCGTACCCAAATATTTTAAAAATAGGGGTACAACGAGCGGATACAGATTTGCTGCCGATATGACGTCAAATCAGCGGCGGACCCACAGAGAGATGCTATCAGAAACAATGCCTGACGTGTTTTGGACGTAATCTCGTTTTTGTTTACAATAGCAAGCCTCGCTAACACTCAGAGCTAACCTGTACTGGAGAGCATGTGTTAAAAAAGCAGGAAATAAAAAAAAGAACTCACCTTGTGATAAACCCGCAAGAGAAAAAGCATTTGAGCTCCATACTGTTTCAGAAATAATCCTTGATGTGGTTTAGAACAGGATGGCGTTTTATCACAGCAGAATTTAACTTTATCTCTGGTAGAATTCTGATCAGGCATTAGCTCCGCCTCCTTTTTTTTTTTTTTTCAAGCTAAGGACCCCAAATCCATTGGTATGAAACTTCACAGACATGTTTTGTATAGGTATGTGGCCCTACAATATATGTTTCCAATATAGCATAATACATCCACTTTAAGCTGTTCCAATTGTGAACATATTCTATATTATGCACTTTTATTATTATATGGTATATATACCAACATATATATGGTGCAACTGTATGAAGTGAGAGTAGACAACTAATAGTCTTTGTTAAATCATTTAAATGTGTAATAAAAAATACTTTGTGAAGGGTAATTCATTTATATATAATTTTTGTAAATATATAAACTTTAGTTTTAGATATCTTTTATGTGAGGATAACATTATCAGAGCCTTGTTGCTGTTCTTGATCTGTTATATTTATGACCTCGATTAAAATGCAATAAAATGTACCAACGTTGGTTTCGTGGAATATGATAGGGTAGTGATCGCCAAGGCAGCATATAATGGGGATGCCAATGAACAATAAAACCTTCTTCTGTGAACGCATTCCAACAGATAACCAGAGGCTGTGTTTTCTTCACAATGCAGGACTTTATACCTTCCACTCAGCACAATAAAGCGACTGTGTAATCAGGTTAATCAGGTTGACTCCTGTCTCCATTAAATCATCAGTTATTTGCTTCGAAATAGTTGAATCATTCATTGAAATTTGCTGACGAGGGAACACTCGCACACCTCTCTGCAACCTTCAATCAAGCAGTAAACATGTCAAGTCTGAATGCTCATAAAGCAGCACCCCTTATTTAGTGTCGTTTGACTATAATACGGCATTATGCAGGGGATATGTCTTTCGGCTTGACTCAAACAAAAGAATGTGCCTTTGGGGCGGATACAAAATGAGGCCTTTTGTCCTGACATACCCCGGTCCAAACTCATATTTTCCTCCAAATTCAGCTTCTCAAAAATGATTGTTCTTGCCCAAAGCCAAATCGGTAAAGTGTTGCACTTTACAGTTTACGTATTTTCCATATTTTGGCCGTTTATTCTTCTGTGTTACTAAATCAAGATCTTAAAAGAAGTTGAAGTATTGTTAGCTAGTTTAACAGTTTTTAGAGAGAAGTTATTCGTTAGGATTGAGAGTTTTTTTGCAGTGCTCAAAACTCATAAATGTTACATCAACTCTGCTATGGGTGTGGGCTTGTATAAACAGCGGTAGGCCTATACACTGTGGTTTTACACCGTCAGAAGTTAATTATCTTGAACAATTTCGCCTTGTGTATAACGATTAGTGTGATTATGTGGAGAATCCGCGGTGACAGAACAATCCGGGGGGTTGGCACAGCTTGCGTCATGAAAGTCATCTCAAGAATTCACGAAACCCTTCCTCTGTGTGTGTCCTTGGGGATGGTGTGTATGCCAATGGAGATGTGAAAGGCCAAGGAGACCCGCATGATGAGGGGGAGAGAAAAAAAACACAGGTTTCCGTGAGTGTTGCAGATTCCTATCAGAGATGCTGAGCTTGTCAGTTCCACATTTTTGGATGCAGAGATACAGAGACTGATGGGAATCTTGGAAACGTGCGTAATGAACACTGTCTCCTGCAAGACAAAGTACATTAAAAAAAACCTTTCTGAGTTATCATCTGCCTCGCCTCTCCAAATCTGTCAAGTATCAGAAACTCGCAGGGCTTCCAAAAGTCAGCTGGATTGAAGCCCTTGCTCCCATGTTTGGTGATCTGTGAGCCTCTGCCAGAGACGTGTCCCTTTTGAAAGTCATGCGATACCTCAACAGGAGGGCATTGTCAGGCCGAGTCACAGGGTGTTTGGTAGACGGAAACTTTCAAACAGCCAGTGAGTGCACGTATTCGTGAGACACACTGTCGTCTTGTGTTTCAAGAGCTGGGGAGATCTAGGGATCATTTCTAAGGGCTGATTGCATGAACACGTGAAATATATGCTCATTTGTAAGCTCAACTTTCTACACTTTGGTTTTTGTACGGATGAAACAAACTGGATATTGTGTCAGAGCAGGTTATCCTCTTTCTTGCAGAGTTAGATGAGAAGATCCATGTAAATATAATATAGATAGCTCAGTTTATAAAACAAACTGAGCTATCCTGGCCTGGCATTGGTACGAAATCGGATAACAAGCATGAGCTGAGCTTAATCATTTATTTGGATCTACTTGGCTTAATTTCCAGGCTAAGCTAACTGGCCTGTCCACTAGTTTGCTGGGAGATTGTGAGCTTAGTTTAGAGTTAGAAAAAAAGTGAAAACTGGGTTAGCCTTGATTTCTCCAAGGTTAGAAAAAGGTCAACCTTCCAGTTCAATTCTTAATTTGGAACACACATGCTAAGTTAAGCTAACTGGCTATCTTCATATTTACCATACAGACATGAAAGTTGTATTGATCTTCTTATCAACTCTCAGTAATAAAGTCAATATTTCCCAACATTTTGAAATATCTTTGTCAAAAAAGGAGCCAATAGATTTTCTTCTCAATTTTGGGAGTTTTTTTACTAAAACAATTCCAACCAAAATACCAAATAGGATCCACATATTTGACTTTAAGTCTTATTCCATCCGTTTTTTCTTCCTCTGACTGTCAAGAATTGAACTCGGCACACGTCTGAAAAGAAAAACAACGCTAAATAAACCTTTCACTACGCTGTCACTGACACGTCTTAATACCCACTACAGTCTTGATTTAATGACATGTCATAAGTGCGGCCTGAGTCACTCTTCTTGGCGGAGACGGCTTTTTTACAATCACACTGGGGAGTTGATGGAAATCTGTCACAGGGATGCGCCTCTTTCCTCACCACACACACACAGAGGTGCTCTTGTTATTGGCCGGATGTGAGTCCTGTGCAAGTTTTTTTGCCAGTGTAAAGAGTTTATTCTTTACATAAGGTTTAAAGAGGTGAACGTTTACATCTTGAACTAAATACATGCCGAGATAAATCAAATTCATTCGTGACATCTTCCCGAGGAACCTCCTAACGTGCGTGATATGTCTGCATCCAGAGGTCTAAACTAATATCTTAAGAGAGCTTTTTTTTTTGAAGTGTGTTTGCAAAGAGAGAGTCGTAAAGCCTTCCAGGATTACGGCTTTAGACAGTGGCATTTCTCGGGGATTATGCTGCGTGTACTGCTTGTACTTGTCTTGATGCCAATTCATGCAGAGCTCCAGCCAAGTTAATGAACCTGATGACATACGATAAGGCAGGAGATGTGAACGCAAAATGAAGAGGAATCTCACACCTCTCAAGCTCTGCTGGGTCAAGATGTTGCATCGTGCAGCAGAGCAATTTGATGGCACTGTTGGGTCTAATTTGGGGACTTTTGAGTCTGGCAGCTAGGTTTTCAAAAGATTCCCAAAAACGGAGGAGGAAGTTCTTCTCTCCTTTTCTGCAGGAAAGTCAGAAGGTTATGCTTTGCACTCGGGCACCTCAGCAGGACAGATACTGGCCATCATGGGGGGCCTGAACCTGAGTTCTCTCGGCTGAGGGGACGTTCTCCCCGTTGCCTCCATCCAGCTGATCCAACTCAACCACCACAGGCAAGGAAGCAAAGTTTCCGTCTCTTGTGTTTGCAAACCAGCTTCCTTCCCCAGCCAAAAAGACAGAACAGGCGGCTATTAATTACAAAGAAATATTATCCTCTTGCGGGAGGTTCGCAGCAACACCAGTATCCAAAGCAAACAGATACGGTGTGCTTGGAAGCTTGGTGCCTTGTACAGCTGCCATGCCAAATCTAAGCCCCACAGATCCTCTTACAGCAGATCAGAGAGTACAAGCAAGGGGGGGGGGGGTTGTTATCATGCACTCTGCAGCATCACGATTCCCATTTCATCTTCACTTCTTGACTCCAAAGCTGATAGGAAAGCAGCATGCAAAAGTGGTTTTGTTGTATTCCCTTCTGTGGGTCTTTTCCAATCTGCAGCAAGAAAAAGTTATGCGAGCAAACTGGATCAGATGATTGCATGATAAATAGTTTCCAACACGCTAGCAGATGGTTGTGTGGGAGTTTTTAAACATGCATAACACGGTGCTAAACAGCACAGGAGGAAGAGGGAAGATTGCATTCATTACATCCAAGATGTTACATTTTCTTGAAGGGAGCGTTATGAAGGTCAAGAACCAGCGAGATGTGGCGATAAAACTTGACTTTTCCCAGCAGGTGGTTCTTCGCTGATGCCGTTTGACTCAAACCACGATGCATTCATGGCACTTAAACAATATTTGGACAATGTAAAGCTTGTCTGAAGGGAGAAACCATCAAAAGAAGTCAAGCAAGTCGCCCCTTATTTAGATAAAAAGGGATTTAGTCATTCTTTCAAAGTGTTAATTTACAGTTTGAACCTCCGAAGCTAGGGGCCCCCTGACAAGGCCCCGCAGTACTGTGCATAAACACATCGTAAATAGCCATTATACCTTTGACATTACCTGCAAACTGCGAGGAGAGGACATCCTGTGCAGTCAAAGGGAGAACACTGAGTGTCAGAATGATGGATGAGGCTAGACGGTGTTGTTTTGATGGAAAGATGTGGAGGGCCGTACGCCTGGTGCTACACCGCTGCTGCTCTTACAGTGTGTGTCCCCTCACTGGAGAAAAAGTGCTCAACACGTCGGCTAGGATTACAGTTTCACTTCGCTCCACGCGTGATTTACTTTAAGGCATTGGCTGCAGGAAGTTTACTTTGCTATTACGCAGGACATTTCAAACTGTTAACACCGCATGCAACACTTTACTTTACAGGCCTTCTTTTATTCTAATGATTTCCTAATAAAGAACCTGGAGAGAGAGATTCCTGGAAAGAACAGTTTAATCTGGGAGTTATTATAGGGAACGAGCTTAATTGTGTCCAATTAATAACTTCAAATTACACTCGACTGAACATGCAAAGATCTCAGCATGGGATTTAAAGTGCAACTCAGGAGTTTAACCTATATTTCTGAGTGTAAAGTACTATTTGGTTTTTCTGAAATTGGTCCAATAATGAGCTAGAATTCTGCACCCTGTCTCGCTTTTGGAGCAATTTTTTCACAGTCAATTAACATCCACTAAAAGTGCTTGTGTTGGCCACTGACCGGCTCACTGTGTTATTCCAAGAGTCTGACCACTATTGAAAGGACCCCACAGAGACATAAAACATTTTCCTTTCACTTGAGAAATGTTTGTTATTGTGTCTAGCAAAGTCTGAAATCTCGTATCCACATTGTCCGAATCAGATAAAGATTCAGCCAGGATATTAAAAAACGTTTAGATAACATTTGTCTCCCTCACTGCCTGGCCTTCCCTTCTTCCAACATAGCCAGAAGCCACATTGATTGACAACAAATATTTCATCATTCCGAGACTTACGTGGCTTTGTTACCGTCCTGGCTAAAAGAAGGGCCTCCCAAGGGTGTGTGTGTGTGTGTGTGTGTGTGTGTGTGTGTGTGTGTGTGTGTGTGTGTGTGTGTGTGTGTGTGTGTGTGTGTGTGTGTGTGTGTGTGTGTGTGTGTGTGTGTGTGTGTGGACAGCAACACTGTCATCAAAGACTCCATCATCAGTTTCTTTCTACACTAGGATCAGGGGAAGACAAAACAGCATGCTCCTATCGTCGGGGAGTTGTTGTGTCCTGGCCTGTGATTTTCTGAACTCCTTCCACCTCACACGATGCTCACTGCTTATTCAATTTTATTCTTTGCAGACCATTTACATGCACAAAAAAAAAAATATATATATATATATCACACTACAGGAAAGGGGAAACATTGATTTTTTTGTTGGCACCGGAAGTCAATAGCAATCTGCTTCCATTATATTGGACATATATTAACACTGAGCACCAAAACAATCTAGTTGGATAAATACCGCAAGACGTAAAATAAAATATATCTATTTTTGTATTTAGGGGTTAACTGCTCCTTTGTTCCTTAAGGAACATCTTCTACATAAAGTCAAGCGGTGAACCTGCTCAACTTCACACATGGTCATGAAGCTGCTTTTATTTACACCAGAACTTCACCTCAGGGATTTCAAACAGCCGCTGATGGACACGTTGTCTGTTGTTAGGGTTGAACCCGTGACCTTTTGTTCACGGACAGAGAACAGAGATGCTGTCAGCCCTGATCTCCAGACAGGTGTGTTTGAGGTGAGGATCCTCTTGTTGCATCTCAGGAGACATTCCCCAGTGACTCATGTGTTTCCTTTTCTCACCTTCATTTGTTCTGCAGAGTCTTGCTGAGCAGGCACACTGCTGTCTGTATCAACACAAATGAATGGTTCATTATGTATTCACATTTGATAGATAAAATGCCACCACACCTCCCAACATCACACTTAGGACTCGCTCAGTTCCACCACAGTCTTCTGTCTGTTGACCGTTGAGTGCATTGTGTGGGATGAGGATATTGCTCAAGGGTACTACTGGCAGTCAGTGTTGAGAGAAGGATGAATTATGCTTTTTCGCTTCCTCTACCTCAGGCGGACTAGCAGACACACGCCTCTGTGTGTTTCCAGGCTACAGTAGGAGTCTGTGATGACGACCAATGTTAATGATTCATCGATTACTTTTCCAGCTGTCGAGATGAATGATTATGAAAATGATCTGTATGTTTATTTTTGTATAGCGTTCGGCTGTACGGTGAAACACGGCTTTCCATTCAGATCCCTGTATATGGAACAGTTTTGTAAGTATGGGGCGCTACCAATTCTCCAGATTTGGAAAGAAGAATGACAACCACTTCCCAACCATATGAAAATGAAGAAATACTAACAATTTCGCCAATTAAATGTACAGGGAGAAACACATGTCTTTACAATGGAAATACAGCGTCTGCAATATGACAAAAAATAATTCTTCAATTATAATGAAATGCCTCATAATATAAAATTGCCCAATTGATAATTAGGACATATGTATGAAGGGATTTTGATACAAATGAACTAATAAAAATAATGGTTTAGTATAGTTGTCAAGCATAAACTCTTAGTGAATATCATTTCAGATAGTTTCAGGATGCTCAAATGAGAAAGATAAGTCTCAAAAGGATCCAAATACCTGATGTTTTGGCTGATAATGTCTGTCGAAATGCAGTTTGCATTGTATTGAGGATGTATCAGAAGGATCTGGTTGTGCAACAGCACCATTAGGATCCACCAGGTGATCCGCATGACCTCCAATCAACTCCGGGGGAGTGTGACACCCATCTGAAATTAATTCGTAAAAGGACAAGACAACAAGTACCAAAGAATGAGGGACTGTTTAGTTTACAAAAACAATAGTTAGAACATAACGTAATAAACTACTACAGTCGAAGATTGATGAATTTAAAGGGGTGTTTGGTGTCGCACAGATAAAACAACGGAAGCAGACAGGCACAGATAATCTGACTGTGAGGCCATCCTGCATTTGACATAATAGAACTCAACCGCATCTTCATCATGACACCATCAGGATTATTTTTCAGATTTAGGACAGCTCTCTCCGGAGTCACATCAAACATTATGTAACATTATTACACAAAAGGTATCACAGGCTAAGTAGTATTCCTCATTACAAGTAAACTGAATGGCTTATGCCAGTCTTGATCACATAATGTCTGCTTGTCATGCAAGATGAGTCATGGAAGTATCTTATATGATAATTCAATATAAGTTTACCTTTGAATGCAGAAACGTTATGAATTTAAAGCAAGTTTGTAGAAGGAAAGGAAAAGAACAGAGCAGAACACGGTGAGAAAGAAGGTATTATGAATGAGAGAAAGAGCACATACCGTACTGAAGATAGAGTATCATATATATGATATCCTGTTAATATTAAACTCCTACTTTCCTGAAAGCATTCCTGCTATGTTGGAAAGATTTACAATGTGCAGTTTACAGATGAAGGAATTTACAGCATATACAATATGCGGGGTGTTTGAATGTGCATACTTCTCTGTCTGTTTCTTCAAACAAAATGATTTCAAATGAAGGGGGAAAAGCAGAATAGGAATCCAAGTTTTGGATAAAATATGATGTTTTAAGAGGAGATAAAAAGGCGGGTTACGATGGATACTTTTTTTTGCAGTTTTCTGCCAGCTCCGTCTCTGAATGAATGTGTCGAGGGGTGTGGGTTCCATCGTGGAGGAGATCGTCTCGATTTGTATTGCCATTGGCAGAAGTCATAGACTAAATAATGGTTGTGTAATGGAATCGGTGCTGCCTAAAACACGGGGAATAAATGTTGGTGGTCATGTTCATTCATGCTGGTAATAATCACTGCCTATTCACGAAAGAAACTCTATTCAAAGCAAAGCAATTATGAACTTTGGACAGACACTGATGGTGTTGCATCGATCCAAGATTTAAAACCACTTGTGTGTCTGGTACACTCAAAGTTACGATACTAGGCAACTATTGAGGAGAAATGGCTCCAGCTCTGGGAGCACATGTTCACCTCAAAAGGCACTCCGAAGCCAGATGAATCTTCAAGTCAAAGCATTCTTTTCCTTCTTTCTGCTTTGGAAAACATTCCAGGAATAAGATCTCAGATGTGGAGACAAAAAGGCGCCTTGTACTGTAGATACATGTCACATGAATAATATCACCTTTGAAATGTTTTAATAAAAGCATCTGAAAGAAATTATGCAGGTAACTCCACACATTGTGGCGCTTTAAAGCTGGCCCGAGGACAGAGCCCTGAGGCTCCTCAAGGGCCACGTCGTAAAAGAGAAACACTTACGCCCCGACATGACTCAAGTTTGGGAGTTTTCACATTTATGACAGTTGGTGTTTTCTCTCAATGTACCACGCTCATGTCTGTATGCTAAATATGAAGCTCTAGCCAGGAGACAGTTAGCGTAGCTTAGCATAAGACTGGAAACAGGGAGGAGTAACTCAATTATGCCCAAAAAACCAAATCCAGCTACCGGCATCTCTAAAGTTCAGTTAAAATGTGTAATTAAGTTAAGTTTAAGTTAATTCTGTACAAAAGTGTAGTTTTGAGGGTGCTTCACATGGCTTTGTCTTTATGCTGACTATCTTCTGTCAAAATGTGAACTCTTCCATCAAAATTCAAATCACTTTTAAAAAAACCTCTACCGTCTCTGAAACCACAAAGTAAGTACAACGTCTGTATCCTTGTGGCAGAGACAAGAGGAAACATCCTTATCCTGACCCTCCTTCCAAATCTAAGTCAATGCTTGACTGAGATGCCTCATAGTCTCCACCCAATCTCATAAAACTTGAAAGCTGAGTTGGATTTGAATACTCCCACGACTCGAACATGTACGTCGGTGCGGAAGATATGAGCGCTGATTGTCTGATGCAGGATCGTTGTTCCGGAGAGATTTCACACGAGCGTGAAGCTAAAAGGGAGTCAGTGAGCTGTTGCGGGGACACTGCGAGATTCTAACAGGGCCTGTTATGCGGCTTTGGCGCGGGAACAGCTGGCTCGTCTCAGAGCTCTCTCCGGCCTCTTTCCGACCAACATGTGGATGTGAAGAGAAGCCCAGCGTAGCATTTCCACCCCTAATAAGCCTCCACTGTTATCTTAAGGAAATCCTCAGGAGCTGACAATCATTCAAACTGCGGATATGTCAGGGGTTACGAGTGTAGTCCGTAGCAAATGGGCTAAATCAAAACTTCTCTTGAGAAGATTACCACTGGCAGGAGCACTTGAGCAAAAGAAAAACAATGATGAGCTTTTTAATAATTTCCTCCAAGATTTTTCTTCATTATACGCCTGAAAATGTCATCATGTCATGGGCGATTGGTAGGAAGCAAGAAGCCTGTAATAAGCGCTCTTTGGGAGGTGAAAAGATACACGGAGGAGGTGGAGTGCAAACCAAAACAAGCAGGTTGATTTTTCCATTTGATAAGGACAGAGTGGGAACTTTCCCTTATTTGAATATTTACAGTCCAGTGGCATCTGCGTGAGTACGGGTCAAGTGTTTCCCAATCGGGCCTGTGTGTAGGAAGCTCATACCTGGGTGAGAGGCCTCTCACAGACGGAACACATTTCCACTGCGTACTTCACTTCATGTTCTGTACATGTGCTGCACGGCACTTCAACACTGAATTCACTTCTGAGGGAAAGACAATCTGAAATGACTTTCGATCTCACTCAAAATCATCAAGCAGTTGATCTTTGGTGTCAGCACAGCCGGTAATACAATTTATTTTCTCTGGAAGTGAAGTACCTCCACAACTATTGGAGAAATTGCCATTACATTTAGGGGTAGTGATTTGCTACATGGTTGTGGTATGTCATTGACCTTCATTGGTCAAGGTTAGTATCAGTCAAAGGCTAGGTTGAAAGCTTTGATATAGGGATATGGTTCAGGTAAGGCATTGACCTTGAGTGGTCATTGTTAGCATTGGTCGGTTTCTCACAAGAGTTGACGCGAATCTACCCCCATCTAGATACTAACTATGAAGAAGGATAGAACCCTTGTGAACTGACGGAAGCTACATTTACTCTTAACTTCAAATGAACCTGGCCTTTGCTATAAACTGAAGCTTTTATCTTTCAGATCGGATGGAACTGAGGACTGGGGAACTACTGGTGTTTTATTTGAAAAGTAGAAATGCTTGGTCAGGACTTTTTGAACCTTGGTTGATCGCAGGTCGTAAACATTTAATACTTATTTCTCTTGCTTCTTTGACGTAGAACACCTTTAGCGAACTAGACGGGACCATCACGGTAGTTTTCATCCAAGCCCTCCTCCTTTAAAGACGATTTCAAAGCAGAGAGGCATCTGGTCCTGATTTTTTATTCTACGAATTGTCCGTCGATTGAACCCCCGAGCCACACGGTATCGGGGCGTCACGCCTCTGATCCGACGCTTGAACTCTCACTGTTGTTTTTACAGCCATATGCTCGGTTTTGAGTGTGCTTCTTACTTATGCTGCGCACAGGGGATCTCTTGTAAAATAAAACTTTGCTATCAGTTGGATTTCCTTGTTCAAATAAAGGTGTCAAATAAAATCAAATCACATTTGCTGCAGACAGGACCAGGAACATGGCTTCCACCCACTGCATGGGACCATTACATGAGTCTGTGTTGTGTGGATTAATTAATCTAGGCCTATATGTAGTAGTGTCTATGAACTGAGCCAGGACCCATGATGCGTACCTCCCTTACAGCTCATAATGTGCCGCGGCGAGGCAAAAAGAGCGACAGTGCGTATGTAATATGTCAGGGGGGAAGTGTGTCATGCATATTTGGGAGTTTGAACACTGTCTGCAGCCGTGAGAACCTCACAGAGTTCTGATTATATTTCTTTATTGGCTGTCTCTCATCCGTCTGACTCTCGCCGGTCTCAGGCGTGGTGGGGCTCCAGCAGCCGACAAACAAACAGACGGGCTACTGCTTGGAGAGATGCCTGGTTCTCTCTGGATTTCCCCCGAGTGGCTCAGCGTCTCGGTCACAAACACACACCTGTTATCAATCCGTTTGTGTTCGTGTGGTAGTGTTGGAGTGTTTCTGGCTTCTTTAAAACTGATCTAGTCAGGAATAACAACTGAGAATCACCTGAAAAACAGAACCAAATTGTAAAAGAATATCAAAATAAAAGAAATGGTAGTGATATCACTCTAAAACTAAAAATAACAAATATGTCATTTAGAGCACTGCATAACGTATCAATGACTATTTTTATATGTGACATTTACCAATTAAGATATGTGGCATAGTCTGATTTAATTCAGGTTTTAGGAGCCTTTTTGGACAACAGCACACGGGCATGTGTGGTATTGTGGATCTTGTCACAGTTTGCTACACACCACCACTTGCCAGATTTGTCTCTGTTAGCAAGGCTTGGAAAGAAATGCATGTTGAAAAGAAATCTGGTCTCAAGCAGAAACACACCAACTTTGACACAGTATGAAAGACTTGGATATCAACAAGCTTCTGGATGTGCACAAACATCGCAACGCCAAACTTTTCAAGAATCTGGTTGAAGGAATGAAAAGGGAATGCCGTGGTTACATGGTGTCATTTGTCCACCACTGATGGAATACTTTAAGAATGATCCCATTTGGACAGCTGCACGCAAACTATCGACTATCGACTTTCATTAGCCATGTAAACAGCTTTTCCAGGAATATTTGTTCTTGGAATAAGGGCCAAAAACGGATCATTTTGTGGCTGTAGTCAATAATGTCATCATTTGTTTCCATAGCTTCATACAAACATGCAGGAAGAGCAGAGGTTGAATCTAAGGCGAGAAACATTTGCCGTTCAGTTTAAAATGAACAAAAAAGTAAAAATGGGAGGAGAGCAGCACGTGGGAAGGAGATTGGGATTGGTTTCGTGAATCTCGGAACATGAGGAACACGCAGCATGTGTTCCAGATGAACCCTGAAAGTGGTGAATTCAGCTGACAGTGCTGCTAGTGATTAATGTTGAGGAAGGACCATACCGTCTACAAACACACTCAAATCTAAAAGAACACCCAAATGTCTTGAATGTAACTGATTTGTATTGCTTTAATGTTTTTTTTTCTCCTTAGGAACAGGTAAGCCATGACAATATAATGTAAATGATAAGCGCAAACAAAATCTGAGACCCTTTTGTACATTCATTGTAGCACATTCATTCAACAAGTCCTATCTGTACACCGGGTCACTGAAATCACTTCTTTTTCACTGAAACATGGCAACGCTCGACTCAAAGCCAACAGGTCAAAATGCTTTTTTCAATTAGGAGATTATTCTTTTTTTATTTATCCCAAAAAATTGCTTTGTTAGTAGTCAATCATTTGCACTGAACCTCTTTGCTTTAAACAAAGCGCCGCCACACATTCCTCCATTCTTTAACACTGAACTGCGATGATGACAATGAAACCGATATTTTTTTTGAAAACAAAGAATAAATAAGAATAAATAAATCAGTGACTTTTTGAGAGGGCCGGAGCAGACACCTTTTGGCAGTCTGACAGAAACACGTCCGACTTAATTTACCTCCAATTTGGATTCTTCTTTTGGCATTGTGAATGTAAGTGCTTCGTTTACACACTTCTAACCGGGACACAGCGGACCGGGCGATGGAGGTCTGCACAAAAAAAAGGTCTTCATGGTGGATGTGTAAACCCCAGGCCCCCCTGTGTAAATGAAATGACCAAAAACACACATTTCTGCACGTACTGAGCTGAGCGAAACGTGTGCGGAACAGAAAAATTGAGTAAAAGCGACATGCACCATAGTGTTTTGAATCTTTGGCAAAATCATAATTGTAACTGTGATGGGTGCTGTTTTCATATTGCATTAGAGGGTTTGCTCCTGAAATTTTTAGCGTGCTTCCCTTTTTCAAAAAATCATCTACCATCTACGACGCGTTAGCTTCTGTGAGCTGTCGAAAAAGCGCTCAAATGCTTCTGTCCATGCAATTCAGACGCTTCTATCTCACTCATGCCCTACCTCGTTCTGAGAGAACGCAATAACGTAAAATGAAAAACATGACAAGCCGAAAAAAATAAAATAAAACATATACATGTACAAAGTAATGTACACCATATATTCAAACACATTTCAAAATCGTCAGACTTTGAAATCATTAGCCAAAATAAGTATATCTTTTTTTCTCAACCCCGTTAGGTAATCTTATTTATCTAGACTGTACAATATATGTATATATGAGTAATCATGAGGGACCAAAGCAACAAAAATAAATACTTTTTCGCTATGTCACCTTTCAAAGTAGTATATCTATGTACATTTATATCAATATCAATTTTCCTTAGCTTATTGTGAGTGGTTGAGCGTGTGTTCAACAAGCAGGCATTGGCGCACAGTGTGGAAACTCCTTAAGTTTTTTTATCTTTTTGCCCTAAAAGGTATCTAAATGTAAATTTTGACGACACTGTGGAAGGAAAAAACAAAGACGGGACTGTCCTCGATACAGTGAAAGGTAACCCTGGCTCAAATGGACCAAAAACTAAAGAAAAATGAAGGAAAAATAAAGCATCTCACCATCATGTGACTACTTCAACAATGGGTTGTTCTACTTCTTTTTCAGGACTCTTATTTTTTTTTTCAGAGTACAAAAAGTTTTCATGCAGTCTTTGACAAGTCATACAACCTCAGTGTCCGGAGGTTTTAAAGTCATTTTTAGCACACAGCATAGAATGTTTTCAGTGATGTTGAATGTAGCTATGAGGGAGAGGGAAGGGGAGGGGGAGGGGGAGGGGGGAGGGGGGGGGGGGGGTGCAATTTGGGACAACAACATGCATAAAGAACAGTGCATAGGTCCAGGTCATTGGGGCCAGTCCCTGGTGATCTCCAGTGTGTTTCAGTGTCTATCAACAGATCCACTACTGCAAGCAGTTGGTGAAGGGGGAAGGGAGGGGGAAGGGGGTCCAAGCCTGGATGAATGGCGCCATCTTGTGGTCTCTCTCCGTCTGCCATGCGATCAGGAGTTGCTGATTTCCAGGACAGTAATCCCATAAAAGCGAGAGGAGGGGTGGTCAGGCTTGGACCGGAGGCCGAGGTGATGCATCTGTGCACTTTTTTTTCCTTCTTTTTTTTTTTCAAAGTCTGGTTTGCAGTTCCCATTGGTCACTGCAGAGCCCTTTCTGACGCACATCAGACCTGGAAGCGACCACTCTAAAGGATTTCAAGATGAGTTTGGTGGAAGGTAGAAGAACCAAGCTTAAAGATCAAGCTAACATGCATAAGGTCTTCAGACTCTGTTTTGCTAAAAGCCATCAAGGCCAACATTTTTTTTCCTGAAGACGAGTTCAAGAAGAAATCTCTTTTTTTTTTTTTTTCTTCATCTTTTGAAAAGAGGAAATAATAATGGCTTAATAGCTACATCATTCTTGCACTTGTATTGCAACTACCTTTGGTAAATCAATCAACAAAAAACGACAACAGAAAACCCCTGAAACATACGAGTCTTCACGCGTTCCTCGACTGAACTTAGCATTGTTCCTTTAGTCTTTAGCCAGCATTTTTCTTCTAGTACAGGTTTTCCCCCCGTTAGTAGATTTTCTCCCTTCAATGGCCTTCGTGTTTGTCACGTTCTCAGCTCCACACCGCACTTCCTCTACAACCCGCTCTGGATCCACGCCAAAATCCTTCACCTCTTCCAAAAAAGTCAAGACAAACCAGCAAGGCAGAGAGAAAAAGAGAGAGAAGGGAAACAGAAACAAACCGACAGGAAACAGAAAAGAAAAAGGACACCATCGATACCCGGCGACTCCAATGACGGAGGAAGATTTCAAAATGGCCGCTGCCATTCAGACACCAAAGGTTTCACCGCTTCATCATCTTGGAGGCGAAGCTGACGATGGCGGAGGCGGGCTGATCTGGGTCCAGCTCCGCGAACAGGTGGCTCACATTGTCTGTTGTGCTTCCTTGTTTCCTCGCCACAAATCCAAAAAGCCTGTTGGCAATGAAGAGAAGAGCATTTTTGATACTCGAGCAACAATATAGCCGAAACAATTATTTCTAAAATGCACAAATACTAATTTATCCTAAAGCATTTCAACTTACTTCACTGAGCCACCTCCTTCTTTGCCCCACCTATTAGAAGAAAGCAGGTTTTTAAATGGCCCCCTCCAACGTTCCATAATGATTTTTTTCAACAGCCATAATGTGCGACGTAGTATTTTTTTTTTTGTCTATGATATTTGTACGGAACAAGTTAGCTTACTTTCTGTCCTGGGGATCAATGTCACAGAAGGTCACCGTGTTAATGGGATAGTGTCGCCTGAAGAAAAGCCTGCAGCACGAGAGAGGAAGATTAATCACAGCAGTAAACACACATGCCTTCTACAAAGCATACATTTCTATATTTGTAAAGTTCCCATGTGATAGAAGCATATTTAATAATAAATAGTGTAGTCTTCAGAATCAACACACGAGGGCGCCAAAAGCACCACTGTTTCTCTGCTTAATTATTGCCTCTTGTTTATCCATTTTTTTTTTATTATTACAAGACATTGTTAAGAAAATTAAACACACATGTTTTATTGTTATATTTTACTAAATTATTTTATTTGTTCTTATTTATTTTTAGCTATTGTTTTTAAGATATGTATGAGGCTTCTTGACCTCTCCTTTCACATTTCAAATTGTATTCACTGGTCGTGTGGGTGTGTGCGAATAAAATGAATTGAACCCAATGTGCCATCTTGTTTGAAAGTTTTTGCGCGTTGACTCACTTCCTCTGACTGTCGGTGAGCGTGATGCCCTGCGTGGACACTTTGAAGTGCACGCTGGTGGCTGCGGGCAGAGGGTTGCTCTCCAGCGTCTGACTGATAGCCTTGGCGATGGCCTGAGGCCCCGTCAGGGACTCCATGTCCACAGAGTTGATGTAGAGAACGTTGCACGCTAGAAATAAACAACACCGATGCATTGTTAGATAAATAAAGAAACAGGAAGTGCATGCAGGTAAATGTAAGGGGAGGGGTTGTATCATACACAGCACAGTGACTAGATTATCTTCAATACATGCATTTCACTAAAGGTTGTTTTGGCTAGCACATAATAATGTTTCTGTGAGAGCAGGCATCCTCACAGAGTGCGCGATGGAGCAGAGCAAAGCAGTCTTTATTTACCATGAGCCTCCTCAGGAACCTTCTGAACTGTAAGGCAAGAAGTGAGCAAATTAAGGATAAATGTAAAAACCATGGAAATAGTGCAAACAGGCCATGCCCCATGCCGAAGTAGGATTTTACCAAGGTGGGACGATATATTCATCAAATATTTGAAGTTTAAAATGTGATATACTATACAGTATATGGCTCAGTTGTCAAATTTAACAAAAATATTGGGGTTCTTTAGTTTTACTGCTTTATGTACAGTAAGTGTGTGTGTTAAGTTAAAAAATTTTTTCTATGTCATTAGATTTTTTGTCTTTGATAATTATTGGCTAACCAATAACATATTTTGTCTTTTTGTGCTTGTTTTTGTTAATTCTGTGAATCATATGTGTATTTTTTTCTTCTGAACTGTATGCAGAAGTTCAGTTTCTCTCAACGTATGTTATACTTGACTCTAAATGTATACTTCAAGAGGAACTATCTAGACATTTGTGTGAAAATCCAGTACAATGTGGTATTGTTTAAGCCACCTTACTAGCCAAAGCTTTTTTAAGTTAGATGGAACAATATCTGAAAAGTGTCCCATTAACTACTATGTTCTTCTGCTTATGACTTCCTTCATAAAGTGCCTCCATGCTTCCATTCCAAAACATATTCATGTTGCTTTCTGCCATGATGATGGAAGCAGAGGTGCAGTGGTAGAACCTTTTATAAGAACATCTGTCCACAGCTTACCTGCTCCCTGCTTCAGGAGTTCAACCGATGGATCAGTGGGGGTGGCGAGTTCCAGCGCCTCTTCATTTGGGTCTGTGAATGCCAAGATAGAGAACAACTTGGATCAATGCTGTCAGAAAATATTCATAAATACAATCTGAAAATAAAAGGGGGATGCTGACCTTTGGCGGGGATCATGAGCTTACAGGGCAGAGCCAGCGGAGTCATGGAGTGTTGGTACACCAGAGCAGAGAGACAGCCTGAAACACAGAGGGTCTCTGATGAGCTGAGTCACTCTGATTTGAGATGATAACAAACAGGACTGGATGGTGAGCTCACCAAAGTAGGGCTCGTTGGGACAGCCCTTCAGACGCACTCCTTTAGGGCTTGTCTCGATCAGGAAGTGCCTCACCAGCTCATTGGTCAAGTCACCAACTGGAACACAAATTAAGACAGCAACAATGAAATTAAGACGAATACTTGTTCAAAAAGACAGATATTCTTTCTTTCTTTAAAAAATGGACAAACATATCAGTATCTTGTGAGCACTAGATATTTTATTTTGCCTTGTAAGTAAAAAAACGTTGCCCCTTATCATGGACACACACATCCCTTAAATGTACAAATATTATTACCCTTTTTAATGTCCTGAAGCAAGGACATGGAAACAGTATCAGTAAAACATTTGGACATGAACACATTCCCCTTAACACATAAACAGGTATTCCTCGCCCATCCCAATCTCTGCTATACTCACCCATACCTTTTAGATTATTCATATTTAACTTATATGAAAATAGAAATATGTGCCTTGGACTTAAAGTAAAAATGTATCTGGAAGCGGGATTAAAAACCTTTGAATAAAGCATTTTTAAACGGTCAGATATTCTGATTCAAAATGAAACTTCCACGCTGATCTCTACCTTTCTTGTTCTGCTGGATGGTGGGTGGGGGGCAGGCCACCTTCATGGCCAGGCCGTAGGCTCCTCTGAAGGAATGGCTGTCCCTGATGACGAAGGCCCCCGGCTCCCTGTCCTTCAACACATTGATGGCTGGAAGGAGGAGAGAGGAGACGAACAAGGAGGCAAAACAAGGACATGGTGACCATTGTTATTTCCTCTTTCACTTGGAAACTGATGAATGATAGTGAGTACAGTCTGTACTCTGGAGCCCTCACCTTGCTCTCTGGTGATGTCCGGCTTGTACCAGTACTTGGACGTATCCTGAACAAACTTGACGTTCATCTTAATGTCCGGATAGCCATCTGTTTGGAGACAGGGGAATGATAAGTGGAGAGGACACAAACATCCTGAGAGGCAGTAAACGTCTCGCTCATGTCTCACCGTATATGGACTTGGGGCCGTCGGGCAGAGTGTGTGTGCCGGTCAGAGTGTGTGTGCCGGTCAGGTTTGGCGTGCTGCCCCCGCTGGCTGGGGTCAGGTTCTTGTTGTCCGTCCTCTCCGCATCCCCGCTGGACATGTGCCTCTTCTCCGGCAGCTGGGGGGAGACGGGGAAGGCGGGGGTGGAGGGGGGCTGGGCGCTCCCCTGGCGGGAGGCAGCACCCAACTCGTCGGGCGTGCTGTGCCCGCTCCCCGCCATGCGCCGCCCCATCAGGGGGCTGGGGGGCACCCCGCCACCGCCTACTGTTTTAGGGCTCCGGCCAATCAGAGGGCTGGAGGGGACGGCTGCTGGTTGTCGGCCCAGCGAGGGGCTGCCCTGGCCCAGGCGTCTCTGCAGGGCGGGGCTGGTCGGCGTGTTGGTGGCCACGGTGCGGTGCAGCGTGTTGGGGCTCCCGGGGACCGTGTGGACC
Organism: Notothenia rossii; assembly: GCF_949606895.1. Lineage (NCBI taxonomy): Eukaryota > Metazoa > Chordata > Actinopteri > Perciformes > Nototheniidae > Notothenia > Notothenia rossii. The sequence continues at coordinate 11,282,534 of NC_136901.1, forward strand.
CCCATGACGCTGACCTGGGACCCCTCAGGGGACCCGGGTCTGTTGGAGTAGGAGGGAGAGGGATGAGGGGCGCCATCGGAAGAACCAACCCTCCTTCTACAGACAAAAAAAGACATAGTTATTATTTTTGAGACAGCATTTTATATTACGTTACATTTGATTAGCTGATACTCTTGTCCAAAGTGACCTACAAGAGGTAGAATCAAGAGGATACAAATTCAAGCTGCAAGAGTCCTGCAAGTAGCTTCATAAAGAGGTGGAACAAAGTATAAGGGCTGCGCAAGTATCTGCATTATTAATACATATCTTGATCATTTCCTAGAATAACTAGAAATGTGTGCCAAATGTCAGTTCAACGAGATCCCAGGTGGTTTCACATTCCACATCAAAAATGACAAAAAGGTGGTGTTCAGTTACACAATGAAACTTGCATACATGATATATTGATACACAGAGGAACTGCACTCACCCATCAGCGCTGTGGATGGGACTGCTGGAGGAGAGAGGAAAGTTGAACCCTCTGGACTCCCCAAAATAGCGATTATCTGAAGAATACAGAGAATCCAAAACACACAGTTAGTCTCAACTTAGTGTGTCACTCAGCACGTTGTCCTGAAAAGAGAATCTGAGGAAGACCTGGGGTGCAGCAAATATTTAGCTCGCAGTGTAAAAGTGAAAAAACAAAGGAAATGTGTGGGGGTCAGGAGCTGTGCAGCAGTGGCCTTACCTTGATCTCCATCATTAGAATCAGAGTCTGACAGCGAGAAAAGGTAAGAGAGGAAGAGATGTGTGGGAGAGGAGGAGACAAGGAGGACACATGTGAGCGCAAAGCCAGAACTGTAGAGAGTTAGCTGTTAGCATTTAGTGGAACCAGCTCCAGGTGTAGTACCAGTTTAAAGCAGCAGAAAGCAGCAGAAGCTAAAAACCACTGCAGCTAATCACTGCAGAGCTACAGGATGACATAATGCAGAGACCCTGCTGCACTGAGCACACCATCACACTGTATAATATTTCAGGAATGTGTCTTTTTATTCGATTTTTAAGTCTGCTACATTATTTTAAGTTTGATTTTCTTTGTTCTTTTGAGAGTGTGTTTTGGTTCGTTTTCAGGTTTTTATTTGAAGGTTAAGGCTTAGATTGTAAATATCTAGTTTGGTTTGATTTAAAAATGTAGATTTGGGAAGTTGTGTTCTCTTTCACTTCCAAACTACTGAAAAAAAGGTGTCACCTGCAATTTCCATCGAGACCACAGTTTGTTTGCATTCGATCTACAAACGATTTTAGATCGTTACGTAAATCCAAAACCGTGATTTATTGTGAAATGTCGAAAGGTAATATTGTTAAATTTTTTCCTGAAGGATGTCTTTTTTTAATTTAATTTCGGTTTAGGACAACATATTAGTTTCCCACATTTTTTTTTTTTATCTTTGGATTTTCCACAAGTGATTAATAAGGAGTTCAAACAAAGAGCTAACACTGTGAACAAGTGGAAATATATTTGCAAGATGAGAGACAGAACATGAATGGATAATATTTGATAACTGACCTGATCCAGCGTGGTGATGAGGCTTCAGGCCCAGCGCTGACAGAGGAGTCTTCATCAGACCTGGAGGAGAGCGAGCTGCAGGCAACGAGAGGAAAACGAAACATTACAACAAAGCATAAACACTTAGGAGGGCAGTGGGATGAGAAATGTACACTGAAGCCATGCAAGGATGAAACACAACCACTTTGAGGAATGAAAAAACATTTCTTCACTTTAGCATCAAAACAATCATACATATATATTTAAAAAAAAACAAGATATTAAGCTGAAATTGTGCATGTTTTCAAATGCCAGATCATGTACAAATTCAAACAAAATATGTTATAGTAATGTAAAATACTGTCGGTGCTTTACAAAGGAGAAAATTGTCAAAGTAAAAGTATTTACTATTTCGTACTCTCTTAAATATCATAATTATTTGACATGAAAAATGTCAGATATCAGCGTCACCGATAAATCCGAAATCTTTTCCAGTGGTCTTTTTCCGAAAATGTGTGAAACTAGATAAATGAATTGGCAATTTGTCCCCCAAACAAATAATGGCGCTGTAGCTGAAAATAATCAGCCATCCACAACACAGGTATGTAGTCATGAAAAGGTTGGAAGTTTAAAAGCATGCTGCTACTAAAAGTCAACAACTCTGGATTAATGTTGCCATAAAGAAAACTGAAGAGTTACTTCCAAAACAAGATGTCAGAGAATGTCTGTCTCGGGAGCCAGAGAGCAATCTGAACAGTCACTTTCCTCTGTCACTGCTACCAACGTAACAAGGTAAACTGATCCTTTGTATTCCAGCGAATAGACATCAATCGTTCGGGAATTTAACTTTTTTCATTAAGCATGACATGGATTCTGTATATTTGCTCACTTAAAGGGATAGATGTTATTTAGTGGGGATGTACGAGGTACTATCTATAGTCAATCTTTATTTTGCTAGAGTACCTCATACTGACCCACTTAAACAGCCGTACTATCCCTTTAAGGTGGCATGGAGAGCGTTAGATATGAACCACAGAGCAGATTCTTACTGCAGCAGCTGTGTGTGTTCAGGACTGACTGCAGTAGGGGGGAGGGGGGAGGGGGGGGGGGGGGCAGGGCTGGTTAACAAGAGTATCCTGACAATCTGTCACAGAAACATGCTGAACAGGGGGGTCGGTGTCTAATGGTTTGTACATAAGTCAACGTTTGTTTCAGTGTGTATGGCTCTTTTAACTTCAAAAAAAGGACATGTAAATGTGAAACCATGAGAAATGACATCAGTGCATCGTCAATATTTCTAGATATCTGAAGTGTAAACATTTGAAATGTGCAGAAGAAGACGCAAAGGAGAACTAAAAGAACAACAGATCCAGTTCTCTTTACATATGTACTCTAAATTTGCTTCCTGAGGAAAAGCAGAAAGACAAACGACATACTGTGTCCTCCATAAACATGATTTGCACACACCTGCTATGTGCTGTTGTTCTCTGTCAAGTCATGCAGGGCTTCATGTTTGCTGAAGCAAATTCAACATTTGTTTTACAGCGTTGCGAAAGGTGCGATGTAATGTAAAGGTGGGCTCGATCTCTGTATGTTTAGGACAAGGGGTGAATACAGAATATAAAAAAGACTAATATCATGTTCCTAATAATACACCTAATGTTGTGTACAAAATGCACAAAAACAAAGTTAGATTCGACTGTTGTTGTTATTATTATTATTTCCATGTCAATCAGCATTTATATGGTCATTGTGGATTATTTGGACTATAATCGTGAGGTATTGTCATGTCAATGGATCAAGAGCCTTTCTTTAGCTCACACATTCAAGTCAATATAAATACTTTAAAATATACAATAATCGGAATTTCATTACGTTTCTCTATGCTCCTCAAATTTGAAACTAATCTTTCCTTGTGTGGGAAAAATACTTGTGGATTGTGAAAATTGTTTTTGTTGTATTCTTATATATAAATAAGAGATGGTTTGATGGTATATTGCTTCCTGCATGATGCCTCATAACTAGAAGTAAGCAGCTGTGTGTTCTCATTAAAACATGTGAAGACAGAAGGAGGGGGCCCGTCTTATGCAAAACAAAAAGTGTCACATCTTCAGCATATACATTTTTTAAAGCTCTCTGCCCCTCAGTGTGCTGCAGGACTGTCTCTCCTTCTCTAACACGAGACAGTGATGGATCAAATCTCCACCTTGGTTTTGCTCCTTCTGAGCTTGTATGCAACTCTCGGCAAGTACGTCTACATCGAACAGAGAAAGTCGTGGTTTGAAGCTCTTGCCTATTGCCAGCAGTATCACACAGACCTGGCTCCTGTCAGATACAAATCTGAGATCAATCGACTTATGGAGCTCGCGAATTACTCCACTGAATACAAGTGGATTGGACTGATAAGGAATCTCACAGACGCTGACAAATGGACGTGGTCCGGAGGCGCAGAGGTGTCAACGTTTTTCTGGGAAAACGGTCAACCAAATAAACGTTCAAATGAAGACCACGGCTTCGTTAAGAACTACTCTTGGCACGATGCACCGCCATTGCTTAGATTGAACTTCTTCTGCTACACAGTGGTGGTGGTGCGGGAGACAAAGACTTGGCAGGAGGCTTTGGAATACTGCAGGGAGCATCACAGAGACCTGGCCAGCGTTACTTCGGACACAGAGATGTTGCTGATCCAGAGGGAGCTACAGGAGAGGGAGACGACGGAACGAGTGTGGACCGGATTGCGTTTCTTCCCCGGAGGTTGGCTGTGGGTCGAAGGTAGGGGGTTAAGTTACGAGGCCTGGGGTCAAGAGGGCAAACCAGAGTGTCCTGAAGTGAAGCGGCACTGTGCGGCTCTACAGGTCCCTTTGAACTTCACCTCAATACTTCACCTCAATGCCTCGGCTGGGACAGTGCACACTAACAATACAAGGAGTTATGGGGTAAATAATGCACGAGAACAAGGGAATAGTTTTATTCCAGAAGTTGACGAGGCTGCAGATGTGAAAGAAGGGGTGTGGGAGGCTCATGACTGTGAAGAGAGACTTCATTTCCTTTGCTACTGAGCGTTTAGGTTGGGAAATGTATATATGTTAGTCATATTTATTGGTTTATTAGTTGATTTTCTTTGCCTAAACTTCATTTTTGTGTCTGTTTATGTTAGGAAGTTTACAAGGTGTCCATTTTGTGTGTGTGTTTTAGTGCCTTTTCTGTGTTTCATTTTGAATTGTGCAACTCTACTAAAATTAAACAAAACATCTTTAAGTAGTCAGTTCGATTAAAAATTAAAAAACCGTGTCCTTTCCTGTTTTTTTCAAACATTTTCTCACCATTTCAACTTAAAGGAACAAGGCAAAGGTAATTGTTTAGAGGATTAGAGAGAGCCCTCAGTCTGCAGGCAGGGTGAACCTACACAAGTTGAAGTAAGGAGTCTGTGGCGACACGGGGAAGCTCGGGGTCTGGGGGGAATTCTCACCACCGCCTCTGAAGGTGGGACTGTTGGGAAACCCTTCCGCATCGTCCTCTCCAAACGCCTCCCGGTAGCTGTGCATCTGACCCTGGAAGAGATCCAGAGGGGACGGACACACAGATATCAGAAAAGTGATTTGACAAGCAAAATGTGTATGCAAAAATATTAAAATGTATAATATAAATTATCCTAAAATAAATCATTCTGCATAATGACTACTTTTACTTTTTGTATATTTTTGATCCTAATACTTCTGTGCTTTTACTTAAGTAACCACTTGACTGCAGGACTTGTAACAGAGCATGTGTACAGGATCTGAGTACTTTTTCCACCTCTGTCCAAACCATAACATAGGCTGTAAATAAAGAAAATCCTGTTATGCTTAGTGAACAAAACCGAAGTGATTTACAACTATTAAAAGAAAAAAAATGCTTAACCTTAAACTTGATGTGTGTTTTGAAAAGCAGTGAGAGCCTTTTATTCTTTGTTACGATACGGAAATGGCACTTTGTCTAATGTCCTTTCTCATCATCACTATTAAATGCTGACCTCTCTGGGTCTTCCTCCCGGGTTCAGGGCCAGATTGTGGGTGAAGTCCGATGAATCCACCACCGACGTGTTGTCATGGCTGCTCTGGTACTGTCCCTCACTGGTGGTCCGACGCCGACCCCGACCCTTCTCCTGAGTCACTTCTGGGGTCATTCCTCTGGAGCGTACCCCTAAAACACCACAACATATTCACCATGTGGAACTTTCCTAGGTACATTTGAAAAACAGCTTTTTTTTTATGTTGCTTGTGCCCCACCCTGGGGTTGTTTTCGGGAACATTAAGTAACATTAAGTAACCTGCTTTTATCTTGAGAGCCAGACAGAGAAAAGTAATATGGGAAGTCGAGAAGTGAAGGGAATACAAAAAGCAGAGGATAAGTAGAAAAAGAGCAGAAATAATAATAAATGAAAAGTCATGTAAGATTCCACAAATGCAAAGAGAAGGCGACGGAAAGTGGACAAACCAGAGAAGGAAAAGGAGCGATGGCGGTCAGATTCTTGCGGTGTCATGCTAGCACTGATGCCCCGAATACGAGCGTTGTACTCTGTTCCCAGAGAGGGAGGGAGGTCAGGGTCGTGGATGGAGGGCAGGAGGTGGAGGGAAAAGGCGGAGGAGGAAGGTGAGAGAGGTGCAGAGGTGGAAGCAAATGGTGGGAAGGGTTGTCCATACAGCAGAGAGATGGATTAAACAGAAAAGGGGGAAAAACATCAGAACAGAAATGGATCTAATGAAAGTGAGAAGAAAATCAAACGATATGTCAAATGAGATGACAACCTGTTTATAATCCAATGAAGCTTTATTGCTGCTATAAAATGGTTTATATTATTATATATCTATATGGTTGATGATTATGTTTAGAAATGGTTAGAAATAGGATGAATTTACAACTTTCTTCCACTGGGAGGCGCTTGAGAGCATCCACATGGTTTCAAATAAATGTAAATATGGACGTAGACAATGCATGGAAGCTGGATCCTCTCTGAACTCCTAGCTATTCTTACTCTCATCCCATCTCCACTCTTCCCAGCTCTGCTGCTTAAAGCTGCATTGCTAATGCACTGCATGGTGCTGGACACAAAAGATGCCTCTAGTTGAAGATGAAACAAGTTGCCGGCAGCAGACTACAGCTTGATAAAGGCCTTTGTTTTTAACTACTCTCCATCATTTTGCAATCATATTGGCAGAAAGATCTCCCTGACCTAAACCCAGCTAAGATATGCAGCGTAACTCACCAAAATGATTTTCATTTCTGCTTTTGTTATTGTAAAACTATCATTATTGTTGCATTGCAAACCTCATTAGTTCATCCTCCTCAATAGCTCTAAGCCTTACCGGCGATGCGTTGAGCCACCAGGCCCCCCAGGTTGAGCGTCTCCTCCTCGGCCTCTTGTTCTCTGGGCAAGGATGAAGAAGATGTTTCCTTGGGCTGGGGGGTGATTGTTGGGAGAGGAGAGGAAGAGGCACTGTAGCCTGGGTAAGGAGACGAGCCCTGCAGGTCTGGGGAGTGGGAAACCCCGCCTCCTGGGTGGGAGTTCACAGGCTTAACTGGAACCTGCTGTTTGAAATTAGGGGATGGATCTGAAGGGTATTGGTGGGCTGCTTGGCGTGTTTGGAGGTAGGGCTCTGGGGTGTGTGTTGGGGTGATGTTTTGGTGTTGGTAGCCAGTGTTGGACCTCTGGGGAGAGTAGACTGGCGATTCCGTCACTGGGCTCTGGTTGGGCAACGCTGAGACTCTCCCAGGTGACCGCTGGGGCTGATGGAAGTTGCTGTTGACAGACCCTGAGTTGTTGTAACCATGGATAGCAGAGTCTGCCTGGTATGAGGGTCTTGCGAGGGTCTGTGAAAATGGCGCCTGGGATGAATTGAGGCTGTTCTCCCCAGGAGGAGCACTATGGGACTTGGACATGAGGGAGTTGATTGGGTCCAGGTCGAGCATGAGCATGTTGAGCGCCTCGATGGACTGCTCGATGTCCCGCTGCGAGGCGGAGGTGGGGAAGTGGGGCAGGCTGTGGGTTGACTGAAGAGGGGGGCCAAACGGGTCATCTGGGAGGCTATACTGGTGCCAGGTGTTGAGACCTCTTTGAACAGCCTCACGGCTGCTGGTGCTCCTCTCCGGGGCCCTGGGCATCAGTTTGGGGTTGGTCTCAGGGCTACTGGCTGGCTGATTCCCAAATGACTGTGATCGGTACATCCCTTCTCCATTCTGGTAGTTGTTGTATCCCCCCTGTGGCGATGCAGAGTCCACAGACATCTCTTGCAACGCCGTGGGCGTTCGTACTCCATGCACGGGCATTTCGCTTAACTTTTCCCCAATAACAACTCTCTCAAGGTAGGGTCCGTCGTTTGGCCTACTGCTGGGTGTCTGTGATTGGTAGTAGAGGTCAGCCGGTGTGGCGTGGCCCTCTAAAGACGAGAGCGTGCCCAAGCTGTCCACGCTGTTTCCCTCTTGACTATTGGGCGGCTCGTCGTCTAGAATATCCGTCTCACGCTCCTCTGTTGAAGCGGCGCCAATTAGCCTGGTGTGGCCCCCGTTCACATGCACCTGCGCTGGGACCAAGTGTCGGACACCACCTCCTGGACTGTTGGATGTGGACAGGTAGGCTTGTCTCTGCTGAGTTGTTGCTTCGAGACCGCTCAGAAGCTGGTCGAGCTCTCTTTTTTCCTGCGGACTGAGCGGCGGCTGGGTCGCTGTTGGGTTGGTGGGGTTTACGGCGCCCTGTAAGGACTGGCTGTGCTCATCAGTACGATCAGTCTTGACGGAGGCGGTAGAGTTGCCTGAGTCGCTGCTCACAGAAAGGGTGTGGTCAACAGCGGGAAGGGAGGCGTGGCCTGTCACAGGTATGGTTTGGTCAGTGGTTTGGAGAGGATGGCTGGGGTTTTGTAATGGGTTCTCAACATTGGTCAAGGGGTTTTCATGGACTGGGAGGCCATTGATGGTGACAACTCCCTCCAGGGAGTCTTTCTTGCGGACCCGGGCATATAGACTTCCATCAAGTGGACCTTGGGTGTGAACAACATCTGAAAAAGACGTATACTAAAGTCATTAAAGAAGTTCCATGTTTTTATGCAGGTCCAACCATACACATAATTGAAAAGTAGAAAAAAGGGATACCGTTTGTCTTTTTTGAACTGCAAGATGATTCTGATGAAAACAAAACCTGCTTGAGGTGATTTCAATCATCTTGTCTTCCCACACAAATAGGTTTCATTGGCTCCGACCTATCACATTAGTATGGACCTGTATAACTCACACCAGAAGCACAGTGACCCCCCTCTGCACCCATCTTTTTTGGCTCTCAGGTTCAGCATGTAGCCCGGCCACCAGCAACACAGCCCCTCCGGCTCTATTAATAGCACATTTGCAGGGCCCAAGCGACTGTCACGTTGCGTCAGTGCAGGCCTGCATGGTCTGACGTGAACCGGGGCGACTCCTGTCCAACACACTCAAACAGCTGGTCTTTGCGAGCCAAACAGAAGATCAGCAATGCCAGTTTGAAAGCCCAGGGCTGTACTGAAGGAGGATGAGCTGTCTTCAAGTTGATTTCTGGCTGCTGAATCATGTTGGCAATTTCATGCTTATTGCTTACAAGTTGCACGATCAAAGTAACAACTAAAATTGGTCTAAAGACATTGGCATACTTTTAGACCGTTTTTAAGCTTCAACAGTAACACTGTGTGCCATGTGATCTCTCAAAAGTCACATTCTTAGTCTGAAAGAAAAGTTAAATACTTTTGGAAAGTTATCGCTCCTTCCTGGCAACAGTAAAAAAAAATATATTGAGGAAAATCACCATCTTTTTAAAGTATCTGACATGTATAGAAACTAATTTGTAATTTCTTCTCACACATAAAGGTCTGTGTTGAAAAGTTAGGTAGGAAAAGCTTTGAAAAAAAGTTTAAATATAAGCCTCATTTGTGACACACAAATAGAGGTAAGGTCCAATACTGTAATTCACACACAATTTGTACTTTAATTATAGGCCAGGGAACTTTTAGAAAATATTCAACACTATACTTGCTCCAATAAAACCCAACAATCATACATGCAACAGCTCATTCTGTGGTAAAACGTATGCTTACAAAGGAAAGTAATACACCAATCCTCGCTTCCCAAATCTAGTTTACATTAGCAAAGTGAAACAAGACATATACATGACCGCAGATGGCTCATATGTGGGGTATTCCAATTTCAGCGACCCCCGCAAGCAGATGGTTAATCGCTCGGGACGCAGCTATTTCAAAACCCATGTCAACAACAACTTATAGGCAGAGTAGCAACAAGAACCAAAGCGCAGGTAGGGAAGTTGTAAACACAGTTTGTTCCTGTGGTTGTTTTTAATGATGACATAATAATTAACATTATGAGAGGAAATGGCAGGATGTACATTTTATTTGGAGCCGTGTTTAATCTAGTGTAACCAGAATGTATTACAAAGTCTTATGGACAACATTTTGAGATGAAAATATATAGTTTGAATACAAATATTTAAATTTGTATTTTGAAGAGCGACAAAATGTTTTTTTCTTGCCAGGAAAAATGTATTAAATTCTGGATCTCAATTATATAAAAAAATATATATATATATTAAGGGACTTAATTACATCACATCAAAGTATGGAAACCTCCTTCTTACCTGAGCTTTAGGTCAACCATCGGAACTCTCAAGACAGGATGAAATATTTCCAAATTTTCTGGCAATTACATTACGAAAAAAATACACTTTTTAGTCCATACTGTCCTGTCCGGTAGCCTCTCAGTGACTGAACGTTATCCTTCTGAGCTTCTTTTCTTACTCTCCCTGTCCTCTCTGATTCATGTCCTCTCATCACCCAACATGTGCTTTACTGGAGTGAGGCGGGGCCGTACCACTGAAGCTGCCGAAAGGGGTGAGCTGGCACTCCGGGATGATCTGTGGCTGTTCCCGGCAGCGGGGGAGGGACCACCACCACCACCTCCTCCCAACTGCCTGAGAAGCAACATCACTTTAAATAAACTACATCTACTATCATTTGTTTGACTGCAGCACCCCTGCCTGGTGAGACCATTAGAGGGGATCCCCTCACTCACAGTCACCCTGTCACTGCATGGTTTACATCCTCAATAACTAGATTGTTTTACCTTTCAAGTACTTTGATTCAGATTATTAACAGCATTTCAAGAGTTTTCAGAGAACTTGGTTAACATTTTCCACCATCTGATTATGTCTGTCTTTGACACTTTTTTTCTTTTTTTTTTTCTTTTCCTAGCTCATAAAAGATGATCTCTGTGGCAAAAAACGGCTAAAGTCTGCCATGGAGACATTTTTTCCAGCTGCTGGTTAACCCCTCCCAAGGTCAAATCAGGGGAGACTGTTATATGACTTGTCACGGCTCATTGAGGTAAGAAAGGAGCAAACCAAAATTGTTTTCTTTTTGGTAAGAACCTTAAAATGTTGGTGCGGTATCGTTGTTATTCTGGTATCACAAGAAAAGATTTTGATTCATTTCTAATTCAATTTGATGCCTGTTGTTGTGGATGTTACCACTGATCAACCAACTAACAGACCCAAAGGCATCGACTTCAGCTGCTCTTCCAAATCAACCAAAAACTACCAGTGTTTGCACATTGAAGTGTACAAAAAAAAATCACCATAAACTATCTTTTGGAGCAATTATTTGCAAACAATTCTCTTTAACCAAGAAGAAAACTATAACATTGTTGACTGTTTTGATAAATGTGTTTATCCAACAGGATTTAGTGGAGACAAAAACTTCACACGAGTGACTCACAGGTCAAGCAGAAGTGTTTCCAGAGTGAGTCTCACCTCCTTTAACACTTTCCTTGCTATTTTCTCTTGCTCACTAACAGGGGCAAACAGGCCTGAAAGTCTGATGTCCTCAGTAAAGAACGGAAGTGCCAACATTGGGCATGACAGGAAGTAACTAAACGAGCATTTCAGGGTCACAACCCCACACTTGTGCCGGGTGTGCACACATTTTTTGTATACGGCTGCAGGGGTGACTATAGTTAAAAGAGTTTGCCCTTCAGTGTTCCACTCCATTGAATTATGACCACTGCGATCCAGGTATAAACCAATGTGACGACATAACACAAATATCTGATGACCCTGCATCGCTTGCGGTAAAGAAGACGAAGAGTTCCAGATCTGAATAGCCTGTTATTAAATCCAAAGACTGGGCCAACACTACTTCTCCATCTGAATAGAACAAATACCTTTCTTCTGTTGTCAATAAATAGCTGCAGCAGACCCCAAATTAGATAGGTTGAGTCACCAAGGCTTGGCCAACACAAATAACTTCTCATCTACATATTTCACGATATTGAAATTAGGCGCATGGAGTATTTTCAAACGTACAGTTAAAACTTAATACCAATGTAGCATCTTAATTGGCCCTTTCATCGATTTGGCACTATATTGGTCACTCACCTGTCCATTCTCCATATTGACTCATGCGACAGGTGCTTTCCTCTTTTGTGAGGCGTTTGCTCATACAGTGCTGCGCGCACACACGCACGCATGCACGCACGCACACACACACACACACACACACACACACACACACACACACACACACACACACACACACACACACACACACACACACACACACACACACACACACACACACACACACACACACACACACACACACACACACACACACACACACACACACACACACACACACACACACACACACACACACACACACACACACACACACACACACACACAAACACACACACCTCTTGGCTCTATTCTCTTAAGTGTTCGCTTGAGTGTCTCATTGCCACATCGCTGCCTTGCAGGCCATTAAAAAACCATTAAAACATCTGTGGCCAATGGCTTATTATAAATAGACAATGTGCTACAACTACTGTTATTGCTGTATCAAATGCACCAGCTGGGATGTTGATAATATACATAGTTAGTACATTTGAGATTAACACGCCCATGGTGATTGAGGCAACCCATTTGTCAACGCACCTATAAAGCAATAAGAGCATGACTGTAAGCCATTTTGGTGCTAGCGGTGTAGCTAAATGTGATTCATGCACACATAGTACTTCCTAGTTCTTTTGTGTGTAAAGCTGTGCTAGTTTAGCACCAAACTCATTGGCTTGGGTCTGAACCTCTTGGTCAAGGAACAATATTTGTGGGGTTCCGGTGTAGCCAGCACATATCCGGACCAATGGTGTGCTTCATATTGTTTACAGTCACATTAGCCAACTAATACCAAAAAAGGAAGTTCAGAGATGACGCTTAAGACCGGATTGTTTCCCCAAGTAATTAGTTTACACGCTACATTTACCTCAGGTGATCATACTTGGCTTTTTAACATATCTATTTATTAATGTATTTTATTCTGTTAGTTTTAATACCTAACGCTGAAGTCCAAACGTCTTAAATAAGTCATGTTGATTCATTTTTCATTTCCAGTGAAGAAGGTCCTCAGGGCTCTGTTTTAGGACCACTTCTGTTTCCCCATATTTGACTATTTGTAATCATTTTATGTTTGTCGCATGTTGTACTGTATAGTAAAGTAACTTCTCAATTTGTGGAAACTTATAATTGCAAGTAGATTGTTTGGACCTGGAACAAGCTCCTATTGATCTAATTGAGTCTAATTGAAAAAAAGGAAATCTACCACCAACTATTTAAAAATGTGTTTGGGTGTATTGCTCCTTTAGGTTTTCCTTATTAGCTGCTCTAGACGTTTTTCGGGGATGATGGAAACTTAAATACAGGCTTTACACTCTGAAATGGGACACGATGACCTTATAAAAGGACCAAACCCATTTATTTTTTTAAACGCAGACACCTTTAAATATAGAAGCACACCTAACATTTACATGCATTATTTAAAGGGGCCATGGTGGCTGTCTGACCCTCTAAGGAAAGAAGTCCACAATCTCAGTTTTATTGGCTGCGGTGTTAGATTTCATGTATGTTTTAAATGCTAATGTTTACTCACATGCATACAGACAACTACTGTAAGAGCTATTTATAGTGGGAAGTTGCCTTGTGAAAGAGAAAGGTCTCTTTGGATTGGGGAGAGGGATCTATGGGTGAGGAGGAAACTGGGAGTGCGTGTGAGCCAGTAAAACTGGGAAGTTAGGAAAAGTGAAGAAGCTTTAAGGGGACCAAGATGACAGAGTTTAAAAGAGCTCATTAAACTTCAAAAAGCAGAGAGTGTAAATGCAAAAAAAACCCTAACCATTATTTGAAAAAGCCTTTAAAGGAAATGTATAGGATTCAAATACTTCTTGAATTATTAGTAACATTTTATTGCCTTTTTCATTTGTGGCTAGACTTTGACTCTAGACAAACTTATTTTTAGTCAGTGCCAGAAAATATTAAATAGCCTAAGATGGATTTTTTTTCCAGTCAGGCATGTACTTGCCCAAACACACACGGTGTTGTCATCGAGCCATCGGGTATCTCTCAGCAGTATCTTTACAACTTTCATATCAGCGTGACGACGGCAAGTCTGCATGCCAACAGTGGGTGACTGGGTTTGACTGCCAACTGAATGACATGTCCTAAAAGAAAGTATTTCCTTCAAGAATTCAATTAAAATGATTGATTTTAAGGCTAGTTTGGTGATTGTTTTTTACCAAGTAAAGATGTTTACAATTACTTGCAAACTTTTAACATAAAAAACGTTTAGGCTGCAAATTAACGTCTTTTGCTTCAGAGCACAAGACAGAAAGAGCTCTATAGTATCGAGGTATGATTTGACAGTCCATCAGTGTAAAAGGTGTCATGGATGGTGTATCAGTGACTGGCACAAGGAAAACTGTCGCGGATTTATATTTGCCATGTCTGCCATGTCATCTATCACCAAGTGTCCAGCTGTCACAGTTTGAGGTAACATGACGTGACGGAATCAGAGTCTGTCTCCACGATTGCTTTTCAGGGGTGATGTCATCCATCCGCCTGTCTGTCTATGAGTGACTGCCATAAAACACTCTCTGCCTGGCTGTCTTTATATCTGACAACCAGCTGCACTGCACATGTGATGCAAGCAGCAGCTCTTTGCAACAGAGGAAACGCCAGATCCAGCTGCAGAGTGGGATTTGGAAGCCAAATCAACCCCAAACGCTAATTCAAATTCAGTTACAATACTGTACGTAAAACGTTGCTAATGTCGCGTGAATGATTATCAGTGAGGAAAAATACATCCATGCATTTACTGCATTTTTTTAAGGAGTAGAAGTGAAATTGTAAATGGAGAGAAAATGTAAGAATGGGATTATAAAGGGAAAAGAAAGTAGAATAACTAAAGAGATTTTATCACTTTATAACTTTTCCTCAACCAGGCACCTTTTAACTGAAGCTTCTCAAAATGGGTCGAGTTAGCATCTTCACAAAATAACTTAATAATATAGCCAGAGTAATGTTTACTCAGACATAAAGAGAGGACCAAAAGGGTGACGTCAGGGTTTTTTGCCGGCCTGCCTGTCGGGTTGGTTTCCTGTGCATCTGTCCGTCCATCTGTCTTTCACTCAGGAGGATCAGTAGCTGTCATAAAAGTGCATCTGCCTGCTGTCTACCTCCATGTAGGTCTGTCATCTCTGTCTGCTTGAGAGCTTTGGGGTGCCACGTTTATACACACTCTAAGCAGGGCACATAAGGGACAAACTATCCATCTGTAGCATTTGGATTTATATAGCCAGATTGATTGCATTTCTGGATTACTTTTAGGAAGTAAAGTCAACAAAACCATGGCTTTCCAAAGCAGGCAAACTAATGTTGTCTTCTAATTTTTTTGAAAAGAGACGCTGACAAAATGTACAAATGATGCTCAGTTAGCTCAACTCGATGACATTCAAATATAAAAAGGACAAAAGCAGAGCAGGACGCAGATCCAAGGAGATATCTATGCAGACAGTAGGAGAAAGGAGGCATTAAAGGATGAGGAGTGGCTCAGCGGGGGTCCTATAGCAGGGATTTGAACCTGCTGCTGCAGCTCACCGTGCTGTCAGCGAGAGGTTGAGTTCAAGCATTATGTGCTCATGCTAGACACACACAGAGGGCTTTAAAGAGCCTCACTTGGTGGCCACTTTTAGTGTGCGTGGGTTTGACACTAAGCGTAAAAGGTACAATAAAGGTATTTTTTTATGCATGTGGCAAAAGTTACAAACATGTCTTTATGGCAAGCCACAATTCTGATGTCTTTTTAAGGTGAAAAATATAATAAAAATGATGGCTTTTAAAGCTGAAATCACATCTGTAGAATACATAGTTTTTAGAGATTAATTCAATTCTTTTTCAACAGTATTCTTACGGCCTAATGATAGTTAGTTTGAAAACTTCAAACTACATTTTTAATGCCTGTCGGATTTTCCTGCAATCTGGAGCCGCATGACTTTCACACAAGAAGCATTTGTTAAACTGTTAAAAATCCTACTTCATATGTTTTAGCATGTTTAAAGACTTCTGAATGATTGATTTAAGACACTTTAAAATCAATTAAGTTCTTGTATTTTAAATAAAATGCAATGCCTTTCAAAAACGTTTTAAATGTCCTGTTTTAGTCTCATATTTAGTGTTGACTTTACTAACAAAACTACCAGCACCCAAAAAGAAAACATGTATAAAACAGTATTTAAACTATATACATATGGACAAATAAACAAAGTTATATTATTTTAAATACTGAACAACATCTATCCTACATGCATCTCATCCCACTCCAGTCCCTCTGCAGCTCACATGGAGTTAACCAAACTGCCTAATAGTTTTGGTACACCCAAATTGCAGTTCGCTCATAAAATGTTCCACACACAAATTGCTCGCTCCATGACTCACTTTATACCATATAGGAGCCAAACACACAGGATGCAACTGTGTTGACATGGAAACGCTATAAACAGACACACAGACTCTTATATCTGCAGACCGAAGGAACACAAGTTGTATTCTTGTCATTTCGTCTCGGCAAATGAGTGAGAAGATGGCGTTTTCCTGGGTAAAAACCTGCAGGATTTCACAGAGAAACACACATTTTGCAACTTATCTTAGCAGTATTTGGTTGGACTGTGTTATAAGCATTCAAACATTGCCATTTCGTTTTTTAAATAAAGTTGCGAGAAGTAAACACTAGTTTTCTACTCGATAACCAACACTGGTCAGCTGCGTCCTCTGCTCAATTTCACTTCATTCCTTATTCTCTCCTTCATTCAAACTCCAGCAATAAACACAATAACTTACTTGGCAAATCTGCAAAAGTCTGGTGTTCTCTGCTTCTCTCTGCGCCCGCCTTTCTATCTCTGTCTCCGTCTCTGACTCTGTCTCTATCCAGCTATTCCAGACATGTTTCAGGGCTCGGCCCCAGCCAAATATGGGACGGGGGCGGTAAACAAGGAAGACAGGCTGTGCTGTCACTGGGCCCTCTGCCCTACTGTACACCCCACACACACTGGAACACACACACACGTATGCTCCTGTGGCAAGACATTATGTTTAGTGGTTATTTTCATATTTCAGAACTCAGGGTATCATTTTATTCCTAGAACACATTCGAGCGGTAATTTGATGTGGCGCTGAGTACTCGAAACATCAAGCCGTTTCACTAAAGACGGAGCATGAAGCACCATTCCAATTAGAGAAGGGTAGAAAAATCAATGAATGTATTTTTTCTATGACTTGAACAAAGTACAACATGAATAAATATTGCATTTTGGTTCATGATTAGGGTTGAGTTTGATCGGTTTGACTAGATCCAGAAATTAGTACTCCTATGTTCTGAATCCACAATCCATGTATTAATACTTTAACTTAACTTAATTTCTATGTAGTACCAAACAATGTTGTTAGGGCCACGATTAAAACCAAAAATGGCTGCCAATGGTTTCCTCCGTACACTCGATTTCAATGCGACAGTGGTAATGTTATTCTGATGTTATAATGATTAATATGACATTTTTAAGAGCGGATTTGCCAGTAGCAGTGCATTCGCTCTATGGCCCAAAGGGTGGCCTTCTGACTGGTCTGACCCTCGGGTCGACAGCTGCCACCACACGGCGCTGCTATTAGTGGAGCAAAGGCAAGCCGACAAACACAAGGTGCACTGCACACACTCTTAACATACCACATAAAAAACTGCAGAACACCAAACAAACATTTAAAAGGCATACACAGACACCTATACAAGCCCATATACCGTAGCACAAAAATACAAACACAAACAGCTGGACTAATACGGCACACACACCTCCCAACACGTGTCGCAAATACCTTCCGTTGAAGTACACTAAAGACGCCTCTCCTCGCGTTCCCTATGTACATCAGTATGTAATTCACATGACTCTAAGCTACATAATCCCGCCGACCCTTTAAAGACACAAATCTTTCGTTGAGTCCTCTCAACTGGATTTCAAAGGTCGCAGAGCCCCAGATGCATTCAGACATCAACGCCTGAGGATGAAACGTTCGTTTAACGCCCGGACAAATAAGCAAGTCTGAATTCTCCAAATGATATCTGATGAGTGATAACTGTCCACTGTACCGCTCCATGTAAAAATAGGCCATTATGTCAAGTCAATGTTATTCGTGTGGCATCGTGTTGGGATTGTTTACTCGAATGTATATTAACATCCTCTAAGTGCTGTTTTCCCAATGGGGCAAGGACTTTCTCCAACAACAAACCAGAAATGCAAGGTCTTATTTCTCAATAAGTTCATCTAAACACGTCAATTTCCTGAATTGAAAAGCCTCAAACGGTCTATGACTGTGTAACATAAACTGCTTTGGATCTTAAATAAAGCTCTACCGTTGTGTCAACTGTAAATAACCAAAAGGGTGCTTAAAATGTATTTCCTTTTGGTTGTGGGTTGAGCAGAGCCACATTTGAAATAAAGGTTAGGAGCTGTGATGAGACTTGGCAACATATCTCGATGGCGTTTAGTGGCATTGGGTGTTTCAGCTAACTGGAACTCAAGAGAACTTCTGCCAGCGTTTGGGTCTACACGTCGACAATAAAAATCCAAGGTGCTCTGGACACCAGATCCACAAAGCCAACAATGATGAAGTAAGCTTTATATTGATTTGGGCATTGACAAAACTATAAAGTGCAGGGCGGACCAGCTGTGTAGCGATATATCAGACTTAACGTTCTTTATATTTCTCATGGTGGGACTGCCAAATACAAAAGAGTATTATATTACGTCATTAAACAAACTGAACATTCTTACATTTAGCAGTGGATAATTTCATTGCTACATCTTCAAATACAAGCGTTTCCACCCCTTATAGAAACAGACACTTTGTTCCTGCATCAGCTCCCTCTGAACGATCCCATTCTCACGTCCAAGGCTGCAATTAGATAAATGAATAAACTGGCAGAGAGGTTTTTTTCTGCTGAGTGCGGAGAACCCAGCCACCCATTCAATTAGGATCCAACCTGCAGTGCTTGGCCATTCCCACTGACCTTCATGCAACACAGCAATTACCGCAACGGTTCTCCGGGGATGTTCATAAAAATGAAATGGGTCTTTGTGAAGCCGTAAAAAATCACATATATAAAAGTGGATGCAGCACTACAATGACTGCCAAGTACTGGCTCAACTGAGTGTGAGTACACCCTCCTGTTTCTTAGATTAACAGCAATAATCATAAATCTCATCATCACTGACTGCCAGTTATGTTAAGGGAGAACCCTCAGGATAACACTTCTTAAAAAACTCCAGTCGCATGCATTGAAATTCAGGTAATTCATTTAAATTGAAACAATGTTTGGTTTGCGTTTATGAGGGTGATTTGGATGAATGAACAAGAGAGGGAAATGAAACAAAGCCAAAATATCACAACGTTTAGAAAGTATGCAAATGGTGATTATCATAGGCTTTCTTGATTGTGTTGATTATGAATGATGTTTGTGAACAGAGTGGTAAACTGTGGGATGGACGCAGGGTTGATTTATTGGTATATGAGTATATAATAGAAATATGAGTACACTAGGACACAACATGTTAATAAGCCCTATCCCTAATGTTGCTTATTGAAAATGTATTGAATATGTTTATCGTTTTTTCATTTTTGAAACACTGCATTTTCTGATAATATTAATGTGTGAGCTTAATGAAGAAATTCACCCTTGAAGGTCCCCTAGTATACTGTTTTTCATCAATATATTATAGGTCTCAGATATTTACAGAACATGTCTCTGAAGTGTTTGGCTCGAAATACCAAACAGATCATTGCAGCATCCCATAATCCCCTCTGTTTCAGCCCTGTTTCAAAAGTGCTGATTCTCTGTCTGTTACTTTAGATGAAAATAAGGAGCCCCTCCCCACGCCCCTCTGAGAGATATTTGGTTACAAAGAACTCAATGGTGCTCTAGGTGGAAATTCAGGTGATAAGGGGGGTTTACCTTGGTTGGTGATTGGCTAGTGGTTACACAAGACACATTTTTTTTATGACATCATAAAGTGGCCGAAATCTGATCAGCTCATTTTCAGACAGGATTTTATATAAATGGATCAGGACTAAAAGAGAATCTTTTTTCCTGAAACCTTCAGAATCTCTTTACACAGAGGGGACACATGTTGATGTATAAGAGACATGAAAAAGTGGATTTTGCATGATAGGTCCCCTTTAATGGAGGCCTAGCCTTTACTTTATGCGATATTTGGGGTGTTTGGCATTTCTTGCACTGATACTCCACTGGATGAGTGACTGGTTAGGAGGGGGCACATGATACAGGCTGACCAAATTTCAAATTCCTGCTGCAAAAGCTAGGAGTGGATGGAGGTTTGGGCTCATGTGGGACTTGGGCTTGCAGCTGGGGTCTCAGGTTACACCCCCCCCTGGGAAGTGGGCAGCCACCGACAAGGCGACTGATGCCCCCCTATTTCTGCAGCAGCTATTTAAAGGACTAATTGACAGACCAGGGTCAGTGGGTGGGGGAGAGCTCAAAGAAGGGTTTGGAGGTGGAGAGGAGTAGAAAGGCACTTGTCTTAAGGAGAGTGCATCAAAGCCACACATGTGTACCTGTGTGTGTGTGTGTGTGTGTGTGTGTGTGTGTGTGTGTGTGTGTGTGTGTGTGTGTGTGTGTGTGTGTCTGTGTGTATGTGTACATACCGAGGTCTCCGTCCACAGTCTCCTCACAGCGCTGGCTGAAGCTCTCGTATGAGTCCCAGCGGATCAGAGGATCTATGGTGTTGTAGTCCACAGAAACACTTGGCCCGTTCTCCAGGTGTCCTAGGCCTGAGGGACATATGGCATGATGGGTAATGGAGTACTCGCAAAATAAAAAATAAAAACCAAAAACTTTCTTTAAGTTGGCATACATCTGTTGTCAATGTTTTAAAAAGCTATCCAACATATCATGTTAGATAACTTTAGTTACAGTAAGTTGTAAATATATATTTTTCAATGTTCTACACCATTTCCCCCTTCAGTCAGGTGAATTGGATTACCTCTGATTTTGTCTGGTCCATATGAGAAAACAAACTCCACCTTCCCATGCTCTGGGAACCTCTCATCTGCATAGAGACACAGTATAAAAATAATATTTTTAAAACAAAGGACACAAACACACAAAAAACTGCATGACAATAAAAGTAAAATACAAACAAAAAAGAAAAAAAAACAGACAATCATAGATCAGATGGCAATATTTTAATTTAGATCTCATAACTTTTAACTTCATTAAAACAATCCACAATGATATGTAGCACTAAGAAGAAATATCTTTGTTCATATTTAATGCATTGTTCTGGGATTGACAATTAGCCCACACGCACACAATGACGAAAACTGAAAATTCACACCCACCCGAAGTGCCGTTACCTTTGAAGGTCTCGTCCAGCTCGTTCTTCCCAAACACCACCCCCAGGTCGTGGATGGCGCAGGTGTGGAACTGCACCCTGAACATCACGTCTCGGGTGGAGTTCCTGAACCTCTTGTGGTAACACTTCAGCTACGATAAGATAGAAAACATTAATACATGAATCAACTCAACAATCAGCATTAACACCGTATTTTAAACAACGGAATCTTACCAGGATGTCTCCCTTCAGAAGCAGCCCGGGTTCAATAGTGATGCAGATACTGGTGTTGCTGTCTCCTTGCACATTGCTGTAGAGAAAACATGAATAATGTCTTGTTTAATCCAACAAACGGGATAATAAAGTTCTTTATTCAAACTACACTGAAGTGGAGTGAAGGTTTCCGTACTATATTCCTGACGTATAGACTGGTTGCATTGCCTGGTAGACCTTCAGGAACGGACGGCAGCCTGTAAAGAGAAATCAAGAAAGTAATTTCAGAGGAAACAAAAACAGTAGGTTCTTTCTGTGTGTGTTAGCAGAGTCAGATTCTCACCTCCTTTGGCCTCAAAGTTGGGTATGCCGTGCATGATGACGTGATGCAGGAACAGGGGCTTGTTGTTGATTTTGATGTGTCCGGAAAGAAGGCCGTTGAAGTATTGCACATATCTACAGAGAAAGGAAGACAAGCAACGTCTGTGTATAACTTCTACAATATATACTGATAATAATGACTGTTCTTAAACAAGTATCCCACCTCTAGCTATAAAACACACCAAATCCAATCAAATTAAACTCTCATCATGTGTGTCTCACCTTTACCTATTGCTGGGTATTGTTCAAAAATATTGACAATATCAGTTCCCCTTATCAAAGTCAAAATACTTAATTTCTCCAAGGGGTTAATGGGTTTCGTAACAGTGGCAAAAGTGCAATTAAAAGCTAAAATAAAATAAATGCATATTCCAATATATATACAGTGTATTAGCACTAATGCAGGTATTATTTAAATCAGGTTTTGTGATATTATTTTGTTATTTTGGTCAATACCTGAGAGCCCTGCTGTTGACTCCCACTCTGACTATAAAAGCAGCTTTACACACTGCGGGAAATGTCAGAGTGACTGTGTGTGTGTACAGAGGCCAGTCGGGGTCTGCTGAGTTAGTGTGGTCTGGTTGTTAATGATGATAATGATGATGGTACCGAACGCGACCTTGACCGTGGGGTCGCCACATGCAGACACCCCCCACCCCCCCCCCTCCTCGGCTGTCAGTGGCCAGATGGTTTAGCCTCGTAGAAATTCAATTAAACAGAGCGGGGGAGAACACCGCTGGGAATCAACAACGTGTGTGTGTGTGTGTGTTTTTTATCAATGAATGATCCAAACAAGAAGTACGAGATATTAAAATATTAGGGAAGTCCCAAATTGAGCTGAGCAGGAAAACGGAATAATTGCAGATGGCCATTTCACTTTTGTTTGCACCTATTGTTTTAGCATTTAGTTAATAAAATACACCAACATGGAGTTTCTTCCATTATATTACTTAATTCAATATCTCTTTCATCAGCTTATTAGTGCCCCTTTATGGCTTACATTCTTTCTCTCAAACCTCAATAAATACAGTATTTTTACACTTCCATCTTTCCAGACTAAATGAATACCCTACAATGTCAGCAAAGGAGCTATCAATGCTTCCCTTAGCTTCATGTCCTCCCCTGTCTCTCACCCATTTTTTTTTTTTTTTTTGTATGTCGACACAAGCATCATGAAAGGATCTTGTTATGTTCCTCAAATCTCTGCAGTTCTCTTGTGGGCAATGAACATAAAAAAAAAAAAGTTAATGGTTTCGAGAAACTCAAAATGAATTCATCCCATTTCCAGTTGACTCGGATGAGAGCCTGTCCTCTCAGCGTGGGCTCATCTGGTTTGCTGTAAAATACAACAGGTAACACTTTTGATCCAAACTTTGAAAAGCTTTTATAGCAGCCGCAGCAGGTTAAGCTCATCTCCTACTCTTGATGTTAATGTCACACATTCCAGACCATAATACTTGAAGACTCCAGGGGCAGAGATAATTATATCCGAAGCAGGAAATAGCAGCGGGGCAGAGGGCAAGCGTATAGACCCGTTAGAGAATGGCTGAAATGAAGTGGTGCTAAGTCCCCTGCTGTTTCCTGTGTTTCCTCGTTTATCCCCTGCAACCTCTGTCCTGCTCATCCTTTCCCAAGAAGCAGAAGGAGGGGTCAAGCCTTTAAGCTGTTAACTGTCTAATAATGCTATTAATATGATAGGTGCAGATTGATGAGTTAAAGGAGGATGTTTGGGATGATACTCCCCCTTAGAGGGAGCTGCATTCAAAATGGTTTGAATAGCTTTAAACCACTGTTGATTGGTTTGACCCGTTCTGGTTTGGAAGTTCATGAAAAGGCCATTAACTCGGAAGAAATTAGAGGGAAATATGCTCTGATATGCTGGAATGAGCGGCCACCAAGCCTCCCCAGAGACACTAGAAGAATCCCTCAGACAGACAAGATAGACGGCTTCTCTCCAGGCTGTGATGTTTACTCACAATTATCCCAATTACAATTCAACTGGAGATAAACAGCGGAAAAACAAGAAGGAATGTACTCTCTAAAATGAAATGGGAGACATGGACAATGATCAGTCAGTTTGTCTTGTTATCGAGTGCTGTAGGGATGTTTTAGTAGGCCAACCCAGAAATTTGCTTCGTGGTGGTTTACCCGACAGCCAATTGGGATCTTTTTATTGGATTTCTGCAAAAACTAAGATCATTGGCAAAGAGTAGGATACTTACAGGTTTCATTTAGCAGTGAGATGTTGAGAAATAAACCTTTTATAAAAGCAATCGATAAAAAAAAGCTAATGGTAAGATGAGTCAACGAGTTTGGCAAGATGACGTTGACTTCCCCTCAAACCTTGAAGAATGTATGTTTGAGGTATGTAATGAAATATTCGCTCTCTCTATTGACTCCAGTGATTGTCCAGTCATAACTCAGCAACCACGGTGCTTTCGTACAGTTGAAGCGACACCTGACATACAGTGTTTGGTGGTTTCTCTTCACTGTAGCGAATATCAGACTCAGAAAGTCACAGGAAGTGAGGTAATGACTGACCTTATCTGTGACGGCTGACCCACAGGAAGTGCTTTGTCTTCGTAGAAGCGCCTCATGGCGAACCTGTCCAACGCCTGGTCAGCACTGCACGGCACAAAATTAGACTTGCTGTTATTATTTGCTATACTTGAGTGCATTCTGCTGTATTTGGGAAGTCATGCATATTTTTCAAAAAGTTAGAGATTTATAAAATATCCCCTGGCCTTCATCAATTACAAAGCAGCATTAAATCCTCCAGGCTCCCCCCCACCCATTAACATCTGGTTGTGTTAAAGATTGATGAAATGTTCTTCTTCTCAGAGCCAGAGAAATAAGCTGGAGTGTTTTGCCATAATAATCATAACGGTGTTTAATAAGTCCCAGACCTCCAGGCCTTACTGTGATTGATTGCTTTTCCTGTCCTTATAAGACCTTCTGAGGAGGAGAGTCATTGCACCAATGCACTTACATAGGTTATTTTCAATATTGGTTATTTACCTCTGCTAATGGAGCTCTTCTACACTCCATAATTATGTGATATTGAGTTTTAAGAAGGTGTTGGATGTTGGTGATTAGTACCTTGCGGAGATGTTGCTGTAGTGCATGTACGCAGCCACCACCACCCCCGTGCGTCCTCGGTTCCCCTGAGACACAAAAACAGAGACAACAAGACTCAGTTACATGATTTCAAGCTTATTTGAAAAAGGAAAATATTTCATAATGGATAAAAAGGTATTTGTATTCATCATAAACGAAAACAGGAACAAATAAATCCTCAGGTAAATAGCGTTAAATAGTTTGTAATCACTCTGCTTGTGTAAAGTGACGGATCGGACTCTAAAGGGCAACACTAGAGCAGGGAACAAAATGGGAATCTACATGTAGGTCGATTTTGGAAGGTCAGCACTCATATATGCATATTTATTATAGACATTATTTATAGTGTTTCAATTGCTGGTTTTCGTACACCTAGTGTGTTAAAATCTTTAGTAAGTGACCGCTGTGAAGAAAAAGTGAAGTCCATCAGGTCTGTCAAACACAAATTGTAGCTTTACAATGAGTTTTTTGTAGATATATATTTTTCCATGCACTGATCAATTTCAATTTGGTTACGGCTATTTTGCTTCCAAAATGCAGACTTTACCCACTATGTCATTCTCCAACAGTTACTATTCGATAATGCCTTAATGCACATTAAAACACACACAACTTGTAATACCATACACTAATTTCCTCCCAGCATTACCTTGTTGTGTAGCACCACCACGTTGCGGGGGTCTCCATTGAGCCACGTGTCGATGGACTTGCACATGCTGCAGATCTTATCCAGCGCCGGCGCATGGTGGTCCGGCCAGCCAAACTCCAGGACCTGAAGGGAATCAAAAAGGATCAAAAGTTATTTTAAGTTTACACTCCTCTCAAACAAGAGCCCACTTGATAGATCTGCATGTGTCTGAACTAGAGCTTCAACCAAGTATTGACCAATTTAGGAGTGGATCAATGGAAAATCATTTAAAAAGAAACTATCATTTCATTTTTTAATGAACATTTTATATTTCAGCCACTCAGATATGGAGATTTACGCTGTTTTGTATCAAAATAAAGTTGATATATTTGGGTTCCGGATTTTAAATTAGGACATTTAAAGACGTTGGACTGCAGGAAACTGGGATAGAGAATTTTCTGAGATTTTACAGACAATTTTAGACAGATTATCGGCAGATTAAAGGATAACGAAAACAACCATTAGTTGCAGCTCTAGTCTTGATCCAAACAACACAGACGCTGAGGGGTGTACCTTTGGGTTTAACTTGGAAAGGTCACTCCTATACTCGCTCAGGTTGAGGATCTGAAACCAGAAAGAGACGGATATAAACATTTCAAAGCACAAATGGACATTCACATTATTTTTTTTGCCCCTTAAAGAGCCACGTTTGTGCAGTGAAACAATGGCACTCAGTCCAAAATCAGAAGTGATACAGTCATGTCTCCTGGTTCCTTTTGGGGGGGGGGGGTTCCTCACCAGATAGTGCTCCCCGTGTTTGGAGCGCAGCATGGTGGCCACCTCCTTCAGGTTGGTGGTGTAGCTGCGCTCCTCGGCGCCGGCGGGGAAACACACGGAGATGATCCTCTCCGTGATGTAGACCAGGTCCACCTCATAGCTCTCCTCCATGGCCTGTACCACAGCCTGTGCCCTGGAGGGAGGGGGGGAGATGGTACCAATGTTCAGCCTTGTTACCGCTGCTGTGAGAACATTTCTCTCCGATTTCTCTCGCGGACTAACGACAGATTCAAAGTGATCAGATGTAAACTCCCGCAGCTCACTCTTATGTTTCTTGGAGAGGAAAATATATAAAATTCCTCACTGGCTGTTGACACGACCTCTGCTGATAAAATGCAATCTATTTCACCGGCCAATCAGAGATGGGGATTATTGGCCGGTGAGCACGCAGTAAAGCCCTGCATGAACAATAACAGCGGTGGAATGATAATTGACATAATCATCAAATAGAGATGGATTTAAGATCAACATGGATCAAACTCCACATAAGTTGCAGAATTTGTCTCCCTTTTTATCCAAACAATCACTTTAGATGCTTCCTATTTCTGCATTTTGGTAGAAAAAGCTCTTCACAGATTAAAGGAAATATAAACTTTGTTTCTAATTCTATTTTTTTTTTTATGTATGCATCTAAAATAATGACAATTTTCTTTCTTACCCCGACTGCTTTCGCCTTATCTCCACACTCTTGCAGGACCTCGTTGATGCCTGCAGAAACACACACAGATATGCAGAGGGGGGGGGGGGGGGGGGGGGAGAGAAAAACGATTCATAAGCAAACTGCCTCTGGTAACGATGAGGATGTTAAGGTAGGAGGAGGAAAACACAGGAGGAAGAATAAAGATAGGAAAAGGGGAAACAACAGAAGAAGAAGATGTGATGAAGAGGAGGGAGATGATGGGAGGACTAATTGCAGATGGGAAAAGAACAAGAGATAATGGGATTAGAGTGGAAAAGAAAGTATTTCAAAGTATTTAAGAGGGAAAAGAATAAAACAACATCAGGATTCAAGCACACGCTTTAATGACCCTCTCCTGGACTTAGGTATTTGCTGGGGAAATAGCAGCAGGCTGTTTTACTGTGACAGTCCTGCAGAGGGAAATGTTGCTAAATCCTCCGTACTGTCGAGGAACCGCCGCATGCTGGAGTTCCTCTGACTGCCCCAGAGGAGGAAGAGGAAGATGATGAAGCCGTCGTACGAGGAGGAACGACAGCTGAATTTATCTCCACCTTTCCCCACAGCTCCACAAACTGTGAGCTTTATGGTCAAGTGGTGATGTTCTCTAATCATGGAGCAAGGTTAAACACACAGCTCAAAGCTCTCTCCATATTGCTTCTCACAGAAGAAGCCCCCCACAGACCCCCCCCACCCACCCAAGAGCCAAAATGGGAAGCATAATTCTCCGTGATTTGACAGGAAGCAGATGCTAGGCGGACCGCTGGTGTTAGCAAAATGAAACAGGCTGTTCACACGGGGCCGAGGGGGGGGGGGGGGGTTACGCCGGTACGTTTCACAGCGCAGGAACAATCTGTTGTCTTGTAGCGACACGGGTGCATGAACGCCTCGTGAAAGTTAATGCAGCATGTCATTTTAAAACGGATTTGGGGTTGTTCTGTCCATTGCATATCATTATGTTTCCCTCCGTGAGCACATTGCTTTGGCAGTTTTTCACATTTCTGCTCAAATTCACAATTTCTAAACCCTGCACTGCTTTTTCCTTGTATTTATCTTATATTGTACATATTTATCTTCAATCTTTTAATTTTTTTATTGTCTATACTTTTGTATTTTACTTCATTCTAAATTAATTTGACCTTGCAATGTTTGTGTAATGCACCAATTCACCAAAGAAAATCAATTGTTTATAAAAACCTACATTAAACTGGATTCTGAAACGTGACTTTTAAACAGTGAAAGTTTGATAGTTAGTTGCTTAACTCCGTGGCGTTAGTTAAGTATTTTACGTAACCCTAACCCACTAATTTGAAACCCCAAACCAAAATCTTTTCCTTAACTTAACCAAGTTCTCATGTTACGTAAAACAGTTCTACCCTTGCACAAACATTACTTTATCATAAGATACAATCAAGGAAAATATAAAGATTAGATTTTGATGGCTGTTTGAGCAAATGTATCATAAAAGAAAGTAGAGGTATGCCTATGGTATGGTCGTGAGCTCCAGAAAGGCTTCTAATTGACCTTAAGAATGGTTTTCGACACACAAAAACCACATTACACTTTCACTACCAGGGGGTACAAACTAAATAAATAACATTTAGCAGAATGTTTGACTTCCTGTGTGGGAGGGGCCTACCTTGCCGAACAGGAAGCCCGTGCTCCACCTCCACGATGAACGCAGGTGGCTGAGCGGTCTTCGCATTGAGCTACCCAGAGGCATGGCTAACAGCACGGGAATCACTTCTCTATGTTCGACTGTTTAGATCATAAAATAAAAGTCCTCATGACAGAAGAAGATGCGAGACCTCATCAGCGATTCTATAACGCACCATCTTCTCCTCTTCCCTCTCGATTGTCTCCCTCTACTGCTTCCTCCCTCCCTCTCGCCCACTCTGTTGTTTGGAAGCACTCCTCCCTCGCTCTCATTATCTCTCATTATTTGGGACTCCCTCCCACCGCCTCTCTCGTCTTCTTCACTCCCTTTTTTCCCAAGCTGTGTGTTTGTGGACTCTATGAGTATTCTGTATGTTTGTGTATGTCTGCTGCACATGTGTTTGACCTTAATTAACCTTCAAGTCACCAAAGCGGGACAAAAGCATGGAATGAAAACCACTTTTCCTATTCCATCTTTGTATTTCTTTTTGGATCAAGCAGTTCAATTGAAACTATTGAGAAAAAAATACATTTAGGAATGCTATTATACTCATAATGTATTCTTTATTGACTAATAAGGTCAAGTATCATGCAATATTTATAATGGCTGGTCAGTCATTGACATTTTTTCCCATAGTTTGTATACATTCTAATTATTTTATAATGCCATATGATGCATTATAATCCCATATTTTATGCAAAAATAATCATTTTAAATATGTTTGTAATGCGTTATAGACAGGATCTTGCAAAATAGATGTCAGCAAGTAAACAGAAACTATGAATGAATGTATGTGTGCTTATAGCTATAACAGTACGGTTCTATAAACTGAATAGAGCATGATATGGGAATCTTAGAAAGTGCTTTTTTCTTCAGTATTCACATTCTCTATCCTATCCTGATTCCAATATTCTCCAGAGTGCACTTTGATGACCCCATCAGTCCCCCACACTGACCCAAATATGGTCACATTTAGGGCATTTCAACTCCAAACCACCATGGATGTGTCCGAAGAGGAAAAACGAACATTCCATCAGCTCCCGGTCAGCTTTTACCAGCAGCCGGATTATCAACAGAGTCTCCTCCTCACATAAACAAACAGACCCGGTGATTAAAACGCAGAATGAAGGCTTTTCTGATGCAATTTGGCTGCTCCTAACTTCAAATCCAGGTGCTCTATGAACAAGATCCTTCATCTGGTTAAAGAGAGAGTTAAAAATAGCCAGAATACAAAAAAGGCCAAATGTGAAAGCATGGCTTGAACCTGGATACAAAGTCAATTTATGACAGCTTCTAGCAAAGAAACACAACAAAGATGAATTACACCCTTATGAGAAACCAACTGTTACCTTGATTATATCTTTTAAATGATTGGACATATTTGGGATATTGTCAGATGTCTTTCAGTTCCTGCTTTTCAGGCTGATATTTTCTCACACTTTAGACCCTTCTCTTCTCTTTTCTCTGTGTGAAGTCACAGACTGTGAATTAATCTCAGCACAGACTGGTGTACTCACACTAATCTATGTTTATAATCTCACTCTGAATCATCGCGGCAACTTCTGCTGCCGATCTCAACAATCTGACGCAAACACTGACTCACTTTCGTGACTCACAGAAGAAGAAGATACAACGCAGGGATGCTTGTGTCTGAGAATAAATGCTGCTTCTGGTTTCATGAAAGGAAAATAAAGCGCCTTATAATCTTAACGCATCTTTGTGACGCTTTTAAAGAATCTCTTTGCATTCCTAGTGGTTCTCAACTCTCCTATTTTTCTGGAATCTTGCCTTCTCTGCAACCCACCGCCCGTGCCCACGCCCTTCATGCTTTTAGAGATGTCAACCTGAGCATGCATGCCTTGGCAGCGGCTCCTGGCACAGAACACACTCCATTTGCAGTGAACCGGAAGCTTCTCTCCTTTTGTAAGGTATATGCTAAATATGACTGTACACTGGCACAGGCAGGGTCAAAGCATTTACCTCAAGTCAGCTGGCTGGATTTAATCAGGGAAGTGCAACTGGAACACTCATGGCTAGTTTCATTGTTAAGATTTTTTTTGTTGCCTTTTTTCCTATTTTTCAGATTAAAAATATGTATTGGAATATTGATCGAGTTAATTCCTCTAAATGTGTCTTTAATTTAAAGTCATGAAGGTGTGGACATTTAGGTACTTTTACACATTTTATGCTTCTAATAAATATTGTACCTTTTTCTTATAATTAAATAACTCTTATACATTTTCAGATTTAGATCGTCAATGCAAAATGAAAATAAAGAAACAAATATGATAAACTAATATCTTAAGTCAAGCTACTCAGCAGTATATAAACTAATTACCATTAAATACCAGTTGCAACACATTAATGCACATATCATGATAATCCACTAATATAATATCATTCTTAAAAGGAGTTTCTTTGGTACTAAGTATATTTTGATGCCAATACTATTACTTAAAGGTAGGGCAGGTAAGAATGGAGAAACCAGCCCAAGTGCGCTAGAAATTAAAAGTACGCAGCCGAAAAAGATCGGCCCCTTCCTTCAGACTTCCTTACAGAGCCCCTCCTCCAACACACACGAACGCGCACATGACCAATGAGGGCACGAGATCAGTTTGTGCACAGATGGAAGGCTGACGGGCAGGTAGGCCATCCAGTTATTTTAGCCGAGCCGGTGAAAATAATTGGTTGTGCTTTTTACAGCATTTTTTTATTCATACTGTAGATTGTACAACAGCACCCAAATGTATGTTTCAAAGTGTGTCCACATACATTTGGCCTGACAGAGTACTGTGAGACTTTTACCAAGGCGCTTTTCTGAATGATAACAGGTATGAATGAAGAGCATCTAAAGCATGTCTCGTGGCATTAACACTGAGAAAGAAGAGGTGTTACTCACCGGCGTACCTACATGCTTTAATGCCAGCTGAGGAGTGGGAGGCTGGAGAGAAAAGTGAGACAGAGTCAGAGAGTTAGTCATTGTTTCTCTCGCAGCGAGGGAGGAAACAACATGGTGAGGAGAAGAGGATGAGGAGGAGAGAGAAGAGGAGAGAGTATATCTGGCTGTCCGATCAATTGTGTGTCAGTTTAACATATGCAGACTTTGCCTGACAGACAAACCTATAGATCTGAAAAATTCCATATCATCGAACAAAAAAGATACAAAACACTGTTTGTTGACACTTTAACTAAATGTATAGCGAATAATCTGTTTGTAGAATGAAGCAATTTTTTTCTCACTTGCAATTTGACCATTATATTTCACATTTAACTATTATTTGGATCATTGATTCAGCTTAAGCAGCACCAAACATTTTGTTACAGTATTTTCTTAGAATGTAATAATGCCTACAATTGTCATAAAATGTGCAATGTAAGAAAAACCAATATTGTAGCCTGATAGCTAGACTTATTATCCTGATTAATATTCTAATGTATTTTTACCAAGAATACCATATTGCATTATGGGGAATTTAATACATTTTTAGGTGGGTCAGTGAGGACACTTGTTTTATCACATTTTATTGCAAATGTTTATTTAAACCAAGGTTGACTTGCTAGATTTCGTTTCGTGCTTTCACACCTCAAGATCAAATAAATGATAACTTGAACGATAGCAAAAAAATAAAAAGGCGAATACCGCTGAATTTCATAGTATGACGAATCATATAGGAGAGAGGCAGAGATGTAAAAGTGGAAAGAAAGTATGAAACAGAGACAGAGAGAAAGTGTGTTTGCCTCTCCACACACACTGCCAGACACACACACACACACACACACACACACACACACACACACACACACACACACACACACACACACACACACACACACACACACACACACACACACACACACACACACACACACACACACACACACACACACACACACACACACACACACACACACACAGCTTGACAGTGATCCATGTGTTAAGGAAAATCTCCTAACTGAGTTAAGTACAGCGTCTTAGGCTCTATAAACAAACCCGGGGACTGTTTAACAAGCTGCTGCAGTGCTTTAAAACGGCCAGCGTCCAACGTAAATAAGTGAAAAGTAGTTACTGTGGCCCGGAATGTTCCTAATTTGGTCACATCGTCCTCAGTTAATCTTTAAAAATACAAGGGAAAATGCCACTTTTTGACTGAGAATGATCAAATCGCTTTTCCTGCTGCTTTTCTAATCATGTCCGACAATTTGCTGAGCATGCATTCTTCATGGAAAGTGAACGAGCGCTCCCGTTTCAAGCTCATTAAAGTGAGAATGACTCAAGCCTCTGTGTTGCAGTGCGTACACTTTGTCTTGTAAAGTAGCAGCCTCTAGAGGGAAGGGGAATAATCACTCTGACTGCTGCTCGGTATGTCCTTACCTCATCAGTCTTAAAATACCTTAAAACACTTATTTTTCGTGGATGCTTTTCCCCAAATGTAAACTGCAAACTGATGTTTTAGTATGTATTAAATATCTGCATTTAAATACACATGTAGTGTTCATAATCGAGCAGGGATCCTTTACAACTGTCCCAAAATCTACATATTTTCCCTCCAAAAAGAACCCTGAGTGGGGAAGATTTATGGCTGATGTTTATCTGTTGTTTTAAATTTGTTCCACTTATCATCAGTTAGCGATGAGGCATATAAGAAATGCTTCAAGATGCGTCATCAGCAGTGAAGTAGAACCTGCTCTGAAGTAAACATGGATGTTAACGATTCAGGATTTGACCTTTTAAGGAAAAGTTGGTACAGTTTGAGTATCAATAAATACTGTAAAAATATGAAATGTGTAAAATACTACAGTATTTTGGAATGAGAAAGCTGTTCAGTTTGGTGAATAATGTGCAAAACTGTATCTTGGGTCATGGAAAAATGTATTTGGATCATTCTGGTTGCCAAAACAAATCTTAAAAAAGCAATATAAAACAATATATGGCCCTTTTAAACTCTCACAGGAACATTTGTGTTTTCTATTTTTTACATTTTGAACACAGTTTGGCTGTGTTGTTAAATGGTAATATCATTCCTTCTTTTAAACTATATATAGTAATTTAAATTTAAGAGGTGAGAAGAATCATTTATTTTATTTTTTTCTGATATTTTTTACCCTTTTCTTTACGCTCTAAGAAACAGCTGCCTCTGACATCATCACCATCAACTCCCTGTCCCCTCCACAGCTGACATGTCGGGTTTGTTTTGCACTGACTGGATTTTTCTTGTGGGAAAATGAGGAAGCTCTTATGGTTATAGCCTCTGACCTTTGACCTCACAGCGCTCCCTGTGTGTGGTTCCGCCACAATCCCAGGGAGAATCATTGCATTATGAAGGGGGTCGACAAGGCCTTTAAATACCATTTCATTCCACGCACACACACACACTCACCGGCTCATTGCTGTTCGGTATCTGACATGATGTGGTGACCTGTAAAGGGAGAAACAGAAATCATGAGTAACACAACTAAAGGATCTCTGAAGTACTTTCTACTGTCAGAAGTGCGTCTATTTTTGTAGCAACAGAAAGGAGGAGACGTCTCTGAGTGTTTCCTCCTGAATGCCTGAGTATTCCCCAAATCACCCCCTGCAGAACAGAAATAGCCCCTGCCTCATAAAGAAGCCTCTTTTTACTGTTCCGCAGTGTGGGAAACTGGTCCCGGAAAAATCACATTTGGCACTGATCCACATTGAGAGAGAACGCTTCCTGTTAAAGTAGGAGCAACTATTCAATGATGCTGTCGATTCACACATAGGTTGAAGCATTTAGCTATGTCTTTTGAATTCTTCTTGCATGATGTTTGGACGGTCTGAGAGAATCAAGGCAAAACCACAAATGGCCTCATCAAGTGTGTCAAAAGTAATTTGACTACACACATTTTTACAATGCGCAATCCCAACACTTTGCCTTGATTAGCTTTTGAGTAAACGTGACATTTAATGTGTTTGTGACCATATTTTACCCATGCAATGAAGCCTTAAAACAATGGAATAAGCACAGTACACTAGAGGCATCCATACATTGCCTATATGTGATCTCAACAAAGACCCGTCAGCGCTTTGACTCCATTGTCATCAGCCTGAAATTAGGATTTGTGGTGGTTTTGCTAAGTCTGTATTGGTCAATTTGTGTTTTTTCAGGTCGGTTTATTTCCCTAATTAATCGCTCGTTCTGTAAAAAATGACTACTCGTGCCAAAAATATATGTCATTAAGCATTCAGTTTTTTCAGATAAGCAAATTCTGCCATGTTAGAAGCTGGAAGCATTTTTGTTTTGCTTGAAAATGGACTCAAACGAATATTTGATGATCAGTAGTGGCCTATTAATCAATTGATTGTTTAATCTTTGGGTTATCTAGCAAGCCTGGTGTTCATTGAGATATTGCTAGTGATAGAACAGCTTTTCTTTTGGAAGTTGAACATCAAACAACTGGGTGGCACTCCAGTACTATAACATGCAGAGTTAGGAGCAGTACCTGCTGCCAAGCTCTTAGCAACAGCATCACTTGTCCTCTAATAATACTATCACCTCAGAATTAGAGCGGTATTGACTTCCTCATGTTCCGATGCCACATGAATCATCTTTAAATAGCAGGCTGCTTTGATACTCAACACATTTCGCTCATAGTATCCATGACAGGCAAGTTAGTGTGGCTCCTAATAGTCTGTGCACAACAAATCGCTGATTAGGATGCACAAACAGGGCCTCTGCTGATAGACTTCCATTTGATTGTATTTACTTTACTGTGCACGATAAACATGCACGTGGGAGCGCACGGAGGCATACGTGTGCAGCGAGTGGACGGATGTTTACGAGCGGAGAGATGACAGCGCGCTATCAGAAGACTACAGGCTCGGGCGGGAAGGAAGCGGTTGTAATTAGTTTGCTCTGGGAAAACAAAAGACTCATTGACTTTGTAATGCTATCATGAAGCATATCAGAGTACAGGAATGGGATAGCATCGCTGAGGATCCAGGGCACGCTGATATGTGATGGCATCAGTCCACAAGCTGATATGTGCCCTACTTCAAAAGGCTGAGCAACAGTGTGAGTGGGAGACCACAACTACACCACAATAACAGCGGCAACCATTGACAGGAAAACAATCAACAATGTTATTTATATTTGTAATTTTTCAAAGCAAAAATGCCAGGAAATTTAGATTTTCTCTGGACTTTTATCATATTAAAATGAAAATATTAAGCTTAGGCTGACTTGCAAGGCATTTAATCAGAAGCAGAATCGGGTTTACTGCCGAATAGGGACGAGGAATTTGTATAATGATGCATAGATGAACGCAATGAGTACTTTAAAGAGACAAAGAAGAAATAAATCGAGATATATAAAAAAGTAATATCTGACATATACATAAAAGTAAGTAAGTACAAAAATATAAAAGAGTATGACTAATTACTTTAATTACTTTGAATTTTACTTTGACTAATTGACTTTGGGAAACTGGGAGTTGTCTCACTATTTTCTGATATTTTATTTAGAAAAAAACAATTCATAATTTTGTGGACCAATCAGAGCAGACTGGGCTCTGGTTTGAGACACTGGCCGTTTCTCAATCGCGAGGATATTGGCTTCCAAGCCAATATTTCAAGGATGCTACGTCATCAAGTGGCGCAGCAGGACCGTTCCAATGTCCAGCATACTTGGAATTCCACCGAGGCCGCGTCCTTGGTTTGGGGGAAATTTCGAGGCTGCACATGGGTAGACTTCGCGTCCTTCAAATCCCCACAATGCTTTGCGCACGGACCAATTTCCCCAAATCTGTGGCGGAAAATGTAAGGTGGGGCCTCTCATATGACGCACGCCTGCACACTTGCTAGCCTGTTCCACTCTTCGTTTTCCGAATGCCAGGAAGGATTCTTGCCTAGCTTCTGAAGGAAGTGACTCGGAAGACATGTGCTACCAAGCAAGCATCCTCGCGATTGAGAAACGGCCAGAGAGTGAAAAGAGGTGCTGCAGCCCATGCAGTATGAGAAAAATAAAGAGCTTTTGAACATTAAAGCATGGAGACATGTCCCAGTAGAGACACTACATACTGATATACACCTGAACATCAGCAGGAGAGGACTCTTTAAAGTAGAGACACTACATACTGATATACACCTGAACATCAGCAGGAGAGGACTCTTTAAAGTAGAGACACTACATACTGATATACACCTGAACATCAGCAGGAGAGGACTCTTTAAAGTAGAGACACTACATACTGATATACACCTGAACATTTGCAGAGTAGGGCCCCTTTAAAATCACTGCCATTCTTAATCTTATAGATTTGACTTTAAAAGCCAATATTTGCAATCCTTCAGTCAAAAGTCCCCCTCAAGACATGCAGAGAACATTGGGAAAATATTTGATGGACGAAATGTATGTGGGTCAAACCATCAGTAGTCTGATTAATATCCAGTCCACTTGGACTTTATTCTTGTTTGTGCATGTGTATACGTGCGAGAAACACATCTAGGAGGTCCTCATTTGGAATGGCCTGGTTAATAAAGTGAATGAGTAACAACTGTTGCAGCTGTGGGCGCTACAGGGAAGTGGATAAAAAGAGAATGAATGATATTAACGTTCAGCTTTAGTTGGAAGCATATGAAAGTTGCTGGTACCAGAAAGCCAGGAGCGAGTCGGCTCATGCTCGCTCTTTACAGTTCCTGCTACCTGGGGCCGCGGCTGACATTCATATATCAGTGTTGGCGGTCCCAGTGGCCCCGGGGCCTCGTAGCAAGAGCGTCTGCCTTTTATTTACAGCTGACAGGGCCTGTTCTGTGCGTTGTACTGTAGCATACGCCTGCAAATGTCCTGATGATGACTCCCTCCAGTATTGATGTAAAGGTCAGAGGGGTGTAGTGATGACTCTGGTCTTCAGATGCTACTTGAGTGTTTGAGAAACAAGCGGCCAATTGCAACAAAACACCTTAAGAATCTACTGTATGACCCTTAAGGCTTACATTGTCTCAGTGTCGTAAAAATCCCTTAATAGGTCTTGTTAGATAAGGTAAAACGATTTTACTGCATCATTTACAGTCATTTTAACCAGCCGCTGATTAATTTCTTTAGAAGCATTTTCACGGAATCATACACACTTCTTGTTGATATCACATCACATGTTAAGCTATGCAGTCATGACAGCCAGAGCAGCAGACAGAGAGAACTCACAGACTTCTTAATCTCACATTCCTTCAAACAACGTGTCTCTAAAATCTGCATCACCACGCAACCAAGTGAGAGAACAACAGCTACCCTGATTCATCCATATATGGTGGGTGCAGCTGGATGGTGGACTAATACAGGCTTCATGAGGTCTTTTCCAGCTCAGACGGATATAAGTGGAGGGATCTCAGAGAGGCCCTGCCACGCGCTTCAGCATCGGGACATTTCTTGCAACTGAATATCCTAAATCATGATTATTGACTTTTTCTTTGGCCTCTGAATGAGTCCCCCCAAATCCCGTCCCACCAAATGAACCAGCAGACCACAAAGAAAGCTCTCCAACATCGAGTGAAAGACAATCAAAGTGGCTTTTGAAACAGGGAGCTTATAATCTCATGGAGTCACGAGGGGCGTCTGGGAAGCCACTGAACTAGAACAAGGAGTCAAGCGAGCCACCGGGGGGGCCCCTGCTGCAATTTCAACCCAGCCAAGAGGCCTCGTTAGGGGGCAAGCAGAGGTCAGCTGAGGCGGGACGTTGTTGAATTACCCGCAGCAAAGGTCAAATGTCTCAGGTGAGTCTCGGCGGCTTCACGGAGCTTCCCTCCTTTGTCTTGATGTCGTCCCCCTTCGCAATAAGAGCGTGGATCAGCGAGAGCTTTAATGATTTTGCAAATGTGCCGCTCAGGTACTCATGAGGGTTTATATTGAAATGGAGAAGGAGAATATCAAAGCAGGACTCTCGAGCCACGTCCACTGAGATGAAACGCCGTATAATGAGTTAACATGATGCTGTATGAGAGTGATGGATTCTTGTCAAACAGGCTGGAACAAGCATCGCAGAAAGCCAAGCAAGAAGAAGACTGGCTTGCTCAGCAAAATAAAAAAGACCATTTTTTTTTACCTAAAGAAAATGCATGAAAGATATTTTTGTGTTGTTTTTTGTCACCTTTTTAGTTCTTTTCTAGAGCTCTCATATTGGGCTGCAGTTTTCTCGCAGATTTATGCCCATTTGACAAAGCATTATCACTTTGATCTTACTTCCATTTCAGCCCGATTGATGGGAGAAAGCATGTTTGCAACAGTGCATAAATCATCTCATTGGCTCTAATAAATAAGCCCGCCATTGGTCCAACCACACTCAAAATTCCTCAAGCACTCCTCCTGCCCACACAAGAGCCACTGCCGCGCCGATGGCAGTTTGCCTGAGAAAGTAAATTCTTCACTTTCCAAACGGGGGCCAAATAAGGACTGAAGCTCAAACAGCCCTTTTGGAGGGATTTATACATCGGCTGGGTTTCTGTTTAACTTGGAAGGCTACTAAATCCGCAGAGCTCCGCGATGGGGAAGAGCCGGTTCCTTTCTCGCTTTGACATTTTGACATAATGTCAAGTGTGTCCCGTGCCATGTTCGGCTGGGTGGCAGCGTGTTGCTGGCAAGAGCGCCCTGGCAGGTTCGAGTGATGTTGTCAGTGGCTGAATAATATCGGATGAGGAATTTAAAAGAGATAAATGATGTTGTAGTAAAAAGAATGGCAAAATAAGTTAGTCATGCAGAATGCTGCCAAGTCACAATAACGCATGGGAAAGTATTAACACTAACATGCTGTCTATCATTTCTAAGAGTCCTTTATTCAATGTCATTTAAAACAGATAATCCACTCTGTAAAAACATAGCTATTTGTTGGATATCTACATTTGGACAAGCTTTTCAGGCTTGGCTCGCCCATGAAGGTCCAAATGCTGTTTCAGTTGCTTTTGCACCCAAACAGGATGGAGAAGGGCTGGTTTGTATACACACGAAGTCTAAATAATTTTTTTTGTAAAGAAGAAAACATTCCACGCCAGCTGTTTTTCCACTGGTGTCCATCCAAACCCGGTAGCGCAACACAAACAAAGTATTCGCCGCAGTATGAAAACCATCCTGTCGAACAAATGACAACACCGTGACAGGACGGACAAAAACGTTTGAAATCTACCAAGCAACAAGTTCCCAGTCCTCTCTCGAAGAACCCTGCATCTAAATCCTTTTTCATACGGGAACAAAATCACTACCACATGGTTAACACGCCATAAATAAGCATAAATATCAGCCGAGAGGCACAAGCGTTTGCTTTGACCCTAAATGGTTCAGACAAAAAAATACCACAACACACACAGGCTTATTCAGAGTGGATTGCCTTTTCTTATTTCAACTATTTTGATTGCCTGGGAGCTCTGATTTGGGTCCAACAAAGGCTGATTTGACCTTCAAACCAACATGCCGATGTGAGGTTTGCAGCCCAAAGGAACTTTATGAAGTGGACGCGAAAGAGGCCAAAGACCGTGGATCACTTAGATATTTGGTCATGGTCAAGCCACAGTCAGGGGTGGGGGAGCTCTGGCTTGGCTGCTTCAGCTCTTGTACGGTTACAACAAAATAACTGCGAGCTACAGACGACAAAATACCCCCATTAAATACGGGAAGGATGGATATCAGATGTGAAATTGTGGCTCACTTTGGACACAGGTTGCAAACCTCCGAATGTAAAAGCTTGCCTTGGAGTTTTAAGTAAGGGGAGCATATCATAAATGTAATTTTAAATTCGTGGGAGAGGTGGGTAACATTTGGCACAGGTTTTTAAACCAACACCTCAGTGGGTATTGAATCGTGGGAAACACTCTGTGAGTAAAACGAGCAGTTCTTTAAAGGCAAGTCTATTATGGAAGTTGAATGACAAGCATGTTTTCGTCATTACCGGATGGAGCCGATGTTGGACGGTGCTGATGGGTTGGTTCCGGAGAGCCTTCGCCTATCAGTTCCTGCTTGATTAGGGGTGGCTGCAGGATGCTTTCTCTCATTCCACCACGAATAGCACGGTGAAGCCAGATTGGAGAAACAACGCCAAGCCAAAATCAATGGTATACTGTACACAGGGAAACGCGCAATAAAATATAGGCTTTCTAGAACACAAGATGCTCAAAAGGATTTAGCTGCAATTACTTCTATGAAAGCCTCAAGTTATGTGTCTTTCCTATACCTGAAAGTAGTTTGTGTTACCTTGCATTGAAATGTCCTTTTAATCGAAATTGGCTTTTTAGTGTTTTCCTTGCCAGTCTGTCACTAATTGACAGAAATAAGTGAGAGGGTAGGCTGAGCCCTGGCCTCATGTGTGGTTGCATTTTAAATGCCATCCTCCCTGGTCACTGCTGCTTTTATAACTCTTACCGGCACATACTTTGGAGCTCACACAGCTTGAGTTCTCACCGTTTGCCAGCCTCCCTTTTTGTTTGTGTGCACTTCTCTTGAAGCCTAGAGAGGAATATCTTAACAGTCAATCTGCAAAACAAATGCGCGACATATCAAAACAAAATATCTGCACAAACACGTGAGAGGAATTTCTATTTGGCAATCAAAGTTGAAAGGTGTCTTCTTTGTTCCCTTTCAAGATGATTTCCTGCGATTTATGGTAGGTTTTCCCCAAGATGTTTCGAAAGGCTGCCAAGGATTCACTTCTCTGATGTGTCAAAAAGATGAACTGCCTTGAGGTATTTTATTAAGGAATGGGAGAGACAGATGCAAGAGAGGAATAGCTCAAGAGGGAGAGATCTACAGTGTCGTTCAATGAGCATCGCTCTTAGAGAACATCTTCGTGTTATGAGGCACGAGGGAGACATGAGTTAGTGCGGCTTAAGAGGCTTTCTGGGCAAGGTGGAGAAAATGGGAGCGCATTTTCCCTCAAGACTTATGACATATGAAAAACAGGAAGCCAGGGCAAGAAAATCAGATTCAAGGTTGTGCATTGTCTTCAAATACAATTCTAAAGACAAATGTGCAGCTGTCACAAAAAAAGGGTTTCTTTTGGTGGCGTAATAAAAGCGCATTCCTTCCCGTTGTTTTGACTCTTGAGTGGGAGACAGGACATACAAGTCTGGTGACCTCTTGACCGTTCATGTTTTACTGCCATCCGTGTGTTAGCTCAAGGTCAGAGGTGAGTGATTGCCATCATCCGTCTGCATCCTCTCTCAAAAGGTGTCAGAAAGGAAAAGTGGGAGAAAGAAGCGAAGGATGGAAGAAGAAGACTTTTCCGTGCAAACATTCTCCTTGACAGACTGCTCTACTTTATCTGCTGTAACGGCAGAGCAGATGGGATTTACGCTGAGAGGGGAACCACGTGTTTGCGTGCTGTGTTGACCAGTTGCTCCGCGTCTCTCTGCTTGGCTCTTGCTGACACAAATCACTTCTTGTCGGGTCATGACAGGCTCCAGCAGCAACTGGAATGGACTCCCCGTTCCCATGGGAGAAAGTTTCCCGTGGCAGACTACATGACATCCCTATTTGTGAGGCTACAGAATTCATGCGTCGGTATGCAATAAAACGACTCAAAATCCGGACTGAGGTACATTTTCTTAAAGCCAAACAAACATGCAAACGACAGATGGAATACACAGCCAAGAAAACTTGGGAAATCTACTCCCCCAGATGTCTTACCTGCGCAGCGGTGCCACTTTTTCTCACGCTCTCACCCCCTCTGCCTTGTTTCTACTTCTGCTTTTCACTCCCTCCTTTAGACCCCCCTCCAGGAGAGAAAGCGGGCAAGAGAGGGAGTACCAAATACAGACACTTTCCTCCTCCTCCTCCTCCTCCTCCTTC
Source organism: Notothenia rossii (assembly GCF_949606895.1). Lineage (NCBI taxonomy): Eukaryota > Metazoa > Chordata > Actinopteri > Perciformes > Nototheniidae > Notothenia > Notothenia rossii. Next base: position 11,325,143 of record NC_136901.1, read on the forward strand.
TCCACCCCTCTCGCTCAAAACAACAGCAGTAATCCCAAACGCGTGCCAGAGAGCTACTGAACTGGATTCTGTGTTTATGTGTGCGCGCATGTGGATGTCTGCGCAGCCTCTGGACTGGACCAGGATACTCTCCTTTGTACTGCTGGCTCTGGTTCCTCCCGTCAACTGCCAAGAAATGTTGAAACACGCTATATAAGGCCAATAAGCGGCTTGGGGCTCCTTACGATTCTGGTACCCAAAACGAGAGAGCAAAAGCCGTCCGGGGGCAGACAGAAAGTGTAGCCCTCCCTCTGTCTGCAGTCCTCTCTCTCTCCGTGTCTCTCTCTCCTCCCTCCTTTCTCCCTCGGCCCTCTCTGTTGACGCATGCTTGACAGAGGGAGTTAGAGGGAGAATGCTACGTAGCTAGAAATACCTACTTTACTTCTTGTTTATGCCAAAAACACACTTAATTCAAATTGATCAACTACTTTGCTGTTATATAGAGTTTGTATTGAGTATGTACATTTGTTTTAACATATTTCATGTAGGATTTACTATGGTAATATTTGCATGTTCACTCATTTTACTGTGAAATACAAACACTCTAATTATTGCATATCATGTCATTATAAAATCTTGATATCCCACATAGCTGTTATTTGTTTTTGTATTTGATTTGTGCCTTTGCATTTATTGAATAATGTGCCCAGTACTAGCTTGCTTAATTGTTAGCCTCTAACCAAAATATGATTTTAAAGGCCATATTAAAACTGATAAACACATTGAAGTAGTAGTAGCAGAACGACGTTGCAACTCGGGAAGTCTAAGGAGCTCTCGAAGGCAACCTTGGCTTTGGTGGGGGTCTGTCATTGAAGTTTTCCAGAGCGTTTCTTACAAAAATATTTGGTGTAATTAAAACACCTAATCCAAGAGTTGAGAAGAAGAGTGGCAAACCTGTACCTGAGACTGTATCTGCTATCGATCTACTCGAGTGGGACCCGAGATCCCTTTTTTCTAAAATACTTGGGAGGGAAATATTTGCCTCCTGTTGGGTTTTTAGCACCCGAGGTGAACTTAGCTCTTGACCTCCAGACAAGAGCCGAGTTAAATTAGGCCATCAGTCATCTGCTAGCACCCGGTCATTAGGCCTCCCGTACGGTTTGTCTGCCAGCTCTATCTCCCGACTGCCGCGCTGCATCCATACCGCTGAAGGGCGTCGCTATGGAGACGTGCTGTGATGGCTCTTTGATGTGACGCGTTTGCGCAGGGGAAACAGACCTGCCTCTGTGAGGGCGGCTGAGGAATGAGGAGGCCTGGCTCCCGTGAATGTGTGTGTTTGTGCGCCCACGTGTGTGTCTCATCATTTTCTCTCACCCACTCTCTGTCTTGTTCTACCTTTTTTCACTTCCATGCTTGGATAGTTACTCCCTTTTCCATGCCAACATTCTTGAACGGACCTCATCCCTGCTTCTGTGCACGTCTTACTGTGTTTTTGGTCTTGCTCACTGCACTTCTTGGAAGATAATAAAGCAGATATAAAAAAGAACAACCTTGGAAGGACAAAAGCCTGTAAAACACCACTGAAAAGTTGTCATGGAGACGGTCCAGTGGTTAGAAAGTGAGTTTATGACAGTTATTTTAGCCTTTTGGTCGCTTAAAAATGTATTTTTCAGCATTTGGTTGTGCTTTTCTTTACAATCATGTGTTCCTTCTGGTTAAAAACAATCAAGATGTCCAAAAAATAAGATTGGGACAGCCAAAAATCAAGCAGGCAAACGCATACATGTTTTCTTTTAACTCTGATATTCTTGCCAGGTCACCCAACGTATAAATATACGACATATCCAGTCTCACCTCTCATGTCTTGCTTCACTAAATGAACAACAAATTAAAAAAAAATCTGAAGGCTTCAATCCAACAGTCCACAAACCAATGGGTGACTTCACTGCGACTACGTCTACTCCTTAATACAGTCTGTGGTTTCTAACAATCAATACAAATGTTTGATATCCGCAAAAACACACGTGCCTAGTACATAAATAGTCGCAAGTTATACAGTCAGTGGTAAAACGGGGTTATAAGCGTTCCTCCTGAAATATTAAAGAGCTCCTGGGTTGCACTTTATAGAGCATGTAATTCGCCTGAGCTCTAATTAAAGGCTTCTCCCAGTTTTCACACATGTTCGGATGTGGATTTAAATGTAAGGATGCTAGGATTAAACAGCCAGACCTCAAAACACTTGACCCTTTAAATTCTGCACTGGCTTAGCTGGAGTCAGGCGTAGCTGGAGTCAGGCTCAGTGGAGTTTGGAATGTGCATGATTTGACTGACTTCGTGACAGTGAAAGTCTGCTGTTGCAGGTGAAGACTCTCCCTCTTCTAAAATGCGTAGCCGGTTCTAGCACCTCACTGCTTGTGTGATGTAAGCTGCGAGCGAGCTCAGCTTGACAGAGGGGGATTTTGGGCTAGTCGAGATGAAACGGGATGTCTGAGTCTCCTCGCTGCAATGATATCCTCTGGATTTACTTTTTGCATGACAAAGGAACTATTGAATCAACTAAAAATAGAAATTCAGCATGTGACTGGGATGCCAAAGTGCATTTCTCACCTCAACAAAAAACAGTTAATTATTAAGTATTAAGAACTTTCTTTTCCGATTATTTAACAGCACACCGTATTAGTTATTCATTGAAGAGATTTAATTACTACAGTCACAAAAGAGACACCTTTTTTTATATTTAAAGATAATAATGACGTTAAAAAACCAACTTCCTTGCTTTTCCACTAACTAATGACTTTTAAAGATTACTATGAACAATGCATAAGAGTTGACGTGTGAAACCCTCACAGAAGAAAATGCTCTCCACCTGACAGACTGAAGTATAACCAGGTCAACAGGAACATGCTCCTTTGGTTTGAAATGTGTCTCATGCCCTCTGTCATTTTATTCTTGGTCTCCGTCCGTGACTCACTTCCTGGTCCGACTGTTTCACCCCTAGTGCTGCTCCAAGATCTGTAAACATCTACAACCACAGGAAGTGGAAAAGCCTGATTACGAGGGCACTTTGTTCGGCTCCAGCTGACTGCAGCGATAAGTAAACAAGTGGTGAGATCTTTTGAATTGCCTGATGAACAGAAACGTGTTGAAAACACTGAGTGCTGCGGGAGGATGGATTTAGATACAAATGATCCCCAGGGCCTCGGGAGAACCTGGGTAAATGTCAGCAACGCATTGCCTGGTCTAAGTTTTCCCAGCTGACTTTTAATGTTTCTATTAGACTAGAAGTAAACTGTTGTTTCCATTGCCTCTTTCTGTTTTACCATTGCCTTTAATTGTACATTTACACAAACCTTTCGCACCTTTTTCTAATAGTTTTTGAGTTCTGGGAATCCGCAAGTCATCTTGTCATCTATCTTTTCACCAGCCTCCGATGTTTTTCAATACTTTAATCCAGAAAACCTGAACCTAGTGCAAGACAAAGCTAGACAAAATAGGAAAACCCAAACAGCATTGTCAAATTTCCACGCATCTATCAAGCGCAACACAACTACAGAGTATTTTCCAAGCCAATTTGTCTTGCAGCTGAGGTAGAAAAAATATGGCATGTCAGACAGCACCACATTGTACTCAAGACACACACTTGTAAACAGGATTCTCTAAAATGCAGCCAAGGAATGACAAAAGCACCTTTCAGCAGAGTTGTTGACAAGAGGAATATTCAAAACTTCTTCTCTCGCTTGTTTTGTCCAACCCCACCATTCCTCTTCGGCCCTGTCTCGCCCTTGCCAAACCTCCCTGGTGTGTTCCAACCCGCCAGCCCCAAAGAGCAGCAGAAACCACTGCAGCGGCATTCCAAGAGGCTCCTCCGAGACATGGCAGGGATAAATCACAAGGAGTAAGGAAGACCACGCTGCGCAATCCAGTACACACAAGTAAACATGATCACTTGCACACACGCGGATCTGTGTGCAAAGTGCCAAAAGTAAACCCTGAATCTAGTCAAGTATGTTGATCTGAAGTTCCAACAGTGATCCATACTGTCCACAACTGGATTCTGATTGGTTTCTGCCATTGAGGAAGCTCTCAGACAAGATGTTTTTCAGAAAAATGTAAAGTAAACACTAATTACAGCCTCAATTTTAAGGGATTACTTCATCAGGAATTCACCACTACACACTGCATATGAGTCCAGAAAAGCACTTCCAGGGAAACATTTTGCACATTTTTTGAAAGTCTTGAGCATCTTGCCTCAAACCAGCCAGATTTCCAGCCACAACCCCACTATCCAACTCAACATAGGCAACCACAACAACTGCGTTAAGGTCCCCAAGTCCATCTCCAATACAATCTGGCGTGATAACTCATTTGTCGCCAAGCTAGAAAGTCCTCAGGACTCGGAAAAACAGCGGTTCACTCAAAGACGTTTGCGGTTGTACAGAAAGGAAAACAGAAACTGAATGGTAGCCAAAGACTATCAGCCGTTCTTCATCAGGACACATCAGTGGTCACATCTGTCTTTTGGATGTTCCGCAAAGACATTTTCATAAGCTTTAGAAATGAATGATCGAGCCCGTATGCGGGGACAGATTACCGGAGCAGAAGGGAAACATACTAATACCGATACACATCAGTAATCGTTCCACTGACAACAAGATTACAGGGACGAAGGGGAAATGTTTTATTGACTTGTAAAGGTGCAATAAGTCAGATTGTTTAGAGGAGTGAATGTCACTGTATATCTTCTTAACAATCTTACTTTCCATGTTATCCCTTTGGAGCACAAAGCCGCACGACAGTGATGTTTTTAGGTACTTGACCAAATGAAGAAGTAGTTATACTATTACAATATATAGCAGGGTGATATGCAGTGATTCTCATTATGGCAATTACAGAGATTTCTAATGAGATGTTTCTACTTTTAATTCAGGCATGTATGTTATTGCAATGTCTCTAGTCAGTAAATGCCACTAAGCGCTCCGAATAAATGTTATTCATGCCAAAAAATACTAACATTTTGTCATTATTTGTTTGCATTTCATACATTAATTGTATCAAATGTTGGTTTTCTACATAGTATTTAATACACTTGAATGAACTAAATGACTTTTATTTGAGTTATTTTGTCAGAATTGAGTAACTTAAAGATATTGAGTGCAATAAAGTAATTAAAGAATGCAAACTAATATTAAGGTAAAAAAAAAATGACCATCCATCAGATGTTACATAATCATTAGAAAAACGATTCTTTTGTCCATTCCTAATAGCAATCATATAACTAATTGCAAGGAAAAACCGTATAGTGCAGACTCTTTGTGTAAATAAATTACACATATGTGTCTCTCATCATATGTTAAGAACATTTACGTTTATCACACGCTCACTAAAGTTAGAGTAGGCCCCATTAAAATGTCGTAAAAACACTGAGATGCTTCATAAAAAGTGATAACACTACCGTTAAAGCTTTGGAACAACTGTCTTTTGATGTCCCGGTTGCTATAAAGCATGAAAACAGGGAAGCAGCGGTTTCACGTCTACAGAACCGCGAACCACTGGCGACGACTTCATTGTGCTTCATGACAAATTTACGGTTCAAGGTCAGCGTGGAGCCGGCTGAAGAAAAAGCATCTCGCTCTGCCTAAATCCACAGACTTTCATTTTCCTGAACTTTTACGGCCTGAAACAATGAGCCATACTGTTTCCTGTTTATCGAGGGTCATTTCACTCGAAAGGCGCCAACACAAATGTTTAAGCCACTTTAGGGATTAGCACATTAGCAAATAAGGATTAGGGATGTGGTGCCAAAGCTGTAACTTTTTAACCAAATTAAACACAATTCCAATCCTCATCAATTCTTCTCTTCCCAGACACAAAGCATCCAATGTCTGTCAGCGCCAGAATGAATGACTCATGACTCTGGTTATCCTGATTATTCCCCCAATTGCCACCACAAATGGCTTTGCCTGGTTTTAGAGGTATTTGGGATGTTTCTTCTACGCAGCTTTTGTTCCTACAGTAATGTTTGGGTAGAGGTGATGTTTTTGGGAAGGAGGTACGAATGGGGGCGTCTCTCCACACAAGTCACAACTAAAACCACTAAGAATAACCTTGTTACGATCTGACACCCCCGCCCTTTCCCTGCCTCCTCTCCATCATTCATTCCTTCCTCCCTTCCTTCCTTCCTTCCTTTCCCTTTACTCTCCCCATGAATTCTTCCCCTTTCCACTGAAGATTCGGATCAAATGTTGGTCGTGTGCAGTGAAGAATTTATTTTTCTTTAAATATACTGCAGTTTAGAATAACAAAAATGTTCCTTTGCAAACAAATGTTAGATTGCAAATTTCAGATGTATTGATTGCCGCAAATGCATGGGTTGGAGTTACTGGTCAAAAACAAGATCATGTTGTAAATATATGTTTTCATTTAGCTAAATGAAGCTGTATTATTTTGGTTGGAATCCTCTGTATCTGCAAGCTGGCCTCATTGGTGGACATTGTCACGAAAAAAGTATTCTTTATAATAAAACTAATAAAAGAATACCCCTTGTTGTTCACTAGCAGTGCCTCACGTCTCATGTTTAAGCACTTAGGACTAGGATGTAGGTGTACTTGGAAGCAGATGTTGATGGACGTGTCAAAATAAAGGCGCAACGTGAAGATCATAATCTGTTACAAGTCATAGCTTAAGATCAGTGATCATACATTGATTGTTTCAAGAGAGAAATATTAACTTTAAGAACTATAGATAGAGCTGCTTTAAACTCTTTTTTAATAATATAAAGACAAACTCAAAAGGAAAAACAATGACCAAGGTCACGTGTATCGACAGAACAAGTATATACTCAGTCATAATAAGGAGTAAAAGATTATTGTCTTACCTTGGATTCACATTTTCTATGAAGGGACAACTTGCACACTGGAAGAGAAGAGACAAAGTTGGGTTAGCAGAGAAGAGCACACCTGGATGAAAAGACAAAGAAACACACAGTCTCTACCTGAGAGTCCATTTAAGAGAGTCACTTTTTAGAAGTCACTGATTGTCAATTGCAGTTGAAAATGTAACTGTCTTTTTACTCAGCTGTGTGTGTTGCTGAATGTGCTGCAAAGGAAACAAGGTCAGCTCCATCCTGACTAACATGCTGTGGTGCTGCCCCCAAGTGGCCACAGAAAGCAAACATACATCCATACATGTGTTTGTTTTATCTTATTATGACCCTTTAGAAAGAAGTGTAACATGGTCAAATAATATGAAACGACTGGATTATTCCCAATAGAAGTAGGAGTTTTAATAAATATTGAGAAACAGTGAAAGGATGGGCCTCTAGGTGTGAAAAGGCCATGTTTCTGAGTGTGTACAGGTAGGACGGTTGACCCCCCCACACCTGCTCTGTAGGTGGTCCCCAGGTGGTGTGGGTGTTTTTACATGTGTGAGCAGAAGTGACGGCGGTGTTGGTGCAGGAATGTTCCAGGTGGTCTCAGAAAAACACTGGTTCATTTATGCAAGCCATGTGTAATGGTGATAAATGGAGCACTTGGTCATTGTGTTGATTGGTAATTATTTGGAGTGTTAAGTGAATATTTGTCCATCTAATTATCTACTTATTACTGACTCATATTTCATTGAGTTGTCATCGCCGGTCATGCAGGTGAAATCCTAGCTTAGAAATAATTCTGGAGCATGTTTTAACAAAGCAAAATGCTTAAATCTGTATGAAAACACTAGTTTTAAAACTAACGTATCTTCCCCTTACTTGCCTATGGTTGCCTGGCAACTGGTTCCAGGTTATAACAGTATGCGAAGAGCGTGCAGGTGACAAAACAACCTCAGTCACTTAAGACTGTGTAAATCCGCAACACATCTGGATGTCAATGACACATTTGATCTCTTTGTCCACAAGCCCTCTAGCAATGTGGCCTTTTCACTGGGGCGCCTAGCAACACTTCCTGGTATCTGTAAAGGGCAGGGAGGATGTCCAATGTGTAGTGAACATACAGTGCTGTAACACGCTCACATTTAATAGCACTTCTTCGCTGATTAAACCGCGTTTGCGCACATGAAGCTGCTCCTGGGGGCCGTTTTGGGCTTTCAGCTGGATGACTTTAAGCTTTAGCATTTGGCAAGGGAAGCTTACTGTATTTTAACATAGGGGATGATTGAACAAAAGGGGGATGAAAGGGGGAGTAATTCTCCCGTGCTCCCCTTTGCTCTCTTTTCCCTTTGTTTTGCATGCCTATCTCCAAATCCCCCTATACCCCAATTTCTCTGTCTTTATCCTGCTTCGCTCTACCCCCCCCCAGCCCTTACCCCTCTCTCCCTTTTCCCCCTCTTATCTAGGCTAATGCAGCAGCAGCAGCAGCACCAGCCATGCTAATTTTAACAGCAAATCCTCAGCCAAAGCCCTATACAGGCCCGCTCTGCTACCACCGGGCTTCCACTCGGCTCCTGCTAAAGACGCAGTGTTTGTACTTCAAAAGGGAAAGAGGGAGAGTGTGAGAGAGAGATGGATGGATGGATGGAAGGAGGGAGACAAGAAAGAACATTTGAGGCTGCCCGGGAGTCCTTTCACGTTAATTTCCCCTGGACTTTTTCTTGGAGTGACAATAAAACCTTCAGTTCTTCTAAAATTAGAACCAAAATCGTGCGAGTGGATAGTGGAGGAAGATGGGGCTTAAAGGGCAGGGAGGAAGATGGGAGAGACACCGAGAGTAAAAACAGCAGACACATGCAAACATGCAGACTGTGTGCACACATTGGAATAGAAAGGCAAAACAAAGGAGATGGAGACTGAGAGACAGATGTAGAATATGGCTGCCAAACACATTTTACATCACTGAGGACTGAACGTATTTAGACTTTGGGACTTTGAATAAAACTAGCTTTTCAGTTTCAAGAAATGTGATGCATGTTCTGACCTTTTATATTCTAATATGATCAAATCAGTTCATACAAATGTGTAAAATAGGTTTAAAGGGGCCCTATTCTGCGTATTTTCAGGTTCATATGTATTTTGTGTCTCTACTGTTTCCATGCTTCAATGTTCAAAAAGCTCTTTATTGTTCTCATACTGCCTGTGCTGCAAAACCTCTTTTCACCCTCTGTCTAAAACCAGAGCCCAGTCTGCTCTGATTGGTTAGCTGGCCGGCTCTGTTTTGACTGGTCAACCTCTTAGAGATGAGACTAAATTGCACATGTCTTATGGTTATACAGAATGAAATGTTTATTAATGCCGATATTTAATGTTACTACCTTATCTGCCAATATGTTTCCATCCTTATGCATCCCTACTTTATTATATCCCCATTGGTTTGGAATTTTTTGATTGCTAGTGTTTTCCCCCAATGCATGCTGGGACAACACCCAAGCCCTCCTCAACAGGAATCAGAGTCTGAGTGAAACTCACCTTTGCAGATGAAGCCCTCCTTGGTGATGGCCTGCTTGCATATATCACAACTCACGACCTTCTTGAACGGCTTCAGCTTGAAGGTGTGTGTGTGGACGCCCTCCAGCTCTTCAGGCTGTGGGAGGAAGAGGAAGGAAGAGAGATCAGGAGGGAGTCGGTTGAACGGCTGCCAGCAGGTCCTCGGCCAATAGCAACACATTTGGGATTCAGCTATGATATATTGGTCTACGGCTGCTGCATGTTAGATCTCAGGCTTTGATGGCTTCCGTGAACTGGTTTTACTTGTGCCTTTAAATGTGTATATATTTCTTTATATGTGAGACAAATGCTTAATTTTCCTAAAAAGCTTTAGAACAAGTTGGATTCATTTGAATTGATGAAGTACTTTCTCCAGGGTAAAATACTGATACATACTGAGAATTTACAAATATTACAGTACAACAGTTAGAGATCAGAGCAACTCTTTTTTGTAAATGGTTCAATGTTTTCTCACATTTTAAATAATAAATGATGAATAAACTGATCAAACAGGTGATACTTGTTTATTTCAATCATGTTGAAATGTCTAAATGAATCTTTCTGGCCTTTTTTAAACCAAAACATTATACAGTAAAAGTCACATTTTAAAATAATAATAGGTTTTTCTACACATACAGTTTTGTTGTTTATTTGATCAAAAAAGACACACTTTCATAGCTGAGATGATTTTGTGTCACAATGTTGCATGGACCTGCACACACACGACACACACTGACATAGCCCGCCCACCAGCAGAGGATGCTTTCACTTTGAAGTTTTTAATTAAATGACTAATTAATGATGAAGAGGAGAGAGTGGGGAAGAAAGAAGCCTCACAGCAGCCAACAACCTCAAAAAACTCTAGGAATGATGTACGCCTGGGTGTGTGTGTGTGTTCATACGGTACTGTATGCATGCATGCATGTGTGTGTGTGTGTGTGTGTGTGTGTGTGTGTGTGTGTGTGTGTGTGTGTGTGTGTGTGTGTGTGTGTGTGTGTGTGTGTGTGTGTGTGTGTGTGTGTGTGTGTGTGTGTGTGTGTGTGTGTGTGTGTGTGTGTGTGTGTGTGTGTGTGTTGGAATATTTCCTGCCTGAGGACACAGAAGCTCTAGAAACTGCACCAAAAACTGAGCAGAGCAGAGAGGAATAAAAAGTGCTCAGCATTTTCTGTATGCCTAAAAGCAATGATATTCAAATGACCGTGATGAAGGTGGGGTTGATGTGTTCATGTGAGGTGGGGTTGATGTGTTCATGTGAGGTGGGGTTGATGTGTTCATGTGAGGTGGGGTTGATGTGTTCATGTGAGGTGGGGCTAACAGAACATTTAAAAAGGAACCCTAGAGACCTCTGCAAAATGAATTCCAGGACTTGTTTACGATGTATTCGTGACATTCCCAACGCTTTCAAAGCATCATTAAAACAAAACTGTCCTTCCAAACAGCTGCGCATTACTCAATGCTGATTTGAACCAGGAGGATAACGCAGCCAAGAAGACTGTAACTGGGTCACTAGAATTTCCCTTTGATGGTGCTTTAACTTTTAAGCAGCTCAACCTGACATAGAGTTTAACATTTTTTGGAAAAAAAGAGTTTTTTAGGACCTTTTCAGTCATTTTTTCACAGTTTGGGGCCCAAGTGACGCAATGCAAATTACGCAGGTTTTAAGTAATATATATTATTTTTAATAAAAGCTAGCTTGACACTATTTCAGAAAAAGTATGCAGCTATTGAAAGCTGCTTATTTCGCTCACCCCTTGTTTCTCACCTTCCACCACTTTACTACTGATCTCTTTTCGCACAATCCCTCTGACTGAATAAGCCCCTTGGTGAGTCATAATGATGATGTCATTTCCTCTGTGTATTTGTGCAGCTGGGCCAGTCTAGGCTGGGCTCTGCTGGACTGTAAACTTTATTGAAAGCAGTATTTTAAAAGACACCTTGTTCCAACTATCACCTTGAAAGAGTGTCTTCAAGAACTCACGTGGAAACAATCCCGTGAATCATCTGAGAGGGATTGGTCGTTTTTTGTGTTATCCGCGGCTACATTTTGAAATAATTCTTGTAAATGCTGCATCGATTCCCAAATAAACCAAAGTGAATAGTATCACATTCATATTAAATAAATCAAACCCCAATGTCAACAAGACCATTTTCTTCAAACTACGCCAATTTTCAGCAATGAAAGTTGGACCGACCAATCAGCTTATAGCACAAACTTCCCTCAAAGCTTTCTTTCTACATCTTTCTAAAATTGGGCAATCCCATCCCATAATCAGTGTAACAGTTGTCAGCATTGGATTCCACCAATCGGTCATTAATGATGTGTTGAGTTTTTGTGCCCACAAGCTACTCTTCCTTGTAGATTCGGAGGAATATCACGTGTATCTTTTTTGAATTTTAATTCCAGGTACACTAAATTAAAACCATCTCTGCTAGCATAACTTATTCTAACCACTACTACCAGAACTACTCCAACTACAAAGGATTGCAGGTGATATGAGGCCCACTGATGAAAGCAGGACAGAGGATTGTAATCCTTTGCTTCTTTGTCTTTGAGCTCATTTTCTCTCCGATGCTCTCCGGCCTTTTTTTTTTTTTTTTCTCTCCATCTGCCGCAGTCAATTTGGCTCAAAGCTATTACAAAAGTGTATTTCTCAGCGTTTTCGCCTCACTATCTCCCTACATCTTAATGGCTTTTGTCACACTGTGACCCACTCGCTAGAAGCTCCACAGAGGAATCATGGCTGACCTTGGTTGTACAGAGCCGGACGAAGCGTGTTTCAAAAGGTAGTGTTCAACAAACAATACGCTGATAAAAAAAAAAGTGGAACCAGTATGTAATCCGACTCATTAAAGATATTCTTATTTCACAAGTTGGTAGATATACTGAACAGCAGCTCAGGTTTAAATACAGACGGACCGCAGACACTTTCATTAGAGGGAAGGGAAGTAATCTGAGCTGAGTGATACCCATCGTGATTATTGGAGAACTGCTGAGCTGGACCAACCAAAGAAGACGATGCGAGAAAGGAAAACAAAGGGCAGTATAACAATGCCAATGAAAATAAATACAACAGATACATGTCATTTTGTGAAACTGTAACCCACTCACATGACCTGACAATACACTGATTTGAATGAAACCTCATCGTACAAGAAATGTTAGTCAAGGACAGTTCCATTCAGATTCCACGATTCTATTTACTGTAACGATTTAAACTTCCCGCTGTGGGTCATATAAAGAATTTCTGACTTCTGATAAACCCAATCTAAAACAACTAAGATGGGCATGTTTTTGCAGTGTGCCCGTCTAGGTTTATAAATAGCAGTTGAAGCACCTTGGTGCCACTCTCCAGCCCTGATGTTAAAGATGACCTGGCAGAAAGCCGCTGGCTAAACCAATCAGACACCGCCAGCTGTGTCACAGGCAGGAGCCATGGTTACCTGGCTGCCATGGCAACTGGGGTCAATGTGTCCTGTCAAACTATGATGGATGAGGTAGGAGTTTTTCAAAAAAGGACAGAAAAACATAAGTTTGCACACACACAAACATGCCCACGTTGAGTATCGCCACTGCACATGGTTGCTGGATGGCTGCCATGGAGCATCTGGGATTCAGAAAGAGAGGGAAAAGGGCCCCAGCAGCTTAAATGGCGAGTAATCAAACATGAGTATAACAGGGATCATACTTAGTTTGAGTGGAAATTACCCTCAGAGTTTCACAGGCTCACACACACCGGGTCCCACTTCTTAAAACTTTTAGTAAAATATGTTACGAAAGCTCACAATTAGGCCTGTAATCAGAAAGCCACTTCCCTAATGGATGCCATGAGTTTCTTAACCATCCATGAAAGATTTTATTATCCGGTACGAAACAACTTGCTTCCTGATGATCATATCAAGGAAAAGACAACGTTTTGCCAGGAAAGGAACATTCAAGAAAAAGTATTTCTTTAACTTTCCCAAAAAGTTGACATCACTTACAAAATAGCTAGGTATACATATTTTAGATGTTTCTTGATGCTCCTAAAATGTACATATGTTCCAAAGACAATCTACTGCCATTGTGAGATTTTTTTTGAATGGTATGTAGAAGAAAAGATAAGCTCAAAAGTTCAAACTCCAACGCCATGGCCATTTGTCACCTAGGGTGTCACCAAAAATCAAGAAAACTAAGAGACTCAGGACGGTCATGAAGAAAACCAAAATTCCATGCTGAAATATTTGTAAAACAATCATTATTTTATCATTTAAAGTTCCAATTTTGGTCAATTCACAATGATGGAGTCATTTTTGAGAGTGTAAATCTTAAATGGCAGCTGTGTTTTCGACTAGAGAGCCATCCTAAAGACGTCCAACACCAAAAACTGAAAAAACACAAGCCTTGTCCTCTGTGTCGTGTGAGAAGGACAATCCCAGGAGACGCCGCAGAGAGAAAATGGAAAAGGAAAAACAGAGATGGGAAGGAAAATGGATGTAGATGGAGAGAAAAAGGGGGGATAAAGGGAAAGAGTGAGTGGTCTAAGAGCAGAGGACGGAGGAAGAGGAGAGTAGGTGTTTTTGGGAGAGTGTGTTTGTGTGTGTGTGTCCGGGCTTATAGACAGCAGGCACAGTAAATCAAGGCCCTGTGCTCCTCTCCCCCAGTTGCACTTAGCTAATGAAAAGCATCACTACGCTACCTCCACCGCGACCCCACTTAGAGCCAAGATGTGGGAGCAGGAGGGAGTGGGAAGGGGGGGGGGGGGGTTGACTCTCTCAAAGGCATGCTCTTTACCTCTGTAACCGGGACAAGGCATGGACACAAATGAGTCCTGGCACGTACAACCAATCACAAAACATGCATGTATTCAGTCATGCGTGTACACCTTAACCCCACTCATTTGTTATTCATCATCAATGACTAGCTAGTATCTAACACACTCTAGCAACTGATTAATGCAATTGTCTGTTAGCTAGATCTCTTATTAAATAAAGTGCATGCAGTCTGTCAAAAACGTGCTGCAAAAGTTAAAAAATGTGAGCCTAGTGAAGGCAAATTGGAGATAACGACATGTTAGACCTAAAATCAGTTGGAAACGAACACGACTACCAATGAATTCTAATATTTCCCCCTAACTTATCAGTACAATGTGTCTGTAAGTGTTGCTAATACCTTTTCTGTTTAAGGTGATTATATGTCAATATTGTGTTAAGTGCTTGTTTATGCTGCCTCCAAGTGGCCAGAAAAAATCGGTTAAATACAACAATGTGTTGCAGTTGTTCTTTGAGGTATTGATGTCACAATGGCGGTTACCACAACTCCTCCATGGACAAAAATCTACACTGCTCACCACAGCTGATCACATTTCATGTTCTGTATCAGACCCATATAATACAGAAGTCATCCGAACCATACCCACCACGAGCAGTCAAAGCAAAAGTCTCAATATAATGGTAATTGTTGATGTCTGGAACTTCCTGTTTACAGTATGTCAGGTGCATTTTGAGGCACTGAAACCCAAACTAACACTCTCTGCCACACAGGTTCATCAACACAAAACCCTGTAGTCTTATAACCGCCCAGTCAGATATCCATTTGTGTACAACAACCATCTAAAAGGAACGATGTTTAAATAACTAGAGGACTCATTCTGTATAATTAGCTGAAAGATTAGATGTTCTTATCTGGGGCACAAAAAAGGTATTTCTTTAATAAAAGATACATGTTACAATCGGAGCAATTTATTCCTTTCCTATTCCTCCTGGAAATAATTTGTTTGCGAAGGAATGCCAGAGGCTGCAGCAAACACGCTTTCCTTCCTAAGGCTGTCCGCTGTAAGATAAATACTATGTGACAGAGAAAGTGAGTGATTGGGGTGAATTGTTTTCTGAGTTAGTGACTACTTGGTTGATGGACGAGGTGAGCAGAGGGAGCGAATGAGTCACTCGGACAAAGAAAAAAAAAAAAAAAAGGCAAGGAGCTCCAAACCCAGCTAAAAACCTTGGATGACATGGCTCGATGAAGTCAAGCATGAGGAACAGGCCCCACAGACACTAACAGGCCGGGGGAAAAGAGAAGCCAGGGATGAAAAAGCAGAGCCACACCTGCTTTCAATTTCCACCAAATTGAAATTCTGTCAGGCACAATGGGCGCCTTTGTGAGACAGAGAGAGAGTGAGAGAAAACGAGAAGGAGAAACACAACAAGAGGAAAAATGGAAACCAGGATGATATTTGTCATATTTGTGTACAGTATGTGAGCGTGTCAGCATTTACATGTTTGTTTCATAAGCATATGCAAATGAAAACAATGGTGGATTTATTCGCAGGAAAAAAACTTGGTATCATTCGTATTTGATCAGAATACTACGGTGAAAGGGGATAACATTTGGTAGGGATTTTGCGGTAAAATCTAATCTATGTATCTTACCTAACCCTCATAAAATAACTTTTCACATTTAGAACACAGGGTTTTAAATGCGCAAATGTGTGAATTGCTGAAACACATGAGTTACTAAAGTCCAGGTGAATTTATGTAGCATCCTGAATTATTGTAGCATTATAATGAACCACATATTATTTAAGCCAAAATTCTATTAAATCACAAACCTATTTGGGTGTTCTACTGCTCCATAACAAATGTAATAGAAAAAGCTGTTTAAAAGTGGAAAATATCCATATGTTATGTGAAATTTGAAGATTGTAATGCAAACTGATCTTTCATTAATGCAAGCAGCATTTATGGATTAAATGTATAATAAAAAAAAATCCAAAATGGCATTTGACATTTAATTAAAAAAGACCTGCTGCACAGTGGACTATAGAAATGTTGAATTAATTAATTAAATTAATATGTACATTGTGAACTGTCTTTCCATTTTTACAACAAACATATAAAGTCCAAAAATATGTAAGATATGAATCATATCTTTACAAATCTAAGGCCCTGATACATTGCGTTTCTTACCCTGCCTACCTCCATACTTCATTGGAGTATGGATCAGAGTACAAGCACATACATGTGAGCGCAGCATGATTTATTTATGGCGCTGAATACAGCCGATCCCACTGGACTGACACTGTAGGCCGGTTGCCAGGTTGGAGCAGATCCTTGAAGACCAGAAACGGTCTACCTCCTGCTTTAATGTGGGTGTGATGTTTTATGGATGCAACAAATAATCCACATGCATTTGTGTGTGCACGTGAGGGGGTAGCTGTTATACTGTTTGCGCGATATGATCAATACCAGGTGCAGACAGAGGGACACAAAGATCAATGAGCTGTGATCATGAAGTCTAGGCCGCTTATGGTCATTAGCCAGCTGCTAATGAACTTAGAATGCTGTGTTTGCAAATGAGCTCCACTCTCTTGAGTCCATCTGGGGGAAATGAACACACACACACACAGGACAAGAGCAAAACAGAAGCCCTTTGCATTTTTCCTACATGTTGATACACGTCACAAGCTCATATGCAGAGGTATGTGTGGCTAAGTCGCCATTTGTTAGTATCTATGTAAGCTCTTAAACGATACTTATCAATTTGTTGAGAGTGCCTATGGTTTCCTGCCAATACATAAACACTTCTACATCTTATGGCTGTCATAACTTCAAGCTCTTTGTGATGTTTGATGGTGCACAGATAGAACTTGGGCAGGGATCCAGACTTGGTGCGGGGGCAGAGCGGTGCACAGTGCCCCGGGGAAGTGAGCTGAAGCTAGGTCGCGGCATGGCTGGTGTTGGCCCGGGGGCCTGGAGGGAGGCATCCGGTCACATCGCATATAAATCACCTGGTCACGGATACACAGAGCGTTGTTTAGCCAGAGTGACGGCTCACACTCTCTGAGGACAGTCTGACTCTCAAAGATACAGTACCACACGCAAGGCAGGTATATAGTAGACACATGCACAAAGAAAAAGAAAGGAGGAAGCTCCGGAGAGAGTTGGGGGGATCTCTGTCTGTGTGGCAGCTGAGCAGCACATCAGGTCCCTTCGGAGGCTGTTGACCAAAAGAAGGTCTAAGTGCAGTTCCATGTCTTTTGGAGGTGGGAATCATCATCAAAACTATATCACCACTGTTATTATTACATCTAGGAAAAAAGTCACTTTTTCCTCATATTTTTACCAAAGACTAACTGTTTGAATAAATAGACCGAGGGTCAAAGTTAACCCACAATAAAACCAAGTCGTTGATGAAGCCACATGAGGGTACTTGACCATTTATGTCAGCCAATATTGCTAATTATTGTTTTAGAGTTAATTATCTTTGAGAGTGGAGTCAGAGTGTGCCAAGGTTGGCCTTGGGCTAAACGCCAAGAAAACTGAGGTTATCACCTATAACATCTTACCGGAACATCCACCTTTGACAACAACAGAAGGCAATGTGCTTAAAGAAGTCAAGGACTTCAAGTACCTGGGCTCATGGGTCAACTCAACCGAGCAAGATCTTAAGGTGAGGAAGGCACTTGCATGGAGGGCCCTGAACGGCATGACCAGTGTATGGAACTCCAACCTCCCCCGTCAAATCAAACTCAGCTTCTTCTATGCAACGGTAGAGTCTGTTCTCCTCTATGGCAGTGAATGCTGGACCCTGAAGCCAACGCTGCAAAAGTCTCTAGACGGATGTTACATCAGAATGTTTCGAGCAGTATGTAACATCAGCAAGAGTGTACATGTAACCAACAAGATCCTGTATGAGGGAATACCAAGTGTGAGCGAGAAAATTGCAGCCAGGAGAATGAGACTAGCAGGACATTGCCAAAGGCATCAAGAGCTGCCAGCCGGCAAATTGGTGCTGTGGGAACCAACACACGGGCATCGGTCACGACATACGTGGACGTACTCAAGAATGACGTAGGAGCACAAAGTACCAATGAACTGGCCAGATGTATGGAGAACCGGGATGACTGGAAGCAACGATGGAGGGCTCGTCTGAGGACGACCAAGAGAGATTGGGATTTTTACTAATATTTGTAGAATTTCAAATCACTCCATTGACTGCAAAATTAAATAATTAAGAAAGTGTGTTGGGGAAAAAGCTTCCTGGCCCGCACGCAGAAGTAGAGAAATCTTCATTATTAAAGAATGCCCTCACCCAACGCAAGCTAATCACCAAGCATGGCTAGCAGATACGCTCTTATTAGCAAAGGAAAGAGACATTCCTAATACTCACCAGGCCACACACAGAGACATACAGAGGTGACACATACAGAGGCTTGGCAGGCGGTCCAATCAAAGGATTGATTTTCAGAGCTCTCCAGGGGTTCTGTTCAGTCAATGAGGAACACTGTTAGACAACTGAAGACATGATGAATCGACAATACATTGTTGCTTACAGTTTTTCAGCTGCCGAGTACTGGACTGCAGCATAAAAGGAAAGGTTTACTGATTATTATGCAATCTGTAATGTCCAACAGTGTCACGTCAACTACAATAAGGCAAATAAATCACAAAGCAAACAACCACCAATATGAAAACAAGTCGTAAATTTTCCATATACATTATCGTTCAACCTTATCTGCCACAGTAAGGTATTTTGCTTTGTCAAAATTGATGCATCAGAAACCAGAATAACATGACTTTTATGGTAATATGGAGGGTTTCTAGTGTATTATGTCACACACTGTGATCATAATCTAAACTAAGAGGGTAGTCAAAGTTAAAAACTAACAACAAATATCCCAAGGAAAACGTTGTTACATTTAGTTTAATATTGTTCGTTTGGTGGTGATTGGTTTTGTTTTCATCATTAAGTCACAGTTGTGTTATACTCAAATGTATAAATGCAAATAAATATATGTCTTCTTGTCCAACAATGACAGATTTTGCCCAAGCGGCGATGCAGAATATCCAGGAGAAGGTGACTCCTGTGTTTGCAAAAATGTGTCAAATTGTATAGAAGTCTATGAGAAAATGAACCACTTCTGTTTCCAAAAAACCCTACAAGATTGGCCAAAACCAACATGGCGATGAGCAAAACGCTAGACCAAGGCATTCAAACTTCAAACCAATGGGTCATGGTGTTAACCGCCCTTTTATATACAATCTATGTGTTTTACTGATCTTTTTTAAATGTTCAAAGAAAAGGGCTAAGTGCAACATGCATGAACTGACTTTTAGCAATGATTGCACAAAACCAGATACTTGCCCTATTTTATGTTTGCCTTGCAATTTTACAAAATCCAAGTAGAGCGTAGTTAGCATCAGAAAACAACTGAGGTCTGTACTCAAACTTGTGACTCTGCATAATCCCAGGTCTGGCTGCACTCGGGTAAACACCTACAGGAAATTCTTTAGTGAATATGCAAAGAAATCATATCGCTGGTGCTGTGTCAAATAACGGTTGTTGTTATTCATGGCAGGGCTGCTTAACATATTGTAAAGTAGTAATTAACACACAGAAGTATTTGGCCAGTGCTGTACAAACTAGCCTTCATTTGTGGCTATTTCTGTCAGCACGTCAAATCAAATATTCTCTCTCTGTGTGCGGGGTGATAAATAATGAATAGGGTATATTTGAGGAGCTTTCTTAGAACCCGCATTTCACACGTCACTCAGCTTCTCCTTGTTACCCTCCTTCCTCTCTCTGCTGATGTCACACCTCACAACACTCATGTCCTTCCCCTCTCTATTCCCCTTCATCATCATTTTTGTTGTCAATCTGAAGGAGCCATAATGTTGGATCGGAAGCCTTGCATCTGGACAACTCAATGTCTCGATTTGCATATGAAGTGCGTGGGAGCTTTCCCTCCACCCTGCCTCTCTCCCCTTGCATCTAAATGGCCCTCTCCCCCACTGCAAGCTACAGAAAAGTAGGGCAGATGCCTCATTTAACACTTGGGTAGGATCATTATACGCTGTGTATACATTATAGCAGAAAAAAAGCGATAAATACACCTACTTCTTCATTAAAGGTGGTGTTGCATTGCAGCTAGGAGCATAAAAAGGTAGGTAATGCTGGAAGAGGTAGTTTACATATAAATGCTCATTGTTTTTTTTATGGTTGTGTGTCTGGACAGCATCTTAAAAGGCAGATTCCACATGTAAAGGAAAAGGCTTAAATCCTCAATCTATGTTGCTTTGTCAGAAAAAGATGTCCCTATTCACCCTTAATCCAAACACATCATCACACATGTCAAGTGGTGTGTTGGCGTGCTTGACTTTTTCTTTCTTTTTATTCAAACCAAGATGCTGCGTGGAAATACCCCGGTTCCTGACACACTCAGTCAGTCCCAGAGAGCAGGAGAAGCGAACAGCAGCAGATTAAATTATACAGGAGAAACCAGAAATAGCTCGAGTGCCGTGGCCGCGTGGACCCGACGCAAGAACGCGCCGATGCGAGTCGCCACAGAGCAGTCAACTAGATTAGTCCAGCAAAGATCACGCAACAGAGTCAACCGCTGTAGATCCGCCTGCCACCTTGTCGTGTGTGACAAATCTGAACTTGACCTCTAGTGACCAGAAGATGAAGGATGTTAATGGTGGGATCTAAGTTTGAATTGCATTAGACCTTGGTATGCTTGGTATAAAAGTCAAATGTTAGCCAAAAATAACAATAAACAAGAATCAGAAGCAACAGGGGTGCTGCTGTGTTGTCAATTCAAAAGGAACCATTGACCATGAACTCCTCACTTCCTCAACACATCAGACATAAACATAACCGCCCACTTGACAACACTATGGAAGGTCCATTGGAGCAATTGAAAAAAACATGGGCAGAAAAGAAGCATTCAGAAATGTCTCATGCCTCTTTTGGGAAATCTGAATCCCTAACAACCTATTGCTGGACCCCAATGCATCCCTGTCTTACCCAAAACATGCAGGAGAGGCAGACCCAGGTTCTGGCCCTCCCTGCCAGAGCAGAGGGCAGAGACAGAGAGACGGATGGCATCCTGGGAAAAAAAGAAGGGATCTCCAGGCTCACGGAAGAGATCCATGGTATTCCAAGACATGCCCAATGTTTCCATGCAAGTGTTGGCGATGTAGATCCATGATGGAGGTGCACAGAGGGGAGGGGAGGGAAGGCTCTCGTGTTCTCTCTCTGACGGCCTCAGTCAGTCTCCCGCATCTGCGCTCCCTCCCTCTCTTGCTTCCACTCCTGGTCCTTCCCTCTCACTCAGTCACTCTATTGTTCGCTGCCTCACTTCTGCCTCCCTCTCTTGTCCCCCTTGAAGTGTGGTAACTTTATTCCATGTGGGAAAAGGGGGGAGGTGAGTCTTGGCCTTTATTTCGTTCTCCCTCCCCTCTCCTCAAATGATCCCTCCTTTTCCCCTTTCTTTTTCTTTAACCCTAACACACACACACACCCTATTCATTGACCACCGTCCACTCCCTTCCGCCGCATACCTCACCTCTCTTTCCCTCCACCCAGAGCATGCTCGCTCACGTCTGCGCTAATGTCACTTCAATTTTTCATCGGCAAAACCCCCTTCCTGTTTCCAGATCTCCACTCTCCCTTCAGAATATCTGCAGGACTCGACAGATGCTGTGACGCAGCTGAGAGGCCGGACAAACAGTGGGAAGCTAACAGGTAAAGGCTGCACAAGTTGGCGCGGGACCAGTAGAACATATAGCTGAGATCATCACTGTGGTGTACAGACATTGCATATGCAAATGCAGTCTCGTGCACACACTCAAAGAAAGGCCATGTTAGCAAACAACAAGGACCATATGGCCGTGCAGTACTCTCCTGCGGTGACATACTGTATGCAAGGGAACTGACATAACTTGTCCTGAATACCCATAAGAAAGACTTTATGGGGTATTCCAAGAAATCAGTGTTACACTTTCACATACGCTTGCTCGAGATTGAAGCGGTAAAGCAGCCAATACCGCTTTAATGGATTGTTCTTTGAAGCTTTACTGATGATTTCTTTGTCTTTTTTCCTTTTATTTTGTGAAATAAAAAGGGCCAGAAATGTCAGATATATCCTAGTTTATCTTGTCACCTTACTTCCATCCTTGCTTCTGTCATGATAACTATGCTTGCTAGAGGTCTGTGTTGCCCCCTTTAGTTTTCAATGATCTGATTGGATGATAAAACATTGTAGTTTGTGTAGCAGGCCGCTTCTAACTCACATATATGAGGGTACAAAACATTCAAACTAAGCCTTCAGACTTCAGGGACCAGTGTTTATCTTCAAATGTCTTTAAAAAAATGTATAGTTTTGAAGCCTAGGAAGACAAAAACTGATGACATCATTTGTCCTGGATCTTATCTGATAACTCAATAAAGTGTGCACTGCATGCCGTTCTAAATATGACTACACCAACAGGTTGATAACCCTTTTGGTCATGCTTGCATATGTGCATAACAGTGGGTTTTTCATCCTCCCAGGTCCCATTTGTGCATAAACAAAATAGTCCACATGCATGTATGCATACATTTCCCGAGCACATGTGTGAGGTATATGGCTCCATGCATGTGTACATCTACATCAAATACAGCACTGAATCAACATTATATCAGCAGTGCGGGCACATTACATCACTCCACAGTCCGATCCATAAAGGGCTAAGAGCCAATTCATTTTGAGAAAACACCCTCTATTGATCGCTGCTGCACTCCATCACTTCCACTGTAACAGTTACCACAATCCATAGGCTAACCTGACGCCAAATCTGTGTGTGTGTTTATGTCTCCCACTGTGTGCATTAACATAATGTCAGCACAGTTGGGGGAATACTTGTCATGTTAACTCCTGAACAGTTTTTAGTTTTGTTCGAAACATATGACTTACTCCCTTCAGCCAACTGGTGTAAACGGGGTTGCTATAGCAGCCTCTAGTGGCCTCCAACCAATCCTCTGCAGACAGGTAAGCTTTTATAAAACGTGCATGCATCTAATGTTTTTTTTTCTGTCTGGGTGCAGCCAGAAGAGACATTAAGGTGATACTTTACCACCTGCAAAAAGCATTGATTTTGGGTGTGCTTTTGGGAGTGGTGTATTTTCACAGTACAACATTTTTGTACAGTGAGGTCAGGTTCTTATTCCCCTATTCCCAATGCAACATGCCGGGACTCACTGAAAACAGCCAGCAGGCAGGCACAAGCACACATACTCTTTATTTCCCAGAGAAATGCACTCGTGGAAAAGGGTATTTAGGCCAGCGTGGGACAGTAAATCTCATTAAATCCAATGATGTTAGCAGCCTTTACCAATATAACATTTGATATACATACACTGACAAATGCAAGAGCTCCACCAACACACCAAAGAAGTTCAAATATTTTGGTTGTACGAGATATACTGTTTGGACAAGATGGAAGAGAAGAAAAGAGAGAATTCCACATGTGCAGGCCCCTCTTCTGTCGCTGGAGAATCCATCACATTAAAGCTTTAATGCTAAAATAACAGAGCATCCATCATACTGAACGCCATCCGAGAATACAGCGAGTACTCTGCAGATCCCTGGGCGGGGTACATGCCCACTGTAGCCACAGTTGGACGATATCGCTCAAGGTGGAAGGTGAGCATGTGATAAATACAATGAGCAATGAATGGGTTTTTTCATGCATATGCTGAGAGAAGCAATCTACAGGGTGAGAATAGGGAGCCATTCAGCAGACAGTTTTCCCATCACCCTCTTCTCTTTTGGCTGTCTGCAGTACTGCCTGATGTGAATTGACTGCCCTGGGGGACATTAGGTAAATGAATAGCGAGGCAAGTAAACAGTAAATGTACAGGAGAGGAGAGGAAGGCTAAGGAGACAGGGGGAAGCAGACAAAAAGCAAGGACATTATATGAAATTTGAGGGAAGAAACGGAAAAGAGGAGACGGATTCGAATACAACAAACAGAGAGGAAAGAGACAAGAGGAAATCCAGTTAAATGAGAGGAAAGTGGAGGGGAACCAAGGAAAGCAGAAGAAAAGAGACAAGGGGATAGGAAACTACATTTTTAAGGGGAAAGAGATGAAAGGAAACAAGAGGAAATTCAATGAAATAGAAGGAAAAAGAGGAAAGGACACACTTGGAGACACAGGGAAAGGAGAAGGAATAAGAAATAGAAGGGGAAAGGGAATACAGGAGAGCAGAGAAGCAGAGGGTTACCCTTCCATGGTAGCACCGTAGTGTCACCATAGTAACACACATGGAGAAAAACCTTCACCCATCATTCCCTCCACCTCCCTCTTTGTTTCCCCATCTCTGTCTTAAAAAAAAACGCTGCACAATCGCAGTCAAAAGACACACAATATTCCCATCTCCTGTCGTAACCCGGCCCTATCATGTGGGGACCGTGTGAGCCGGGTTGCCATGGAAACTGAACACCTCACAGCGGTCCTTGGAGGGAAGACACAGAGCCTTACCTCTCCACTTTCACCTCCCAGTCGGTCACGTGACCAGCTGTGATGCTGCAGCTGAAGCAGCAGACTCAATGGTCGTCATGCACACTGGAAGAAGTTCTGTTGTGAGGCAAAATCCTCGTTTGTTTGATTGTTAAATTAAACAACATGGGTCAGAGAGGGGAAACGCTTATTGCTAGGTCATTTGTTTTGGACACTCACTACTTATGATGAATTGGTCATCAGCCAACTGTTGCAAAATCAGATAAACAAATGGTTGCAACCTTCAGTGATAATCAAACCAAGTTGATTGTAGGGTAATAAAGAAAGAAGAGGGGGATTTTTCCAATAACAACTATATACTTTCCTAAGTGAGAAGAAAAGTTTAACATTGGTGCTAGATTTTTGGAGCAAGAACTCTTTATCAAGTAATATCCGTCCGTCCGTTAAGTTGTAAAACCCCTATTTCTTAGAACATATGAAAAATAATTGGTGCCACTGCAACCACCACCCTTTTCTTTTCCAATAGTACAACCTCTTTTCAAGAATAGTCTAGAAATGAGTCTGTGTAATTCAACTAAGATTTAGAAAGGTGGCCATACTGGAATCAAGGACTTGATTTTGAAAAATAGCCAAAACAAGTTGAGTTTTACTGAAAACAGGTTGAAATATTCCAAATATAGACAGAAAAGGATATCTTAATAGTTGTCATAATACATTTGACGGTGTAGGTAGAACAGTTCAAGATGTGCCTTATCTTCCTGCATCTCTAAAAACGCTAAAACTGGGTTCAAATCCGGAAAAATGGTGCGAAAACCTTCTTCAGTATCGATGTAATGACAGTATATGTATGAGAGTGTTCCTAAGAGGGAGAAAATGTCAAACAAAAGGAAATCCTTTCTCTAGATTGAAGAAAAAAAGCCAATGCTGAGAGGACATGCTGAGCTAAAGCTGTGACTGAACGAACATAATGGGTTGGGGATTCATTGCATAGGGTCGAGGAGATATATAATGAGTGTGTGTCTGCAAAGACAGTTACACACACATTTACGCACCCATACAAGAGAGTGCGACAAGGGGAGTGTGGTAGGAATGAGCGCGGGTATAGAGATAAGGAGCTGCGGCAATGGGGCGGGGGGGTTGCTGCTGGTGTTGTGGGAGGGTGTCGGGGCTTGGAGAGACGGGCGGCTGCAGCACTATATGTTACGGCGTCACCGCCAGCAAAATCCCATCATCACCACCAGACTTTAAAACACCACCGCTGCCTGAACGGTTCTCATACGCAACAGCAGAGGGAGAGTTACAGCACTGCAACATTCAAGTTTCAAACCTTTCCACCAATATCTAGATTCAAAGCTTTCATGATTCCAACGATGAGGTTCAAATTCAAAGATATGAGGGGGCATGAAAGTGTCTTTACTTTAGGATAATATTCTCACAAGGGGACATCATTTTTGAAAAACTGCTGAGGGTGCAGTGCATTAGGCTGATTTGGTCAGTCCTGCCTTAGGATAAGTGCTATTAAAAAAAAAGCTCTCTCTTTGCTCAAGAGATGCTCATGGCGTTGGGAGAAGGGAAAAAAAAATCTCCTCCAAAAATGATCACCATTTATCAGAGGATCACCTCGGGCACTGTTTCTGGTGCCCTCACATGTGTGTAAGTGCATGTGTAAGTGTGTGTCAGAGGAAACAGTGCCATTTAGTTATATATATGATTGATTATCAGCTAGAGAGGAGCATAAAGAAAGCAAAGAATTGTGGTCCGGGTTTGGCTAATAACGCTGCCTCCGGGGAAACAGACAAAGAAACAGGAGTGTGCGTTCGGCTGATACCATTCAATGAACTCCAATTGGCCTTTGTTGCTCATACACATGTGCCATACGACCAACGGGATATGGCGCAGGGATGAAACCCTCGTGGAAAGCGAAAAAATACAGCATGACGTGCAATGGCTGGAGATGAACGGTTCCCTTTTACGGGAGTACGCAAACCCACAATAATGGTGCATTACAGTTCTGCAGTTCCGAAAGCAAGGTGACCCTATGTATCAGGAGCAACTACCATTTGTTCCAGGTGGTTGCTGCAAGTGCCTTGCTCTAGGGCCAAGTCCAAAAACCCATGGTTCCACACCACCTCTATCTGGAGCAGCTGCCTGGAGACAATTTGGAGATGTTACACTGACCTTGAATCGCCACTTAGAGGGACACCAACCAGTCTTCCAGATCCCATGGTCCATGACCAGTTGTCAAGCTCTTTTTCACAGCTACGTCATTTGGTGGTGTAGGTAAAAGCGACTGAGTGCATGTAATGGATGAGTGGTATGATTGAGGCCCATTCCGATGTGGATTTCATGCAGGATGAGAATTCCAGATACATTTTTTGGCATTCATTGCAGAAGAAAGTCACCTGCGTGGGCTGAAGTGAGACATGAAAGACCGACATGTGCAGAGCTCGTCATTTAAGTCCGTTGGATCCAGGCTCAATCTCCCATTCCAAGCAAACCCCTTCCCCCCCTTTCCATGAAGTCTTACCTTGTCTCGCTTGGCCCCCCGCAGAGGGAAGAAGCAGGCGAAGAGGAACTTGCCCCAGCTGACGACGGCAGCCAGGCACCAGTTGAGGCGAGCCATGCCTGCGTCTGTCCCGTCTCGTCTGCCAGCCTCTTATCTCTCCCCTCGGTGCCGGGATAGGATCCTGCAACCCCCCCCCGGTAAAAAGAACGATGTCAAGCGAAAAAAGACCCCGCAGAGAAAGGAGACCCTCTTGTCCTACTCCGTGGAGCACAGTTGAAAAGCGTCAAAGGACAACTGGGGTTTTGTTTTTCTTTCAGGTTTTTTTTTGGGCAATTTTGGCAACCTGTCTGGCTATGTGTCTGCAATTCCAATTTGAGGGGGGGCTGGTGTGAAGCTACTGGCGTCCCACAAATGGACTAGACCTTTGGACAGTCTAGAGGGACCCAAAGCGTCAAGAGCCTAAAACTGTCTTCCTGTCTTGCTATCCATCTGTCTTTCTTTCGTCTTTCGTCTCTTCGGTCTCCACAGCCCGGTGTAGATGAGTCAGTCCTCAAAGTGTGATGAGCACCGTCGGCTGCATAATGCGAAGAGCCCGCTGCTGATCGACGACACTGTTACACACACACGCACGCTGGCATGCCCCACACTCCCAGTCTCACACACACATTCACGCACATGTACGCTCGCCTGCAGAAGAAAAACAAAAAACGCTGTCCTGGCACATACATCCACAGGCAGAAGAGCCCCCCTCTCGTCACACGGTTCCCCTCCAGGCTCAGGATCCCCGGTGCTTGGTGCTTACACACACCGCTTACACACACTCATCTCTCTCGCTCTCTCTCTCTCTCCTGCTCTCTCACACATACACACATGCACTGATGCTGCAGCACTTACTCAGCCAGCGCGGGAGGAGGGGAGCAGAAAGAGTGAGGAGGGGGGGGGGGGGGGAGAAAGGACTGGGAACATAACGGTTGAAGGAAAAAGATGGAAAACAGAAGGGGGTTTTTTTTCTGCTGAGAATGACAGATTGAGTGTATTCATTGAGTGTTTGTGTTTCAGAGTTGAAGCCAGTGTCGGCGAAGGAGAAGATGTGCGTATGAGCGAAAGTGCGCATCAAGTAGTGTGTTCACCGGGAGAGGTGGAGGAGCAACAGAATGGGCTGAAAAGAGTGAATGGAGGAGTCAAGATGGATGGATGGATGACAGACATCAGGAGAGAGGGAGAATTACAAAAAGGGAAAGTCGCAGGGGGAGAGGCGGGAGGGGGGGAATGTGTTTGAGAACACTGATGAACACACACACACAGCAGCATGCGCAACATACGCACACAAGCGGACACGCAGCAGCCGTCACGGTGCAAGGCGGATACAAGGCAGGCAAGGGGTGAGATGATTGTAAAGTGTGTGGAGAATTGGGTCGAAGGGAGAGAAGGAGGGAGGAGAGAAAGGAAGGATGGAGGATGACAGAAGAGGAGAGGAGCGGGGTGTTGAATCATTGTGTCTTGGGTGATTATTTCCCCTCGCACACACACACACACACGACTGCAGGTGGTGCACAGGCTCGTTCGCTGTGCTGCAGTCTCTCTACGCTTCAGTGGGAGCACATTTTCACTGCAGAACGCTTTTCTCTGCTATACCCCCCCCCACCCCCCCCCACCACCATCTCATCCCCCCCCCAACCCCTCCCGCCCGGCACACCATCGCCACACCAACGCAATCACAACACATCAAAGCAATGAGCGAGGGAGATAAAGTGTAGAGAGGATGCTGTTCTGTCAACCCCGAGCTAGCTAAGCCTGGGGGGTGGGGGAGGGAGGGTGTTGAGGGGGGGGGGGGACATAACGCAAAATTGTTTGGCCGTATGGAAATGCGATGGCAATAAAAAAGAAAGAAAAAATTACAAATCTTTCCATTGACAGAGAGCTGCTCCCATTAGAGTTGCTCTTCATACGTTCTGAAATCAGCATTCAGTGCACATGTCAGATATAAACACAGTGCATCATCTATCCATGTGTGCCTGTATGAGATGGAATCATGCGACAACAGTCTATGTTTCTCAAAAACAATGCATTTGCAGATATGGAGATTAATTGCATAAAGTGTCATTTATTATTATTTGTTAATAAATGGTCATCAATAGCTCCCGTGCTGCGTTGTTGTTTACATGCGTCAAGTTCTCACGAGAATTGATATCTCTTATATACAAAATCAGCGCCACAGTATTGCCCTCATAGTATATATTTTTCCCCTGAAGTTCACACACACTGGTCGGAACAGCTTTTCATGTCCCGAGTGGACTTGATTTATTTGTCCCGCAACTTAAGCGATGTCACTCCAATATTTAATTCGATCCAAACGACAATCTTTTTCTAAACTTAACCGAGTTCTTCCCTGTGATTATTGGAAGTATTTTGAAAGACTGTACGCATGTAAGGATTGGTAACTACCAAAGAGGAATCTAGACCTTTAGGACACGTCTTTGATGAAGTTATAAAAGGTATGAAATATAAAAGTAGAGGGCCAAGAGGTCATTACGTACCACAACCAATCAACAGCTGGACATTCCTGTTGATACAGTACAATCCAAAGTCAGGATCCCATTGGAAAGAATGGCTGGGTTGTTGTATCACATCGCTTGCAACAACTGTGATGACATTGGTCAAACGGCCAGGACCCGAGGGAAAAGCCGAGCGACGGAAACAGAATCCACAGTTTGCAAACAAACACCACGACTGGTCACAGCACGTCCGCAGAAAGATCAAGGAAGATATTGGACACCAGAGACTCTCTTTCAAGGAATTCACAACCACCAGTTATCACATGACCAAAATCCTGAATGAGGTCTTATAATTACACCTTAACAAGTTCCAATCCAGTCAGAAAGGCATGGGGTAACGTCTTCAGGACTACTTAATCAAGTCAAGTGAGTGAGTCAGTTTAACCCTCCTATTCTCTTTGTTTCCCCCCCTTACTTTGGTGTTTGTGGTCAAATTTGACCGGTCCTGTTTTAACTGCTATTACATTAACACAAAAACCATTAATCATCACCAAATGTCATTGAACGCCCTTTCAAACTGTAAATATTGTATAAGACTAATGAAAAACTGCAGTAAATATACAAAGAATAGATACTGAACATGTATTGCGTGTGCCAGGTGTGATCCATGTGGGGGGATGGGCACATAAGAGCGGGAAATGTGTCAAATTGTTCTGTGTGTGTGTGTGTGTGTGTGTGTGTGTGTGTGTGTGTGTGTGTGTGTGTGTGTGTGTGTGTGTGTGTGTGTGTGTGCGTGCGTGCAGGCGTGCGTGCGTGCGTGCGTGCGTGCGTGCGTGCGTGCGTGCGTGCGTGTGTTTTATCTGATCCGGATGGTTACTAATTCCTTTTCTTTCTTTCTTTGCCCGGGAGCACCATGGGTGTTACAAAGTTGACTAAATCATCCAAAATGCAATGAAAGTGGTGATCAGCAATTGTACATGTTCAATTGTCTACTGTGTAGGATATCATAAAGCCTTAATGCAATCGAATATAAAACAAAAAAGTTATGATTGATGAAAGTAGTAAATTGGTCAGATTTGACCCAAAGACAACAACAGGAGCGTTAATCTAAAATATCACAATTTTCACTCAATGGGCTTTAGAAAGGAATAAATAATCTTCAATGGTAAAAACTGAGACTCACGCAATTAATGTTGAAAAATAGATAAACGTAAAACCAAAGTATGACAAGGCATGCCTATATCCCATATAGAATGTTTACCACAGATGGGATCATAGAGTTATAACAATTCCTACAATTACTAAATCCCTTTTAATGTACTCAAAAATGATTTTCTGGCAAAGGTAAGAATATGTGAATACTGTTTAATGATTAGCAATGCATGCCGGCTGGTGTACAGAGGCTACTGTTTACTACAAAGATTGACGGATGATGTCAGTGTGATGTTGATGCAAAATGGCAGCTCTATAGAAAGAATCCCTCGCTGTCTGAGTCTGATGGTCCAACACCATAACCTGACGTTTTAGATATGGCTGCTATAGGGAAAAAAATCAAATCTAAGTCACCTCACATATCCATGCTTGGGTAGGGATGAGGAAAAAGCAAATGGGCCCAGAAATGCAAAGCAGACAGTGTGTTTTACCTTTATGTCAACATTATTAATGATATCCTGTGGATTCCTTTTACACTGAACTGCCTCCCTGTTTTATTTTACAACACATACAGTATATAGCATATGATCTTGGGAAGGTATTTCGTCAGCAAGAGGACATTTGTGTTTCGCAGTGGAACGAGGAATATGGTTTTGTCCTGCACAGTTTCCTGCAGCAGTGTGTGCTGTACATCTCAGTGTGAGACTGGGCTTGTGTCCCACTCTCTTGGCAATGCGCTGACCTTTCTCATTAGGCATAAGCAACTTGCATAATCACTGCTGACTTCTATTGACTGGCCTGTCACACTGCCTATCCGTTTGACTGGAAACCCCGTGAAAAAGTGCCGGCTGCCAAAATAACTTCTCCCTCAATGACTTTCCCCTGTCATCTGCAGCCGGATCAGAATCTATCATTTTTCACCGAGTGCACAAAAACAGGGGATTTACAACGTTAGCTACTTATCCTCTGTAACAATTGTCTACCAATATTTATCCAATGTCAGCTCTTTTCCCTTCTGTCCAAATATATGCACTGCTTGAAATATTCACAACCTTATTCAGAGATTAAATATTGCCTGTTAATGTTGTGATGTTGTAAACATTGCTTATAATGACCCTTCTGCAAGTTCTAAAGCACTTGCACACAAGGTGATGTACATTTTTCATCACATGCAAACAAAATCTGAGTAAATCTCATTCAAGTTAATGCTTTTCACAACAATGACGGTTATCAATTTACATACTATTAAACTTCTTGTTGATTCACTGTAGGGAACAACAGATTAGTTGGCAGTTATGTAAAGATATGTTGCAATATCTCTCTATATGTTTATAGTCTATTGTGAGTGTATACTTACCTTTTTCCCTTACTGGATATAGGTTCTTTAAATAAATGTCCACCCTGGGAATAATAAACAGCCACTACTACTATAGTAGTGTTGCCACATCAGCAGGGCAGAATGGAAAACATTTAATGAGCTAATGGTGTCCCAACTGTATTTAAAGGGGTGGTTTGTCATTTTGGGAAATACGCTTATTGGCTTCCTTGCATAGAGTGATATAATACTATAGATACCACTTTAACACCTCTTTTAAGGCCTAATATGTACACATTTTGGCATTGATTTTTAACGTGAAACTGTTTAATGTTTTTTTCCCTCTGTGGATGAATCGGCTACTTCTAAAATTATGAAAAATGAAGGGATTCCTACCAGGCAGCAATGCTGTTGAGAGATGTTACGACCCCCTCCACTCCACTAGGGGTCTCTGCCTTTGTGTTTGGCTTGTTTCTGCACATTTTCACACTCCCATACACGCAATCATTACTGACGACTGATTTCTACATTTGCTTAGGTTTCTTTGAAGTCCTTTGGTTTTTGTTATAGTAAATAAATACGCTTGTTGTTACACTTAACTTGTCTGGTCTCCCATCTTTGTTGCAGCCAATGAGCCAGGCCGTAACAAATGGAGACTCGTCAGGGATCTTTGACATTGTTTCTAATTCTGTAGTGCAGCCATCTTTGTCTGCTTGTTAGTGGATTGCAGGGCTGAGACTCATTAAAGGAATCAGATCAGCTGTTACTTGATAGGCAGGTGCACCTCGTTGTGTGCATGCTGGTTGTTTGGGAGACATGGACAAGTGTGGCGAGTAGATTCTGGTTTTTGTTGGATAATGTAAGCAGTTGTAATGAAATGCAGATGGGTGGTGATTTTGTTTTTCGTCGCTAAGCTCGTTATATTGGTGATTTTTGTAGCCGATTTTTGGTGGTCCTGTGAGTGTCTCTCCCTTCTGTCCCTGTAGGCTTCAGAACGGATTCCCTTTGGAATTTGTTGGGGGGTTTTAGTGTGGTGTGGATGTGGTTAGAGCTATTTGCTTGGGAGCACGTCCAAAGCTGCGGGTGGAGTTGCCCATTGCTGGTTGCTCTACCGGGCTTGTGGGTTTCAGTGCATAAATACCCACCATAAGTAGCACCTGAAGACTAGGGGGGAGTTTATGTAGTTTCTGTTTGGTTTGGTAGATAGAGGGACATGACTGCTGTTATATCTGTGTATGTGCTATTTGAGATCGGCTGCAAATGTGTTAAGTGAGTTTACAATGTTTACATGAGTGTTTGTGATCTGTCTCGCCGTGGTCAAATAATGTTGGTGTTTTCCTGTTAGTAGCTTAATTCTGGAAAACCGTTTGGTTTTATTAGTTCTAAAACAAGTCTGGGATTTGGTGATATCTTAGTGCAGGATGCTACAGCTGCTTATGTGGAAGTAAGTAGATGCAGGAGGGAAGTGCAAAATGATAATTTGTTGGAAGTGTCTGCAAGTGGTTAGTTAGACCTGTAAGCTTTGGGCACATAAGCGCTGCAGTTCATGCCTTGGTTGGGTGAGCTTTGCGTAGTTTGGTTGCCTCTTTGAGCTGTGCTTCTGAGGAAGACTTGGTTGGTTAGTGAGCCGTTTGTTTCAGAGGAACCTTTGGTTTGATGCTTATGTTGATTCTAGTTTGTGATAGCTGGTGAAGGCAAAGCTTTAGCAAGCTTTTTCTAGCTGCAGGTAATTTGTTGGACACTGGTGAATGTTTATCTGTTTTTGGACCTCCTGCTAATGTTCTTCCATGCATGGCCCATCATCCATCACCCTTCTCTTCAGTGTTTGTGTTCTCTCTGATCTCCGTCTTTCCTGTAAACTCTTAAAAAGCTTCCTTAGGCGTTGATGTTGCGGGGGTACATCTCATAAAAGGCTTCTTCAGAGTTGCTGGTTTGGAAAATGGAGACTGGGTGAACACCGATATGAAATTCAAACCGGTCAGAATGGAACATGTACAGTGGGGCAAAAAAGTATTTAGTCAGCCACCAATTGTGCAAGTTCTCCCACTTAAAAAGATGAGAGAGGCCTGTTATTTTCATCCTAGGTATACCTCAACTATGAGAGACAAAATGAGGAATTTTTTTTTAGAAAATCACATTCTCTGATTTTTAAAGAATTTATTTGCAAATTATGGTGGAAAATAAGTATTTGGTCAATAACAAACAAACAAGATTTCTGGCTCTCACAGACCTGTAACTTCTTCTTTAAGAGCCTTCTCTGTCCTCCACTTGTTAACTGTATTAATGGCACCTGTTTGAACTCGTTATCAGTATAAAAGACACCTGTCCACAACATCAAACAGTCACACTCCAAACTCCACTATGGCCAAGACCAAAGAGCTGTCAAAGGACACCAGAAACAAAATGGTAGACCTGCACCAGGCTGGGAAGACTGAATCTGCAATAGGTAAGCAGCTTGGTGTGAAGAAATCAACTGTGGGAGCAATTATTAGAAAATGGAAGACATACAAGACCACTGATAATCTCCCTCGATCTGGGGCTCCACGCAAGATCTCACCCCGTGGGGTCAAAATGATCACAAGAACGGTGGGCAAAAATCCCAGAACCACACGGGGGGGCCTAGTCAATGACCTGCAGAGAGCTGGGACCAAAGTAACAAAGGCTACCATCAGTAACACACTACGCCGCCAGGGACTCAAATCCTGCAGTGCCAGACGTGTCCCCCTGCTTAAGCCAGCACATGTCCAGGCCCGTCTGAATTTTGCTCGAGAGCATTTAGATGATCCAGAAGAGGATTGGGAGAATGTCATATGGTCAGATGAAACCAAAATATAACTTTCTGGTAAAAACTCAACTAGACATGTTTGAAGGAGAAAGAATGCTGAGTTGCATCCAAAGAACACCATACCTACT
Source organism: Notothenia rossii (assembly GCF_949606895.1). Classification (NCBI taxonomy): domain Eukaryota; kingdom Metazoa; phylum Chordata; class Actinopteri; order Perciformes; family Nototheniidae; genus Notothenia; species Notothenia rossii. Next base: position 11,360,177 of record NC_136901.1, read on the forward strand.
GTGAAACATGGGGGTGGAAACATCATGCTTTGGGGCTGTTTTTCTGCAAAGGGACCAGGACGACTGATCCTTGTAAAGGAAAGAATGAATGGGGCCATGTATCGTGAGATTTTGAGTGAAAACCTCCTTCCATCAGCAAGGGCATTGAAGATGAAACGTGGCTGGGTCTTTCAGCATGACAATGATCCCAAACACACCGCCCGGGCAATGAAGGAGTGGCTTCGTAAGAAGCATTTCAAGGTCCTGGAGTGGCCTAGCCAGTCTCCAGATCTCAACCCCATAGAAAATCTTTGGAGGGAGTTGAAAGTCCATGTTGCCCAGCGACAGCCCCAAAACATCACTGCTCTAGAGGAGATCTGCATGGAGGAATGGGCCAAAATACCAGCAACAGTGTGAAAACCTTGTGAAGACTTACAGAAAACGTTTGACCTCTGTCATTGCCAACAAAGGGTATATAACAAAGTATTGAGATGAACTTTTGTTTTTGACCAAATACTTATTTTCCACCATAATTTGCAAATAAAGTCTTTAAAAATCTGACAATGTGATTTTCTGGATTTTGTCTCTCATAGTTGAGAAAGTTACAGGCCTGTCTCATCTTTTTAAGTGGGAGAACTTGCACAATTGGTGACTGACTAAATACTTTTTTGCCCCACTGTATATGTCATTTTGAACTTTGCATTTAAATATTATTCTGTGTTGGTTGCTACGTTTGGACGGTGTTCCTAGGGGGAACTCCTTTTTTAAGGGGGGGCGACCCCCTCCACTCCACTAGGGGTCTCTGCCTTTGTGTTCTGCGTGCTGGCTCTTGTTTGTGTTTCAGGTGATCAACCTGATGAGCCACACCTGGGCCGTCGACATAAAAGGCCAACACCAACCCATACTGCCCTCTCACTCTTCTGTTGGACACGGCCGCGTCTTTGTTTCTGCACATTTTTACACTCCCATACACGCAATCATTACTGATGACTGACTTCCACATTTGCTTAGGTTTCTTGGAATTCCTTTGGTTTTTGTTTTAATAAATAAATACGCATTTGTTAAACTTAACTTGTCTGGTCTCCCATCTATGTTGCAGCCTATGACCAAGGCCGTAACAAGAGACAACACTTCCCATGATCCAACGCTACTTCACAACACCACTAAACTTCGTCTTTAGTTATATATTTGTTTGCGAGACCTCTGGTGGCAGAATATTACATGTTGTGCACCAAAAAGGCCCTTGAGCAAGGAATAAATGCGGGGGATGATGCCAGAAGAGACACATTCAGTCTCAGCAGACAGATTTAATATGTGACCTTCCAGGTGTGAAAAAGAAAATAATAATAATCAGGAGAAAATACTCACCGCCATAGTTTGCAGGCGTGCAGTGATGTCACACGAGCCGCCGATGGACACAGTGTTGTCATGTTTGTGATTGACAGCTGGAAAGCGTGGTATACAAGCTGCAAGAGAAACAGAAGGAGGTGCAGAGTTGAGTTTTTCTGCACCGGCATCCCATTCACATTCAGAGCACAGAGTGTGCACTGTACTGAGCAGACAGCAGATTAGGTCCCATCACACACCTAATCATTCACTAACACGCACACTCATCTGCCTTACACCTCTCTTCCACTCGCCCTTATGTATTCCTTTCTTTTTCACTTGCTCCTCTCCTCCATTTGGTTTATTTCTCTCCTTTTTGCACCTTTCTCTTAGTATTAGCCTCCAAAATATACCCTCTGTACTATTCTTCCCAATGCCAAACCCTTCCATAACACATTCTCAAATAACAACGTACCATTCCGAGACCAATCATTTTGTCTCAATACATTTAGGATTAAAATAACTGCTGTATGCTGAAGTGGAAGTTTAGAGCTTGATTACATCATCACACACCCTCCCATGCCCTAGCACTGCAGGCATGCCAGCCCTGACTCCTGGGTGCAAGGTGCCATACATAAAACATAATACTACATAATAATGACGACACCTGGTTGTTTCAGAAATGTCCCTCTTCATCATGTCTAATCCAAGGGAGAGCACTGCAGAGGCAGAGGTGACCCTTATGGCCTGTGATCAATGATTCAGTCTATTAAGTGAAGGTGCTTTGATCAGTAATTGTCAATGACACTGGATCATGTATTTCAGTGATCTCCCAATGATTTAGTATTCTAACAAACTGAAGCTTAATTTTATCATATTAACAAGCATAATTGTTTCTAAGGCTGTCCAGTATACAATGTTTTGGAGCTTCGAAGCCAACAATTAGAGTCCCCTGGTCTAAATAAAGGTTTAAAGGGGACCTGTCATGCAAAATGCACTTTTTCCATGTCTTTTATACATAAAAATTGTCCCCTCTGTGTAAAGAGATTCTGAAAGTTTCAGGAAAAAAGATTCTCTCTCTTTTTGTCCTGATCCATTTCTATAAAAACCTGTCTGAAAATGAGCTGATCAGATTTTGGCGACTTTATGATGTCATAACGATTTTTTGGGCTTGTGTAACCATTAGCTAATAACCAACCAAGGTAACCCCCCCTCCTAGAGCACCATTAGGCTTTCACACCAGAGTACTTTTCCCAGTATAGTTCCGATATAGTTCTGAAAATGTGCGTTCACACCAAAAAAATCCGGAACTAGAATTTAGTTCATGAGAACCTTTCCCCCCCCTTTTCAGTCCCTGCTAGAGAGCGGGTGCTTTCATGGGAGAAAAAGGTTCCCATTTCTGATTGGCTGGGCGGATTGCAAACCACGCCCTGTAAAACTCCCAAAAAGTTTTGTGAAGCCGCCATTTTATTTTCCTCGCATTAGCATTATTAGCATTAGCCCAGCGCACAAACGGACAGGGACTAACTTATGGCAACACAAAAGAAAACATGGGAGCGGTGGAGATGAGGAGGTGTCGCCGTTTCTGGCGATTTACTCGGAAGGCTTCAGAAGCTGCTGTGAGTCCCAGCAGCTTCTACTGAAGTCAGTCCCCAACTCCGGGGACTTCCGGCCGGGGACTTCCGGCCGGGGACTTCTGGTGGCAGTATACGCCGTGAAGTTGTTTGCGGCCTGCCAGTAAACCCAAAGCAGAAGAAGTGACATCAGCGGCTTCATTTGCCTAATCCTCCCTCAGGGACTTATTCCGGTGTGAACGCGATCTGCTCTTTAGTTTCTGATGAACTAAGTACTGCAAAGTACTTGGTGTGAAAGCGCCTATTGTTTTCTTTTTAACCAAATATCTCTCAGAGGGGCGTGGGGAGGGGCTCCTTATTTTCATCAAAGTAACAGACAGAGAATCAGCACTTTCGAAACATGGCTGAAACAGAGAGGATTATGGGATGCTGCAATTATCTGTTTGGTGTTTCAGCCAATCACTTCAGAGACATGTTTTTATATATCTGAGACCTATAATATATTGGTGAAAAACAGTATAATAGGGGACCTTTAAGGTAGATTCTTAAGGTGTTTTATTGCAACCAGTCGCTTGTTGTTGCTGTTATTATTGACGATAAAAGCTTTAACTTAAAGGTTTGACGTGTTTTTTTTAGCAAGGAACAAATAAATAAATGGTCATATTTTAGGGTCCGACCTTTAGTATTTCTTCAAAACAAAAAAAAAAACAAAAAGCTTAGATAAACACTCTTTGGTATGACGCTCATATGGAGTCATGCTGCTTGGGGAAATCTTCAGGTGACAGGTTCATCTTTAGCGGGAGCAAATGATGTGCAGGGACAGGGAGGTACTTGGATGCGCTTAGTGTGAACGTCTATGAGCGGTGACACTTCCGGGGCCTGCTGCCAAGGTAAACTCAGTTATCCAGTGATGTCTGTTCCCCTCCCCCATTTCACACACACTAACACACACAGCAACTTTCAACCTTTCCCTCCGACCCCATGGGACAAGGAGAGACAGGAGGTATGGGGTGATGATGAAGCTATTGGCAGAAAAGTGGATCTACACTCTCTCAGGACTTTAGCAACAACACCATCAATTTGTACTTGCTATTTATTTGCAAAATGTAAACTGATTGGATGTGATGTTAAAGGAATCCCAGATTTAACATATACAATGTTGTTTAGGTGTTTTTGAGAGTTAGAGTAAAATCTAAGGTGTGTGAACTGTGCTTAAAATATATAGGCACATTATAAAACAAATGGCAAGATTAGCCATGTTGGCCTATTGAGAAAGTCGGTCCTTAAGCTGTGATGGAAGTTGAAAACCGAGTCACCATAGTTTTTCCTTTACAAGTACTTTATTTTTTATTATTTTTTATTGCGGTGCCTGTGCCCTGCTGCTGCAAAGCGAGAGCAATGTTTGTTTTTTGCATTTTCTATTAAATGTCCAAATTGAACATCTTGACACTAAACCAGTGTTCTTGTTTATTACATTTCTTTTTTTGAGAACATTTATTAGTAAAAAGTTGTAGGGACAACATTTGTAATTTCAAAAGCGCAAATGACGCCTATGATTTTTAGTAATTCCAATGAAATAGTTTACCTGGCAAAGTCTAGTGAAATGCAGTTATTCAGTAGCAAGGGAATTTCCATTTTTATTTTTCATTTACACTTTTTTTTTTATTATCCCTAAAGATGACTTTTATCATGTATACTTTGACATAGTTGTCAGTATCAATAATCCATTGTGGTCTTTTGTCAGTTTTACTGTTTGGATACGGACAGCTGATCTGGGTTCAGCGGCAGCAGGCAGAAGGTAATCAGTGATGTAAATGGCCCTGATAAGCTGCAATCAGGTATCAGCCAGACGACAGCAGCGTAATGCAACTCAACAGACACGTTATCGTCGCAATCAGCTGAGGCCAAATTAGAATCGACCTATGACTCTCTCCTATGTTCCTTTAAATCATCCGCGCTACGCTGCTTTCACCTTCTCGAGGCATATACAAATGGGGAAGGTCGAATTTTGTTTGGCTTTTTTTATAAAGGACGAAAACTGAAATGTAGACGGCAGAGTGAGATGATAATTGTAACTGATGGAATTGCAGTTATTAGAATTGATGGCACACTTTGATCCGGATAAAAGGAGGCCTATAAATGAGCTTTTTAAAATGTTAAAGAGCAAAACACTGCTTTGTAGATCACAAATGGGACACATATTTGTCTTGCTTCTTCACAAATAAGAACACAAATGTTAACTCTAAGAATTGGTTCGTTAAAAGCTGCCAATGGTTACCTCGCTGCCCCTCTGGAAAAGCAGCAAACGACAGGGCAATACAATTAACATACAATTGCAATAAAGTGGGAAAAATTAAAGAATCAATCAGTCATTTTCAATGTCGTCTTGACATTGAAAATGCTTTTGATGCGTGAAATAAAGGACATTTATCAAATCTTAATTCGTTGTCCTCCTTCTAGTCATCACCGGATATGTGCCTGGTACACGGGAGCAGGATTGTGGCTATTTTCATTTGGAACAAGCTCAGAAAGAGCCTGGGGGTACCCATCCACCCCCCCTTCTGTCCGAACATCCAGCCCATAGCTCATATCCCGCTGCTGACTTGGCTGTTTTCCAGTAGGGTTTGTGGCGTTCTTTTAGCCCCGCTAATGTAGCTACCTATGTAGGTTAAAGACCCACTCGTGGTCAACAAATACACCAGTGCCAGGGGAGACATCTCAAGGTGAACACACTGTTCAGATCATACACTCTCCCTTCAGAGGTGGTGGCGACAATAAATAGGACAACAATGTCATGAGAGACATATTTCAGCTCTGATTGATTTATTCTGAGTGGTACATGACAAAAAAAAACACTAAGCCATGACAAATAGTCTTAGGAAAAAGCATGTTGGGTTTTTTATCCAAAGAGATGTATAGAAAAATGGCATAAATGTGATTGCTTATGCAGCTAGGTTGTGCATCCTTCTCGCAAAACGAAAGTGTGTTTTTACCCTTGAAAAATTGACTTTCTCCATTTAATCCCCCATTCCTGTCTGCTGTGCTTAGGAATTTGCAAACCCCTTAATTCCCTAAATGAGCAAGGAAATCAATAGGACGACTCCGGGCCTTTACTCAGTCTAATTATACACATTTATCACCAATCAAAGCCTTGGATTTGAATACTGACCGCTGAGACTCTGTTGTACTGTAAGGCAAAGTGACCGTCCGACCGCAGTCCAGTTCATCCGTAAAGCAAGACTAGAGCAATTTGCAGTGCTGAGGATAAGGATCAGAGCAAATAACCACCGGACCAATGGGAAAGAACAGAAGAGAAGAGGCCGAATGTCTTCTGGATAATCACAGAACATTTCAGTTCATATGAGACTAGGCAGATCAAATTCATTCACACAATTGAAGCCAAGAAAATGCTTTAGTCCCAGCAATTACTGTGCGGCGGGAAGATACAGAGATCTGTCTGGACCGATCTAAAGTTGCCTTATTGGGTTTTAGGGCTGAAAATGAACAATATGATCTTTGGCAATAGGGTTCTTGCCACTATGAACAAGTATAGATCGTTTGTTTTCCCAGTAAGGGGAGAAATACCAATTAAAAAGGTCTGAAAAATGATTCAAGCTTACAAAACGATGATTTGAAGGGCAAGGTATTACTTCATGTTTATTCAAATGTGTCCTTTGTCAAGACACACCGAGAATTTGTTTCGGTAGCAAGTACATTTTGGCCTTTTTAGATGAGAAAAAGCAATATATAGATATGAGAGAAAGAGGACACATTGACCAGTACTAAACTTGTCGCCATGAGTGACATTACATTCACATTGTGACACTAAAGTCTGTCGGCTTCTTAAGCAAATAAGAACTTTGGTGATATGGACAGAAAGAAAGGAGCAAGAGCAAAACACTTGTCAGGCACTGGAGCAGTTCACTTCCTTTTAAATCTCCTGCAGTATCTCGGCTGAAAGGCAGAGGGAAGGGGGAGAGGAACAAATAGGGCAGGACAGACAGCACAGGAGACAGAGTCAGAGAAGATGCTAAAGCTCCATGTTGCTACCTTACTGGGAACTAGGCTTTTGTTGGTCAAGGCAGAAAACCAACTGGTTAAGATAATTATGGTCATGGTTAGAGGAAACATTGGGATTAAAGAAAGTGCTGAAACGCAGTCTCAGAACATATCTGCTATCGTCTGATGTGGATTGCTCTCAATTCCAACTCTACTATTGCATCTCAAGTTCCTAATCTGACTGCAAACAATTGACTATTACAAGGAAAAGGAATCTTAGCTTGCATATGTGATAGCTACACCTGAACCCCCCTAAAATATTGCCCCTTTTTTCCCCCCAGAAGCCTATTGTCGTCCGATCGCTAGCCAATTGGCTTCAAAGTAGGTGGATTTACCCATTTGAGTGTTTTCTTTGGCTTGTTTCTCTGTTCTTTTGGCATTTTTTAAATGATAAAGCACAAAGGTTGTCAAAACCCACTACTGCATCCTTTGTGGGTGTTTATTATTCATTGTTTTTTGACTGGTCTGGGACGGCCGATCAACCTTCCTTTAAACCCAGAACTGTGAGCATTTGTATAGCTGCAAGGGCAAATGTGTGTTTATATGTCTGTCAGTGTTAACTGTAAGAGTGTGTTTAGAATAAGAAAATTGCCAAATGTTGAAGTCCCCTTTAAAGCTCTTGGCAAACCTGACCTCTTTCGTGGGCAGAAAATGGCCGGCAGATATTAGGAGAGACATTTTGAGGAAAACAGCGAGAGATGCATAGACCTCTACTCTCCTTCAGAGCCAAAGCCACGAGAGGCAGTGAGCAATGTGTCTTTCCTGAGGGAATAATGGGAAATGAACCGTTCTAAAGGCCTAGTATATCCAACGGGACACAACTTCAGGCATCGCTGCCAAAGTGTCACAACACTGGCAGGCCGCAAAACACTGACGCACACAAACAAAGACACACACAGAAGCTATGAAAACATACAAAGAGCCTCTGCGCCGCAGTCTTTTGGCTTAAAACATTAAAGGGGCAATATGAATTTCACAGAATATGGCAAATATAAATGACCCAATTTGAAGGATTACTTTTTAGTGACCACAATTAACAATAGTATGCTGCAAAAAAAGACTTTACTGCACGATTGCTGAGAGGGGAACTAAGATGGACACATTTTCCCTGCACAGGAAAAACATAGCTGTAAAGATCATGCATTAAAGCCAGCTGACACTGATCAGAACGATGATGATGTTTTCCGGTGACGGCTCCTCTCACTGCCTTTGCCCGGTGCCGGTGCACGGTTGCCATGGGAGATGTTTATGTAAGCCATGCCTAATCCTGTTAACTGTTACTGCGGCTGCTGAGCAGCAAAAGTGTTGGGCAATGCTGCACTGCAAAAATGGTCTATCTTAAGTCCTTTCAATGAGCACCGGGGTTTGACTTATTCTTGAAACAAGTGAACAAGGGAAACAGGAAGAGATCATTTTAGGCATTTGGGGAGAAGACAACACTGAGAAGTGATTGGGACGTTTTCTTTCATGGTCAAACTGATAACATATCTTGGGTTTAAAATAAATAACAATTGGGACACTCTCCTCTTGGAAACATCCCCCATTGACACCCATACGATTTGCCTGTGCCTTGAAAAGACATACAGTATATTCCAGACATTTCTATTGACCTACACTACTGATGATCTTTATGTATATGTCAGGAACAGGAAAGACAATGATAAATGTCAAGGCAGAAGTTATGCAAAACTGAGCGAGACCCTGTAATGCAGCATTGTATCATCTCATACTGAAGAGCTGTTACTAGAATTGATTTTTTTTGCAGGGCAGTCTAAATCATCATGGACTATAAACCCCTACCTCACTGCCTTATCTTCAACCTTCACCACTGCCATAAAAAATATAACCTTTAAAAAATGTTTACCCTTCAATAATATGAACATTATGAGTGTATTCCGCCATCTTCTGTAGAAAAGGAACGGCAAGGGTGAAGTCAAAGCCTAATTATCCCGATTAAAAAGCGAGAGTATGAACGAGTCATACAAAAGAGGATTATACAGACATGAAAGAAGAGAGAGGGGGGAGAGATAGAGCAACAGAGAAATGGAAGCTCATATAAAATCAGACGTGGATGATGGGAAGTCGCACACATGCAGCCTCACAAAGAGATTGGACAGGGAACCTATGCATCGCTGGTCTCCTCACCCATTCCCTTCACTCTCTTTTGCTCCATTAGCTTTATTACAGTCTCTTGGCTGAGGAATTGGGCTATTGAACTGTTACTACATCATGAAGGTCAACGAAAGATCCATTGTGGTTTTGATACCGTTCTGCCGTTAGTATAAGGGGTTTTCCTAAAGTCACAGATCAGGTGGAGCTTTTATGTGTACGTAGTTCAATAGATGTATGTTGGAAAATGAAAATTAGGATCAACCGCAAAAATTATCCATAGTAAATCATTCAGGCTAATGTAGATTTTGAGCAACTCCAAAGATTTAGCTTTAAGGAACAACATGTCAGTCAGAGGGCTGTTTGCGATACTTTGGTACTCAAAACATATGGGATGGATTGTCTTGAAAGATGGTACATTCATGGTCCCAAGTCGATACTGATTTCTGCAATCCCCTGACTTTTAATCTAACACAGACGGCACCAAATTGATGGCAATCCAATTGCTAGTGACTTATTCGACCGGCCCACCTCGGTACCTCAAGTAAATACCGCTAATAAATTGTCGACGGGGGGTTGCTAGTGACTTATCCGACCGGCCCACATCGTCCGACCGGCCCACTTCAGTACCGGCCCATAGGGATTCGTCCCGAAAGTCCCGATGGTCAGTCCGCCACTGCCAACAACATAAGGGTCAAGATTAGAGGTTGCGCTAGACTTTTTCGCTGCCCGTCATTTTGACGGACAGGATCGTAACATTTCCGTCAAAATCCATTATTACCGTCGGTCTGTACACAACCGGGGGGGGGGGGGGGGGGGGGGGCGGGTGGGTTGGGGCGGAAGAGCACGCTCGTTTATACTTTACGCTCCCAGACATTTCAATGATTTGTACGGCATAGTTAGGTCTGGAAACGACATAAGGGCATAACACCGGAGCCCTGCTGCGGGGAAACTTTGGCGCTGTTCTGAGTTTGTTCTAATCTGTCAAAATGACGGACTGCTTTAAGATTTTTCCGTCATTGTCAAAAGAATTCCGTCATAGACGGAATATATTCGGTTAACGCGACCTCTGGTCAAGATCTAAAAACATCAGATCTTACACATACAGCTCTTCCAAATATAGAATACAACAATTTTCCAAAATTAGTCAATACTGAGATTGGCCATCAAGCCTTCTCAAACACACACACAGACACACGTGCCTCACCTCACCCCCCCCCCCCCCCCCACCTCTTGTTTCTGCTCAGTGTCAGCACTGCACAGCAGCCTGGGCCTGTAACCCATTACACACAGTTTTGTTCTACTCAGCGCGTCATCATCACTTTGATGCATCCGATGATCACAGTGCGCAGAGGAACATTAAAATACAGGCTCTGCGAGTCACCAGGGGAACACGGGGCATTGGCCTCATCGCAAACCTTCCGAACCCCCCCCCTTCCCTTTCTTGTGTGATGCTGGAACAAGAAAGAAGAAAAATCTTTTAAAAAACAAGGCGATTACCTGACTTCAAATTAAAAGAACCTAATTTGTTATAAAGACTAAGTCACAATCTAATGCTGATAATACTTTTGGCAGGACCATTTTGACCAGCATCCTCATGGAAAAGACTTTAAATACAATACCATCAGTGTGCAATATACTGCTGTCACAGTGTTACGGGCTGGAAAACACTGCAATGACTGCATTGTGCCACAAAAAGCAAAACTCAGGACAAATCATATTGGAATGCTTTCAGCTTGCAGGGAGAATTTGCTGTTCAAATGAAAACATTTATATGAATAAGCAGTTTTGTGTTTTTGATAAGAGCTGTAGTGAAAAGGACTGTTAGCAGCAGGTGCGGCACAGCGGCTCAGTGATGTATAACGCAGAGGTCAATGCAACATAAAGACTACAACACTACATTTCACCCTGTGTCCTGTACCTACAGGAAACCTGCAGTAAGGTATGTGGAGGTAGCTTCCTCAACGTCCCTTCTTCTCAAATTAAAAAGGTCAAAGTGCATTTGACCCTCTTTGGACCAAGTTGTCATCTGCCTAATGTCTGCTTTAATACTGACAGACTGGCAGTCCTGGTATTTTTGTTCCTAATGCCAGGAGCCAGGGGTGCAAAACAAGGTTTAAATCTCACACCAAGCTCATTAGAGAGACGAACCAGCAGCAGTCTACCACCATTAACGTGCCAGCTCAGCAGTAGCATCAGTGGGGCGGCAAAGTTGTGATGGAAGCCCTGCCATGAGACGGTAGGAGCTTGGATCAGAGACCAAGACATGGACATGCAAACTTAATACACGCTTATACATCCTCACTTTCAAATGAGCTGTAAAGAGGATAGAATAATAGGTACCGGCATGTTTTGGTGTGAATTTGTTCCGCGTTAAAGTACGTACATAAGCTGTACCATTCTGCACAAAGACAAATGTAGAAAACCATCAGAAACACTGAGCTCTTTGGCTTGATTTCGAAAAGATAAGTGGGAAAAAAACCTGACACAAAAGGAATGTAGGATATTCAGATGAAATGAATTCAAACAAACCTGAGAAGATAGAGAACATCGGGAACCGAATAATGCTTTCCCTATTGAAAGATTATCTGCGGTTTTGCAGTTTTGTCCAAGAATGACTTCCAAAATGGTAAATTATATGACGAGTCAATAAGTCGTAAAGCATACAGTGCAATCTTGATGTCAGTGATATCCATGATTGGTAGTTTAGCTGTACCATGAACTCACCAGATCGTAAGCAATCAATTTTCCTTCTCTATGAGTTATACAGCTAATTTTTTTCCAATTCATGCGGCTGTCGTGTGAATGCCATTAAACAGAGCTGTCAGTGTACACCATGACACACCAAGTGAGAATCATGCAGGAACCTTTTCGGGGACTAGCTGGAGCAGCATGGAAGCCGAACGTGTTACATCCTCCCAGTCTAATTTAATTATAAGTGCCATTTATTTTCCCATTCATCTTCCACACGGGGAAAACTACGTTCCTGTCGGGAGAAGCCTTTGTGGTGAATCCACTCGAGACAATTCTGCGGTGCAGAGTGCAACGCTTTAAAAGGGAAAGAAAACAAACGATTTGATTGGATCATGACTGATTTCAAGAGTACTACAGCTACTGATGTATTCCTCTGAATCCTAGTGTGTCAGCCATCATGTTCAAAGCTACAAAAATGTTTTTGTCACTACAAGGCATCCAGTTTTATTAAAAGAAAATATTGTCCCGATAAAATTATGTTGCTTTAACTCTAATCTGTTTAGTATCCGTATAATGTGAATCGTATCCTTGAGATATGTATAGCAGTATGTTTTGTAATGTAATCAGTATATGTGCTTTCCTATGCATTATTGAGGGGAAATAAATATTTATGATACAGTCGTGGCACAGTTTTGCCTTTTGCTACTTGAAGACATCATGCACATCCAGTATGACCCACATACTGCAACAACAAAAAAAAGTCTCACTGTCTAATTTGCTGCTCTCACCTTCTATCACTCTTCACGCATGGACAAACACAAATATGCACTCGCCAATACGCATCCTGAGCACATCGGCTTCGTTTTAAGGGCCTACTGGAGTGTTTGACATTGTATAGTTGAAGTGTGTGTGATAGGAGGAGTGACCCGCGTGTGTGGAGGGTAAACGGAGTGACTCCCCGGGGGGGCAGCTTGTTCTCTCCAGCCCTCTTTTAGAGTTCAGACAAGTCCCATGATGCCGAGAGATTAATGAAGCTGCGCTGACACCGTGATCCCTGCAGGATACACACACAGTCACAAGCGTACATGCACACACACTATTCATTTCGCCTTGTGACAGTTTTCATGTACCTGCAATGATGCGAGTCAAGTGTTTGTTGCACTGAGGGTGGTACACCGACATATGGACATTGGATTTCTTAGAAATGAACGTGCATTTAATTGAAAGTAGGACCTTCAACAATACATATCTACAGTTTTATCTAATTAGGCGTCTCCCATCAGTAATAAATAGAAAATAAAATGTGATTTTTTTTTAGATGGCACCTTCTCTTAATTCAGCATTATGTCATACATTATGCAAATTGATTCAAACCTTCAGGAGTCTTTATCTGAAAAGCTCAGATGAAAAACGCCTGAGTGTGTCTATCTTTTATTCTGGAAAAGATGCAAGCAAACTGCACCAGAGCTTGGGAGAGTGGAGAGGGTGTCGCATTAACACACGGACTAATCTCATGCCTGCAGTCAGACCGGATGCCTTACAAACTGCAGCAGTGCCTCTCTGTGCTCCAAACAGGTACTACGATTGTGCATCTACCAGTAATAGGGTTCTGCTGAAAAAAGCAAAAAGAAAGTACACAGAGAAAAGAACACCCCCAAGGATGTAGACTTCTGAAAAGGTATTTGAGGATAGGGAAAGAGGAAACAATAGATGTTGATGAACTTGGAGCATTTATTACAGTCGTAACAAAAATCTGATCCAAAAAATGCCTTTAATTATGTTATCTGCATTGAAGTCACAACAAAACTTTGATGTCAACTAATTCACACATTGACAAAAAGAAAGTCAATAATACTTCAAGTTAATCCAAATAAAAAATAAGGATACATTTAACCTTAGGAATCAATCAATACTATTAGCACAATTTGCACTTTTCTATTGAACCTACAGTACTAACTTACCGAACCGTTTACTTATTGTAAGTCACTCTGGATTAAAGTGTGAGCTCATTGAAATGTAATGACAGGTGATAAAAACAGTCTTGTGTTTGTGATCTTTGAGTTAAAAATGTTTACAGCAACACAAATCCTCCTGACAATCCATTTTGGTGACTGTATAGTCAAAGTAACACCATTGTAGGCACATGATGTAGTTTTACACATCATATCTTACCACTATTGATACAAATAACATTAATAATTAGAACATTCTATACCTCTTATATGATCCAAATAAGCAGGCTGACACAAATATGACCAAATGATCACACTGAAGCAGTGTTCGTGACACCTGAAACCGGTTTGATACTATTATCAGTCCCCAGAAATAGAAGGTAAAACTCAAGCAGGTGAAGCAGATGTGTTCTCCCGCTCAGCTTGCTTGTGATTTTTTCTATCCCGTGAAACACCTCCTCCTCTTCAATTCTTGTCGAAAATATTAGTCGCCTAATCTGCGGGGTCCTTATGAGATGGAATGCTGCCTGCACCAATGACGGTATTATTAATAGAAGAGGTGTCACCAAGGCAGTGATTTTTTCCACAGGAGGATGCTTTTCTCTTCTCGGAGAATGAAAAATAATAAGGCCAGCAACAGCTGGGCGAGAAAAATCAAAAAGTAGAAACCCACGGTGCGGTTGGCTCTGTGGTTACTGCGCTTGAGGGTCATGCTCACCCTGAGGGCAGTACAATACATGCACCCGTAGCAGTAGCACACAGACAATATGCACACATTCGTAATGACCGTCGGGGGAACAATCAGCAGCATGAATTCTCTGTGGGAAAGTGTGATGTGCTCCCTCATGGTGATATCATCACACAGGAACCCACTGGTTGGCTATAGGAAGCCCCCCTCATGCAAGCTCACCACTATCCCTCCATGGAGGCTCACTGCCAAACTGGCCAAACAAATGAGCCCCGTGCTAACGTGAACATTGCAGGTGTCGATCATTCTGAGGTAGTGGATGCTGTGGCAAATAAATACGTAGCGTTCCACGGCCATTAGAGCCAGGGTCATCTGGGCCCTGAGGACAAAACAACGTATGATACAGAACTGTGCAATGCACCAGCATCGGTAGATCTGACTTTGCTTCCGCACGATAGAAGTCAGTACAACCAAAGCGGTAAAAAAAGTTAGCCCTATGCCACAAGCCGATATGTTTCTCAGCAGAAGCAACTGTGGCTGCCACAAGAGGGGCTTGAATCTCACAGTCAGAAAAAGGAGGAATCCGTTGGTTGCAGAAGACAAAATGACACAGGCAAGAAAGACAAGAATAAAAGCCAGGAAAGTTTTGTCTGAAAAAGAGAAGTCCCAGGAGAGACAGCTGGACATTTCATCCACGTCTTCATTAAAGCCGACTGTAGCCGTCTCGTTGGATGTATTGGAGATAGAGCCGTTCGAGGAATTCAGATGTTCAGCCATCACTCAAGGTAGAACACAAGCTGTTGTTTGAGAGGATGGAGGTCTTCAGCGGAGTAATTGTGAGGAGGAAGGGAGGGGCCATGAATGAATCAAAGCTCGTTGAGGAGAGCATGTTTGAATTATGTCATCGGAAAAAAAAATGCTCTTAAAAAAGATTCCTTTATCATAAGTATTTTTTTGACCTTTACACAGGCTATATTCAAAAAGGAATAATCATGATTTCCTACCAAATACCTGTTTTTAGCTTTCAAATATAATGGAAAGGCATATTTCTGTAGTGATGGTTTACTTTGGTTCACTGAATTATACATAGGCATCTAAAGTGCATTAGTATCCTATTGAAGGACATATGGAAATGATTGTACGCCATGCATTTGAATATACCAGAACATTGCATCTGAATTGATGACAATTGACATATTTTTGTTCGGCTTCAATTCTAATGTCATTCATTTCTGTGACTTTTCATGCTGTGAGGAAATCAAGTAGGTCACAGAATCATTCAATGGATCTGTACAAGAAAGGTAATTTAAACGCAACTGCTCATTTCTCATGAAAGAACATGTAAAAAGAGGTTGCAAGTGCTCAAATTGGCATAGCACTTCTGACCTTTTGCACTCTTCTTCCAAGCATCGTAATTCAAAAAGCTCCAGCAAAGAGAAAAAAATAGAGCAAAGAAAAGCAACACATTGTACCATATAGGCAGCCTCAAGATTTAAACAGCGACTGATATTTTTTATTTGAATTAAATAAAGTCTTGTACATTTCACAGCTATAGGTGCCTACACAGTAAGCAAAACAAAATCTACTCTCTGTCCGTGTGCAGAACCACTCCACAGGGTAGCTCAAGACAGTCATGTGAATATAGGTGAGGGGGTAGAGCTGTGGGCAAAAAAAAAGTACTCCTCCAAAGATCGACTGATTTTAAAAGAATTAGATGAGGTCCTCAGTTTGTGACTTCAGGAGGCATTTTCATGCAGATTCCTTCCAAAGTCTATTTCTGAAAGAAACGCGACAACATATTTCGAGAAATGATCATGCTTTGAAGGTGGATAGCTGAAGTTCTTTGAGATGAACACAGACTTGATTCATTATACTTTAGAGATATGTTAAAGCTCCGAAAAGTTTTGTAATGGCACTTTTCAGTTAGTGATATACTTTGGAAATGTCTCTTGAATGTGCAATGACATCCTCCATCTTGACTTTCCGCTCGTTGCTCCACTTCCAGAGGCTTAAGACAGAACAGCATGGGAGCTCTTGATTCCGACCATGTTGTCTACACTGACAGACCGCCTCATAGACGATTTACTCAGGTCTTTGTACCTGTCCTCGCACAGCCGGGAGATGGCCTAGAGAGAAAAAAAAATATGTAATGTCTGAAAATTGTTTATAATGTCTCAACACCTATGGATGCACACTCATTTGTCTTTAACAGTATAACTAATGTGTGCTTTTCTTATCTATATTTCATAAGTTATATGAATCTTCATTACTGCATGCTTTTTTAACCTGCTATGCCTTTTTGCTGTAACAACATTTCCCAGCTGTGGGACTAAAAGGATTTCTGATGACATGTAACCAAAAATGTAATCCATTACAATATCTAAAGCAACCCTCCCAACCCTGGTTACTACTTATACAAAACAAGGAGACATGCCAGATTTGGAATGCAGCCTTGGGCATCCTCACCTCCAGTTTTTGGGCCCGCTTGTTGCTCAGTGGCTCTAGAGGGAAGCTGAGATTGTTTTCGTCCGCCAGCGAGCGCAGGTCGAAGTAATACTTGGCGTAGACGCTGGCCGGGACGTTGATGTTGAACTGGAGCAACTCCAGGAAGTGACGCTCCATCTCGTTCCTGCAGAGAATAGACATTAACTGAGTCTCGTCGAGTTTAGTTAGATTTGACTGCAGCAGCAGAACGGTTCATTCATGGTTGAAAGAAAACACTCACATGTCCTCCACTGTGATGTCTTTGAGGATCTGGCAGTAGTCAACGTTCCACACAGCCTGGTCGTCCCAGACCTTGGAGGCCAGCAGGATGGCGCCGAGAACGATCCGCTTCCAGTTACAGGGACAGATGTCCATCTCAGCGTACGTCAACAGCCTTTCCAGGTATACCTAACACAGAACACATCCATCAGGTTATGTACATATATAACAGTAGCAGGAGGCAGGAAATGATTACATGTGACATACACACTTTGCAATACTTCTAGATTTTTTACACTGATCCTTACAATGCAAGAGTTCCTGAATCTTTTAATGCTTCCAGTTAAACATTTTAATTGGTTTCTTTTTTTTTTCTTTTTAGAAAAACGTCACAAGAAGTGGTCATTGAATGGACTTTGTACAAGGAAGCTTGCAGGGAACATTTTGATTGCAGTTGCCGTCTCACATGCAGCTCTTTTGGGTAATGTCTGCATAATGTCAGGGTTGCAGTAGATGTGAAAGTGATGAAGATTAGAGGGTCTGAATCTGCTGTAAACTCACCAGAGTGACAATGGCGCACTCAGCAGTGAGCTGCGCCGAGCTGAAGAGCGTTCGTATGAAGCGGTAGATGAGTTTGTGTTCGGGGTCCACCACGGAGTAGTCGTCTGGAACCTTATCCCGCTGTTGGGCAGAGTCATTAGTCAATCGGCACAGAGCAAACGCTAAATGTTCTCGGTCTGATCAAACGCCTCGACTCACCGTCAGAGGGTGCTTCTTCTCATCGAATATGTCCAGCGTGCGGTTGGAGTCTCTTTAGGAGAAGGACATAAAGCAAAGTTAAATATGCATATTATAGGATTGTTTTCCCCTTGTACCAAATGGCTTACCTGTGGGGTTTTAAATGTGTTTGGTTTTCTCACTTCAGCCTTACACTAAATGGCATTTCAACTATATGATGAACACATCTATCAATCTAACTTACTGACTGCCAATGGCTTATCGGAAAACCATTATAGGTTGATAAACCATGGTACACATTATTTTTTGTTTTCAAACTGACTGACTACCTCACTTACTAACTGCCTAACTGACTAGCAACCTGCCTAAATGACTAGCTACCTGCCTAACTAACTAGCTGCCTGCCTAACTGACTAGCTGCCTGCCTAAATGACTAGCTACCTGCCTAACTGACTAGCTACCTGCCTCAATGACTAGCTACCTGCCTCACTGACTAGCTACCTGCCTCACTGACTAGCTACCTGCCTAACTCACTAGCTACCCGCCTCACTGACTAGCTACCTGCCTCACTGACTAGCTACCTCCCTAAATGACTAGCTACCTGCCTAACTGACTAGCTATATGCCTCACTGACTAGCTACCTGCCTCACTGCCTAACTAACTACCTGCCTCACTGACTAGCTACCTGCCTCACTTACTAACTGCCTGCCTAACTGACTAGGAACCTGCCTAAATGACTAGCTACCTGCCTAACTGACTAGCTGCCTGCCTAACTGACTAGCTACCTGCCTAAATGACTAGCTACCTGCCTAACTGACTAGCTACCTGCCTCAATGACTAGCTACCTGCCTCACTGACTAGCTACCTGCCTCACTGAATAGCTACCTGCCTAACTGACTAGCTACCTGCCTCACTGCCTAACTAACTACCTGCCTCACTGACTAGCTGCCTGCCTCACTGACTAGCTGCCTGCCTCACTGACTAGCTACCTGCCTCACTGACTAGCTACTTGCCTCACTGACTAGCTACCTGCCTCACTGACTAGCTACCTGCCTCACTGACTAACTACCTGCCTCACTGACTAGCTACCTGCCTCACTGACTAACTACCTGCCTCACTGACTAGCCGGCCCTTAACAAAATGGTCCCATTATGATGGAGATAAAGATGAAAGACTATTAAAAACACAACAGCAGTGGAATGTATGATATATAACAAACTGTTCTTACCTGTTCTTTATGTGGTAGTACATGGCCAATGCGACACTGGAACAAAGAGAAACCGACAGTGATAAGCAGAGAACCACTGGTTGTGATTTCCTCCTGGCTGCGTTTTAAATGTCTTCCAATATCCGCCGTAACTTTACCTGCTGCTACGTTTGTCGGAATGGGACTAAAGGACATATTGATATTTTCTCTGCATTTTAGTAAAGAGGCCGATGTAAGACATTGCTAACAATGGGTTAGCGTTAGGGATGCACGATATTGGTTTTTTGAAACCGATACCGATAACTTCCTGCTTCTCAAGACCGATACCGATACCGATAACCGATAATAATATTTATATATATTAAATGTACCTGTTGCCTTTTTCCCCTCCTCGTGGAACTTCTGCATTGCATTTGTTAATACAAATAGCAAGCGAACTATCTAACTCTGAAACGTTGAAATAGTCCCATACTACCGACAACATGTTTGTTTACTGTCCTGGCTTCACGGCCGCACACCATTTACGTCACAGCCAGGCATGAGTTAGGGAGCGCTGGATTTGTGAAAAACTCCCCTCTTCCTAAACCGCTAATACCACAGTACTGGCAAAACGGGAGGAGCCGAGTGAAAAACAAGCGCCCCTCATCCCAATCCACCCACACCGCAGTATTTTTTTCTTTTTTTTATCCAAAAAATATATTGTATATTATCGGGGCTTTTAATACTTTTATCGGGTTTATCGGGATGACGTCATAATTCCTAATATCGAACCGATAATTATCGGGCCGATAATTATCGTGCACCACTAGTTAGCGTGTCAGCTGGAAGCAGAATAGCTGAAATAATAATGTTTTGAGAAGTGAGGGACAAAGCCCATGACTCTTTCCTTGTCCCATGACCACAATTTGCTCAAAAGGAAAGCAGCAAACTAAATTAAAAAAGATAAACTACTTCTGTGAAGATATTTCAGAGGCGAGGGAGTGTCACTTACCATTTGATCGTGCTCTTGAGGTTGGGCTGGCTGACGGTGCTGTCATCGATGAATATTGTTGAGCAAGAACTGTACTTCTTTGTCAGCTGCCCAGGGGACATCTGCAAGGGAGGAGGGAATGGAGCACGCTTACAATGAGTGGAGGGATACCTGTTAGAGTTTGGATGTTTTAAAGTGGGGCTGTATGAGGTACTTTACCCTATTGAGTGTTTTACCTACAGACGCTGGAATTAGGAATGAGTTGCGTCTTGATATTGCTGCTCCCACCATCACAAAAGTACATTACTTAGCTTCAGATTACGGATAAGTACCTTAAAGAGCCCCACAGCAATACATCATTTTAAACATTTAATTAAGCGAATGGCATTTCTGGTTCAAATGTTGCCCAAGTGTAAGAAAAACGTAAGCATCAAGTACACGCAGACCTGTCACTTACATGATTCAAGTAGTTGCTTTTCCTCTTCTCACGCACTGAAATATTAAAAAATAAAATAAGAAGTCAGTGGGTTTAGGAGATTCAGAGGGTGTAAAACAGATTATTGGTGATGGCTTTAGCAGGTAAATACTGACCGTCTGTCTGCGACTTGTTGAGGAAGAGGGTGCTGGCTCTGGGGTGGTCTGATGGGTTTGACTCTTGGGCCAGCTCTGTAAGAACAAGTGGAAAGCATTAAAAATACTGAATCGGTTTGTCCCAAAAGTCTCCATAATGATGCTATGTTGCAAAGTGTCCCAAAAAAGCAGCAAAGTGATTCATCACCCACCGTCCGGGAGCTCCCTGTCGCTGATGTGCTGCAGGTAGGTGCCAGTGTCCTCGCTCACGTCCTCGGTGGTGGTGATGGGACATTCCTCCAGCTCCAGCTCCCTCCTGTGGATCTTGGGACTCTCTCCAGGAGAGATGCAGCAAGACACCGAACCTCCCATCTTTGACCTACAACAGTCCTGCTACAGCCAGCAATGTTTCCCATACAACTCCTGCAGCTTAGGTTTAATCTAAATCCTCTAAGTGGCAGTCAATGAAAGAAACCCCAATCTAAAGCTGACTGACTCTTCAGATAAAGCATCTAGTTTACTACGACCCAATCTAGCCTGTATTTTTGGCAGCAAAGTGAAGAATTCTGCTTCAGAGTTGAATGGGATTTAATGACAGCCAACTGGGTGTCTGCAGTATGTGCAGGACAGCTGACATTTTCAGGGCGTGTGCGCAGCATAGCACTGGTGCACTTTAATAACAACAACACGCGTGAACTTAATATTTTTTGGGCGTTAAAAGACTAATATTAGCTCATGTTATTGAATAAAAGCTAACATACAAAGTCACAGGCTCCTCTAGCTCCCTCCATAGCTAGCCGGCTAATGCTAGCTTCCGCAGCTCAGTCCATTCCTGGCTTGCATGGAATAATCCATATTTTACTGCAGTTACAGTCCCTGTCACACTTAAAGGCTTATCTACAAGAATACACTTTACATTACCCAAATGGAACCAACTCCTTGGATCAATAAATGCGTGAAAAGATAACGAGTTTTGGAATTTTTAAGAGGTAGCCAACGTTAGCTCTCATCTCGTCGCATTTGCAGGAGACACGTCTTGGATGTCAAATCCAACGCAGCACTGAAAGTTCAGATGTAACTTCCGGCTACTGATTTTCAAAGTAAAGGTCCTCTTGTATTTGATGGTGTCATGGTCTTAACATTCTTATTTAGTGACGTATATTTTATATCTGGCAATGTGTGTGCTAATTATTCAGTTCAAAATTAAAACCGTTAACTTCATGCAAGGACATTTTATTCATAAAAAAAGCTATACTTAAAATAAAAATCCTGATTTCTCCAGCTTTTAATTAAGTTAATTTGCTCATTTGGTTCACGTTTTACATTAATTCAGAATAGTATTACTTATCTTATCTTAAAAACCTGTACAAAAAATATATACAATACAATATGCATCATGGTTCTGAATTGGAAACGCCCCTCATGTCAGGTTAAAAGTGTTTATGTGATGAAGCTTTTATTTCCAGATTTCCATGCTTTTATTTTGTGTACAGGAACGCAGGTCAAACGGAAACTGTGTTGGTGCTATGTGTTGTGGTTGTGAGCTTTACAGAACTAGTGGGCTTCATCTGCAGGCACCGCCCCCTTAATTAAATAGAAAACACGGCCGTTGAGAAAATCCTTTGCGTGCACGCCCATTTTAAAATCAGGCTTGCTCATTGGTCACTTTTAACCAAGCTGTTACATAATTGGTTGAAATGACTCATTGATGTGGAGTGGGCTGGGAAATTAGTATTGCAAATACGCCACAATGTTTAATAACGCAAAACCTCTGAAGTTGCGTTTTCCTAAAAGAAACAGGAAATATTATGATGATTTAGAAGAAACAGACGACGCAATGATTTAAATTAAATTGGCATTGAAGTACATGTAAACCACAAGAAGATGGAGGTATTGACTCAGTAAAAGAGCCAGAAGGCTCTTTAGGCTACCAAAGAAAGTCAGAAATCAGGAAGCTTGGAATTTTGAACAACCGAATCTCAAATGATATGTTAGAAATTCAAGACCAATAATTTATTTATTTTAAAAATACATTTGTTTATTTTTGAAGGTTGATAATTCTGGTCCACACTCCAATCCAGTAGAAGGCGGTAATGCACCTTTAACGCTGGTTCCCAACCGCCATAAAATCAAAAGAAGAAGAACCATAGTGCGCATGCGTGAAGTCACAGGTAAAATACACCATTGTTTAGTTTCTACCCCTTTTATAAAAGCATGGCTCTGGTTCCGTACGTAGAAAATCCGTTACCTGCGCTTTCTAAACTCCATAATTCATCAGCACAGTTTCGCTTTGCTAACCATGACCTCCATCTTACCCAGGACTGGAAGAAACTCGGGGTAGCAGCGGTTGTTTGGGATGCGGTAAGTGACACATTGGTGTTAACATTAATAGCTTACTAACGTTTTATTATTTGACTACAAGTATATTACGTTTTGTTTCCCAGGCTGTTGTTATGTGCATTTATCTGGAGATGGGGAAGGTGGAGTTGAAGGGGAAGGAGGTCATTGAACTCGGAGCTGGCACTGGATTGGTGGGCATTGTTGCAGCACTGCTTGGTGAGTTCACTGTCCAGGAAATATGAATACTGGCCATTCAATGTCCCATTTTTAGCCTACATCATCATTTATTCACGTTTTAAATAAGATGTAAGTACAATTATAAGACATAATGGAGACACCGTAAACTATAGGAAGCTTGAGAATAGGGCCCCAGACAATAAACATTAACGTTATATAGCAATAATACATATTGCATTGAGACGTCATGTATTATTCAGACAGTACAACCCTAAGTCTGCACTTTTTCCTTTTCTAAAATCGTTATTCTTTTTGTGCAACCTTTCTAGGTGCAAAAAGAGTGACCATCACTGACAGAGAGCCGGCCATGGACTTCCTGTCTGCAAATGTGAAGGCAAACCTACCCCAAGACACCCAGGGATCAGTGGCTGTGTCTGAGCTGACTTGGGGAGAGGGCCTTGAACGTTACACAGCAGGGGGGTATGATGTGGTGCTGGGAGCAGACATCGTGTACCTGGAGGACACCTTTGTGCCGCTGCTGCAGACTCTGGAGCACCTGTGTTCGGACACTTCTGTGGTTCTACTGGCCTGCAAGATCCGCTACAAGCGAGACACAGACTTTCTGAGCATGCTGAAGCAGCGTTTCACAGTAGAAGAAGTCTACTACGACAAACAGAGGGACATCCATGTGTATAAATCCTGGAAAGTGCCACCTCGGAGGGATTTGTGACATGAGTTTTCACTCATTCATTTGTAATAATTTGCTGTTTTTGCATCAGAATCCAATAAAATATTCAAATATTACCAGAAACACATTTATTAAGAGCTGCCAACAATGTAAATATTTGAATAGCTCTAACATAATGCACTGTTTTATACAAGTTGGTGCTGACATTTAGAAAGTGTGAATACAAAATTAATGATAAGCAACATAAAAAAAAATAATACTATGTCATGACTATACATAATACAACATGGCATTCCATTGTGATGAAATGTATTCACGGTGAAGAAGTCCTTTTAAATTGCTCGCACTTAATCCTCTTCTTGATAGGTGCAATCCAGACGTTTTTGATGAGATTGGAAGCTCCACATAACTGAAACCGTCCAATCAAATGCATGATAACGCCTTGTTCATTCATAAGCAGCAAAACACCCATGTACACTTTGTGATTAGCAGTGTTTTCCTGGTGTGAAATGTGGTAGGATTGCTTAAGCGAGGAAAGTGTGCATCCCACTTCCTGTAAACAGAATTTGGAGACAGCCTCTTGCTTATTCCTTCAGAGACCTGGACCCCGCTACTGTACATAGACAGGTCCAGATATTCTTATTACACACCAACCTGAACCCCAGGACTTTTCAATTATACAGAATTCTCAATGTGACATTACATGTTCAAAGACAGTATAATAAACCAACATATAAAGCAATCTCTGATTCCAGTGACGGGCAATGAGTTTAAGAAATATGGAGACAAAGTATTTATTTCTTTGTAAAGAAGTAAGGCTCATCGTTTTTGATTTGCACTAAAAAAGAATCTAGGAATGAACGAATTCAAACTTAAAAAAGCGGTATTTTACGATGATGTTCCGACACTTGGTTAGGACTACAGAATATATTGAGTGTTATGAACACTGTAGTGTATTAGGGGGGGAAAGCCCTATTAAGTGTTTTAAAAATAACCCGGATGATATGCCCATTCTTAACAGGCACGTTTTTTAAAGTCATTTGTCTTTAAAAAAATCTTTCATACAAAAACATTATTGAAAACAGTTTTATCACAAACTGTAGTTTAACCATTTTTTGGTTTACATACTTGCATGAGCTGCATTTCGATTGAATTAATCTGTCCCGAAATTAAAAACAATGAGCCTTTAGTAATATGTTTGTGAACATGCATCAGAAATAAATCTGTCTATCAGAGCTTTTGACTACTTTGCAATGTGTCTTTACTAGAGATGTCCCGATCCGATCATGTGATCGGAGCCGATCACACGATTTTCAAAAGATCGGAAGAAAAAAATCGGGGATTGGGATTTTTTTTTTTTTTTAAATACTTTCTTTGAATTTTGTATTCAATGTTACAAAACAAAAATGACCATGTTCAAGTCTTAAAGTCATCCTGAGGCCTTAGTTTTGGTTTCAAATGACACAACATCATGTATGTGTTGCTTCTTTGGGGCTTGTTTTCATAGACCTGGTTGCTTCTTTCTCTCAAATCTGGCAACAGAGTGGGCAGGGCGCAGTGTCTGATTGTAACAGTAAGCTAACGAGTACTGATAAGCTTTATTCTGTTTTGATCCAATGCTGCACAACTGAACTGATCCAATGCTGCTGTGAAAAACAGAAGCTATATCCATGTTGGATAGAATATCCAATTTAAATAAAAAAATAACCTTAAGGGAAAACTTGAATGCTTTTTTTCTTTTTTTTCTCTTAATGCATTGCATAAAGATCGGATCGGGAAAAATCGGTATCGGCAAATTGTCAAAATCAAATGATCGGAATCGGATCAGGAGCAAAAAAAGTGATCGGGACATCCCTAGTCTTTAAAGCTGCATTTAACATGAAAACCATGTTACAACCCAAACATACTGGTTACATTTTGTGTTCATCCAGTATCAAGGCAAAGTCAATTTAAAAAATAAAATGGCATTATGCAAGCATACGTGAAACAAAACGCAGCTAAAAAAAGATCAAATGTCCCATGACCTGGCCCGTCTACATTTCTAAGCGTTAGTAAGTAACACGTTAATGCGAGTGATAGAGAGCGGTTTCGGTTTCAAACGTTGCTTCTCCCAAAGAGTCTTGGGGAGATTCACCTGTAAAAAGGTCCTTGGCGATGGTGGTGCAGCCGCTCCCTGTTGCTGGTGTGTATCCAGGCACCGGTGACTGGAATGCTTCCCTTTGGTGACATCGCAATCAATAAGAAAGGAACATCCTCATTGTTCATTCAAGGACCCTGTTGCCATTCTGAACATTCCTCCGACTTTTCATGTGTGTTTTCTAATCCCGGTGAGTCAATTTACTGCAGTTTTTAAAAAGAAAGCACAAGAGCAGAAAAAGGGGGCGTGGCACCCAGATGCACGGCTCCTGTGCCGAGTCTCTGTACATGGGGCTTGCTGTTGCCCCGCGCCCCCCTTCTGGCAGGCACATGCTGATGTTTCTACTCCGATTTGTGGCAGTATAAGTCTTTAAGGGCTTTCAGTTCCTCGATGAGGGTTTTGTTCTGGTTCTCCAGCACGGCCACACGGTTCTCCAGACACTTGACGTACTCCTTCTTCTTCCTGCGGCACTCGCGGGCTGCCTCCCTGCGTGACAGTAGGATATGTGTGAGTTCATGTCTGTGGTTAAGGTCTAAACATAAGCTACAATGACCTGGATGGCCTAGCTTCTTATATTTTGCATGGCTATAACAGTACATGAAATACAAATAAAATTGAATAAAATAAACTTGCTGATATTAAATTTATTTCCAAATGCTGCAATTATGTGGATGTGAGACGTATTATAATGTATTTAAGATCCACATTTAATTCAAAATAGGGTGTACTTGCTTTATGATTATTATTATTATTATTATATGATGATTGTGGCTTGTAATTGTCTATAAATTACAATAAAATTGTTTATCGAAACTGATTCTGGGACAAGATATCGTCCAACATAAGAAGTTACTGTGACAGGCCTAACTGTCACACCATCCTGAATGAATCACACCAACTACAATACATTTACCATCTGACAATAATAGTTTAAAGAGCAGCACCTGGTGTCATTTCATTTAGTGAGCCAACATTGACAGTCAGCTGAAACCTGTCCTAAGGATGGTCATGTGACACTGAAGCATCTCAGGACTTGCAACCGTTTGCCTGGAGACAACAGAGCGTTAAAAAGAAAAGTACAAAGTATTAAGTGAACCTCGTGACACCCTTACCTGTTTTTCATTAGTCGGACCTCCCTTTTTCGCGTGACTTCCTCAGTGCCGCTTCCTCCTGTACCCATTACAGGCGAGGTCGCCATGACAACCCCCGATGACATGGTGCTGGTGGGGGCTGTGCGGATCTGATAGGCCTGGACGTCACCAGAGGCAGCTGATAGAGAAGAGTCACAGAAATGAAAACAAACCCACTTTGACAGTTTTTCAAAACTCATGAATTCTCCTTTATAATGCTTCAGCAGAACATGTTTTTAATAGTTTCCCCACCTTGTACAACCACTTGGTTGCTAGGCACCAGGATCTGCTGCCCGTCGCTGGTCTGGGCGTACTGCAGGATGGTGGCCCCCGGCTGGGCTGTGTTGGACATGGTCAGCGTCTGCAGGCCATCTGTGCCGTTATTGGCCAGCTGGATGGCCCCACCCTGGGTAATGGCAACTGCAGAGGGACATAATAGTGTTAGAATCAGTCTCAAATTAACTTAAACTCAACAAATCCTCTGCATTGGATAGAGAAAGGGCAGCGCCTGATAGCAGGGAAGCTTGCATATTTCAACACAAACAACTTCCTGTTTTGTCAGTATGTAAAAGTACTCACTGTACTGGCCATTGCTGGTTTGATAGATGGGAGTGGGCATTGTAACCGTGGTGATGGCAGGGACTGAGTCGTCCTCTGACTTCTCTTCTTCGATTCGAGCCACTGCGGGAGGGTCCGACGATAAATCGTTCAGAATCTTCCTGTGGAAGGGGACAATCGCAGAAATATATCAAGAAACTGTTCAAGGTTTTTGCATAAATGCAACAATAATTGGATTAAATTAAAAAGCATCAGTTATTATCTTTCTAAGTTCAGACATAAAAAACCCCAAAGATAAGATGTTACAGACCTATAAGAAGGTCTTCTGGACAAGATCTCTCTCCTCTTCTGACAATCTGTCACGCTGTCAACAGATTCCTGAGAGTCCTCACTCTCAGCAACAGTTGAGATCTGTAAGCAAACAATAATCATTAAAGTCTTATTTTAACAGCTTCTTTTTAAGGGAGATTGTTACCTGAACAGTTGTCATTAATAACAACTGACTCGTTGTTAAATCAATGCACAGTGTTGAGCGCCATTTTAATTTAAAACAATAGCAAAAAGTCCATATTTGCGCTTTTCAAATCATAAAAGTTAATGCTTTCAGGTGCAAAGCAACTTTTAGAATTCGGATCAAACATGTTGGAAAAGATTGAACATTCTTTAAAGCTCAATTATGATGCACTGTAACAAAACAAATATCAATGCATAGGGGTTTTCTCTCACCTGTACTGTCTGGACTTGTGGAGACTGGATGACTGAGGGCTGAGCAGCTTGGATCACCCCATGCACTTGCACTGTCTGACCGTTCGGTAACTGCACTAGAGTCACTGTAGGACCAGTGGTTGTCACCTGGCCAGCTGCTATAGAAGCCTGCAACCATGACAACCCTGAGTCATTCCCTATCTGTGTACAAAATTCTCACAAGAATCAATTATTTTGCATCAGGTATTATGCATCTTATATTGAAACGTGTACATTTATTTTGTAAAGATTTACCTGGGCCAGAGTGATCTGCTGGGTCTCAGACTCCGAGACAACTGTTTCACCACTTTGCTGTGTGTCTGAACCAGCCTCCATTGTCATTTAAAATCTGCAACAAGTAATCATGTTTAAATAGTACTGTGCAGCACAAACAGTGAGAAAGAGGTCTTTGGTGTACAGAAAACACTCAGGAGGTTGTGCCCTGTCCACCAGGCTTGTTGATGGTGTAAAGGAGGGTGTGGCTTAGCTAAACATGCTAGCATAGAATTCATAGGTAAAACATCGTATACGTCTTCGTAAAATAATGTGGCGCATGGTGTATTGAGGTTCATCAACAATATAACATACATCTGCATATCTTAAACATGATACGACATTTTAATAAAGCTCGCACATTCCATAAACACAGAATGCTAAAGCTAAGTGTCTGGCTAGCCATCTCGAGTGTTACCAATCTACAGATAGCATGTAGCTAGCTAGCTTTAGCAGTATGAGCTTCATTGATTCTGTTAGCATGCTAATAGCTAATGGAAGTGCATTGGATGCTAGTACATTTAACCGCCATTTATTAAACATTAATCAAGGCTCTATTGCAACTCTTTATTTCCATTTCTAACAGCTTGTTTCGCAATATGGCACTTTGCTGTGGAATTAGACAGGTTTTCAAATTAACACTACATTGAATTAACTAATAACGTTAGGTTGCTAGCTGTGAACATTTATGGAGGGAAATGTCTGCATGCATTGAATGCCAGTTATGTTTGCAACTTGAGATTTTTTCTCCCACTTTCACTTCCGAGTGGTTGGAATATTTATACGTAAGGTTAGTATTAGAATACATACATTTACTTGAATAATTGCTTCTGTAACTTATTTATAAACAATGTAAGAAAAAAAACATTCAAGCCCACTCCCATATTAATACCTATGTCTCAGTTGTGCTGCGAGCCTTGCAGAGAGAGACTGACTCATTTTGAGAGCCTCTGCAACACCGCCGCCATGATCTCTTTGTTGGCATTGAGCAGATATTAGGCGAAAATAACTTCTCTGGGCAGCCATCTATCTGTTTAGCAAACATCGGATGCGTATCCTCTTACCAACACAGACTCGCTTCGTCACTCCCGGGTCTACGGAGCTCCACTTTTATTCAGACCGACACGTAAGAGACCGCGTCAGGCTACACCTCCGTCGCGTCACCGAGAACAACAACACGGAGATGAGGACGAGGGAGACGACGACAGCGAAAATCAGCTCTGTCGACAGGACCCGACCGAGATACGGAGATATCCGGAAAGTCACGGAAGTTGCCGAAGTAAGGCTGAAAAACCACGGAGATAGCCGAGAGAAGTGCTTGAGTTTGTGCAACTCATCTGAGTATGCGCCAAGTTTTTTAAGTATAAATCTATTAAAAAAATTAAAATAACTGTCATATATCTATATATAAGGCATTTTTGGGAACCATGGACAAGTAATACATAGTTCACTGCTATCATTTTAACTGTGATATGAGAAACTATACTTTTATAATAATGTAATTATGTTTGTGTGCAAATTGATTTTTTAACAATGCGAATGTTTTAAAGCCTTGCAAAATGATTTACTGAAATTCAAACATATAAAGCTTTCTGACTATACTGTTAATCAAGAGATGTGAAACAGAGGCACCTAAACACCCATATTGATTTCAACAACTAATTTACCATTACGTTTACAAATACACTAACATTTCATTTCAAAATTACATGAAATATCGTGCCTAGAATTATTATTTTAATAGGTAAATTCATTACGGATCACATGTTAGATTTTAAAACATTTTTATTTTCTGTAAATATCTTATATATTGTTGAAATTGCAATTCTCTTATAATCCACATGGTGGCAGCAAAATCCTTCTTTATTTATTCCCCCCATGATAGTCAGCATTGCCCCATTATGTTACACTTGGCACATGTCTCATTTATCCCAGCCTGATATGATCTGTGAATGGCACTGATCTTAACTGTGACACTGTCTTTGTCCCACCAAACCATATTGTGATTTTAATGACAAACCAGTGGGCTACAGCCCTGGAATACTTATTATGTGTTCTCTTTACTACCCTCGTGATTCACATTACATTTGCTTCTCCTTGGTCGTCGAAGCTGGCCATAAAATGTACTCATTAACTGTGTCACTTGGTGTATGTGAGGAGGACCGGTGCTGTAGGAGCCAAATGGGTTATAAGCTGTGGCAGCTGGTCAAAATCCTGCGGGGAAAATGAGACTTCAACCCAATTTACGACCATCATCTCTATGTGCGAGGTCATTTCGGAGGCCTTTTAATACGCACACACACACACACACAAGTCAAACATACCCATCTTCACCTATCGAGTGATTGACTACACCACTGGTGCAAGCATACTCACGGGTGACCCAACCAATATTGTGTCCTCTGCCATAAAACCTGGATGTGTAGGCAACAAAAGTATTACATTTAGCTCCAATAATGTACCGTGCAGTCATCTTGTCGTCATTAAAACCCTTTTATAGCGAATATCATATATGTGTTGCAATCCAGCCTTCTTATCCGTTTCTGAGTCCATGTCAATAACCTGATTGGACATTGATTTCCCTTAATAATGACCAGCAGCTATAGCCTATAGGCAGAGCATAATTAGCCTATGAGTGGGGAGGTGTCATTAGTTATCACTGAATGTGCACTTGGCTCTGCAAGCTGTGCACATTCAGATCATTTGCAGTGTTGCTTTTCCCTCCCATGTGAAAATAAGTCTTCAATCTATGCATGTTGTGCACATTTTATCAATTTTGCACAGTTCTCATTCCCAAGATACACTTATATCAAGGTTGCCCGCAATAATAATAATAATAATACCATAATGTAAAAAGCTTTGGCAATTTTCCATTAATGTACATCTGCTATCATTATTTATAAGATGGAAAAAACCGGAATATATTCACATATATGTCATATTTTGGCCATTGTGTTTTATTTAAAATGTAGTCCATTAATTTTCTGTGTATCCACTAATCTTCTCCGATATGAATCTTGTATAAATACATTTTAATTCTGCATCTAAATCCAAATCTTTTCATGTTTCTCAGTTGAAAACACATGAACGCACAAACATAATCAGCCCGTGCTTGCATTATTCACTTCTTTATCACATCACCATCACATTGGAGTGCATATCAACATTGTCAGCGCGCCTGGTGATTACAGCAAATGTACGACTCGGACTGCTAATGCTGGCGAGTTCTGGCACGGAATATCTGATTGCACGCTTTACCAGCAGCAACTAACCCTGGCTGTAAATCAATGCAGAAAACACCCAGAAACAGCCGAGTAAAAATCATGCCACAGACGTCCAAAATGGTGTAGGAGGAGGAGCAGGATAGGAGTTTAATCTTCAGAATATGAAGTAGAGACCTAGACTCCAATCCATAGCCCTTTCCTTTCCCCTTAAACCCAGCTGTCAAAGCCCCTGGCTTAACACAAGCCTCCAAAACCCCATCGACAGCAAGCCCTATGACACTTCTTCTCCCCCAATTTTTCTCTTCAAGTCCTATTTTCTTTTAAATCACGACCTTGTCTAAATCATCATCTTCGGTGTGTGTAACAAGCACACACAATAACATGCATGACATATTCCGTCAACATTTAAATGCAGTCTTCAATCAAACCCTGTGGAAATATCATACCTGCCAGGCTGCCACTCAAGCAGGGCATTATGGGAGATATGGGTTCATATGTGCAGGAGGGAATATGAATACAGAGGGGGGAAAACATGCAGTGCATTTGAATATACCACTGACCTTATATGCATGCTTTTCATTGTACGTGGAATTACCTGAATCGCATATGAACCAGTGCACCTGGCAGACGTTGCCATGGATACCGGGCCCCCACAGTGTGTCTCTTTCTCTCTATCATGCAAGCGTGCAAGCGTGCTTCTCAAACCTGAAGTTTTCTGAGATATCTAGGGAAATTTTTTGAGGTGCAGTATGGAGCTGCAGCTGCGAGGCAGGAGTTATCTAACACACTTTTTGTGTTTGTGCTGACCCAGACCTCTTGCTAATCTCGGCTGGAGGCAACACCGTGTATTGGGCGATCTCAATCAATCCGTCAAGGTGTCAGCTCCACCCTCCCCTTGCTATCTCTGCCTCCTGCAAGGATTTTTCACCCGCTCCCTTCCCCCTGCTGCACCTTCCAGCCAACCATGCCTTCTCTTCCCCTTTCTTTTTCAAAGGTTATACTTAAGAGTGTTTTCTTGATACAATACCCACATGTACGGAAGGCTATTTTTGCCAGGCATAAGGGGGGGGGGGGGGGGGGGGAATAAGGGGATGGAGACTTTTTTTAATATTGGCATTTCACCAGACAAAATGTCAAGTACTAGGTCAAACTTGAGTTATATTTGGCTTACGTAGTAGTTTCTTTTATTTTCCAACGGTTCATGTTTATTCACCACATTTTAACTTTATTTGACATTTTTTTTAAACTTAATTTTCAAACTTTCTTCTCCAAGTGCAAAATAACCAAAATCTTGCTCTTCACTTTTTTCTCCTTATGTCTGGCCCTTCCGTACACACGCCCTTAAGTACATTGCAAATAGTTTTTGGTCATTGTGATTATTCCTCCTCCAACTAAATCCACAGTCCTTGTTCTGTGCAAAAATGTATTCTGCCGAAGCAAATATGAAACTTTAGCAGTCTGAGTTTGACAAATAAGGAGGGACACTTCCGAAGTTAGGGTATTTTATTCATGATTTTCAGAACAAAGCTGCCCTGACAAATCCACCAGCACAGGTAGTATGAGGAAAATAAAGAGCTTTTTGAACATTAAAGCATGGAGAAATGTCACAGTAGTGACACTAAATACAAATATGAACCTGAAAATGACCACAATAGGTGTCGGTATTGGCAGATACTCTAATTTAAGATA